>NC_081558.1:27370208-27640182 GCF_022355385.1 Mustela nigripes
CCTGCTTCTCCTCACTCTGCCTGCCTCTCTGTCTGCTTGTGATCTCTCTCTCTGTCAAATAAATAAGTAAAAGCTTTTTTAAAAAAATCAAGTAAGCAAAAAGTTATTGTTACAAGAAAGTAGAATAGTGGTTTCTAGAAGCTGGGGGGAGGGGAAATGGGAATTGTTTAGTAGGTAGAGTTTCAGTTTTGCAAGATAAAAAGTTAAGGAGATTGGTTGCACAACAGTATAAATATACTTTTATTACTGAACTGTATACTTCGAAATGGTTAAGATGGTTAATTTTATGTTATGTGACTAAAAAATTTGACATCTGCTAATTAAGATTATAACCAATTTCCTATATAAAATGACTAATGCATACTATATGATCAAAAAAAGATGTAATTTTTACAGTAACACCTAGAAATAAGCATAACAAAATATATGCAGGTCTTTATAGGGAGAAGTATAAAACTTTATTGTGAGACATTAAAAAAAGACTTAAAGGATAGCATATATCCTGTTTATGAACTAAAGATTTAAATATTTTTAAAAGGTCAGTTATCTCCAAACAGATGTATCCATTCAGTGCAATTAAAATCAAAATCCCAAAAGGTATTTTTTGAGGAATTTGGTCAGTTGATTCTAATACTTATATGTTGAGAAAAGAGCCATGAATAACCAAAAGATTCTTTAAAAAATAAGGTGATAGACTTGCTCTAGGAGAGCCTAAGAATTATTAAAGAGCTGGAGTAATTAAGTCAGTGTGGCATTAGTGTAGAAAAAACAAATCAACAAATGGGATTGAAAAAAAAATCTTATAGACATATTGACACTTGTTATATGACAAAGGATTCATTGCAAAACAGTAGGTAAAGAACAATCTTTTCAATTTTAGTATATGTGCTGCCGAAGCGAGCACAAAGGACAATCTTTTCAGTAAAGTTTGCTGTGACAAGTAAGTACCCATATGAAGAAAATAAAGTTGTATTCTTTTTTTTTTCCTGAATGCAGTAAGTTTTTATTATCGAGTGCAAAGCAGCACAGTGACAAAACCTAACACAAGGCTTCTTAAATTCCAATTTTTGCACAACAGTTAATTCCCCCTGAAGGGGGTGCACCGTTACTGGAAGTACTGCAATACCCGGTCGACGGTGGAGTGGACGGAGTATATAAGCTCCTATTCCATCTCCTAATTCCAAAATCCATTTAATATATTGTCCTCGAATAGAGGACATATCAGATATTAAACTGATAAGAACAGATACTATACTTGATCTTCGCTAAAAGGCCGAGGAGCGATATAAAAGTTGTATTCTTAAACAAACAATTTATTTTAGATGGAATAAGATCTATAAGGACAGACAAAACAAGAAAATCTTCTAGTGGACAATACAGATGAATGTATTAATGATCTTAGAGTACATAAAAGTTTCACTTAAGAGGACACAAAACTGGGGCGCCTGGGTGGCTCAGTGGGTTAAGCCGCTGCCTTCGGCTCAGGTCATGATCTCAGGGTTCTGGGATTGAGTCCCACATCGGGCTCTCTGCTCAGCAGGGAGCCTGCTTCCTCCTCTCTCTCTGCCTGCCTCTCTGCCTACTTGTGATCTCTCTCTGTCAAATAAATAAATAAAATCTTAAAAAAAAAAAGAGGACACAAAACTTATTATAAGCAAAAATATTTTTAAAAATTGTCTACATTAAAATTATGAATTGTATTTATCAAAAGATACTACAAAGTGACTGAAAAGCCACTGAACAGGAGAAGATATTTCTAACACATCTTTCCAACAAACGATTCATATACAAAATACATAAAGATGTATATAGGGGAAGGGAAAAAAAGAGAGGGAAGCAAAGCATAAAATACTCTTATATAGAGTTATATATATATGTTCTCTATAGAGAACAAACAGGGTAGATGGAGGGGAGGCGGCTGGGGGGATGGGCAGCGGCTGGGGGGGGATAGGCTATATTGGTGATGGGTGTTAAGGAGAGCACTTGTTGTATTGAGCATTGAGTGTTATATGTAAGTGATGAATCACTAAATTCTACTCCTGAAACCAATATTACACAGTATGTTAACTAATTAGAATTTAAATTAAAATTTGAAAAAACTCCCCTCCTACTAATTAGTAAGAAAAAAAAAAAACCAATAAAATTGGAAGTGGAAACTTCCAAAATGAAAATTTCAAAAAAGTAGAAATCCAAACGGCTAGTGAACATGCGGAAAGGTGCTCATTCTTATTAGTAGTGGGAAATATAATTAATGCCACTATGAGATATGATTATCACTTAATGGTTTGCCTTAAATTAAAAACTTTGACATAAAAAGTGTTGAAAATGATGTGGTCCAATCAGCACTATCATATACTAGTTCATGGGGGTGTAAATTAATATAACCATTGTAAAACAATTTGGCATTATCAAGTATAGTTGCAGATATGTATGTCTTACGACTCAGTACTTCTGTTCCTGGATATATATATTTTAGGAAAATAAGTATATATATATATATACACACATACATGTATATATAAAATAGTTCATAGACACAGGTGGTGTTTTTATAACCCAAATGTAGAAAGCATCCAAATGTTCATCAGCAATAGAATGAATATATAAATTTTGGTACATTTATAGACTGAAATATTAAATAGCAACAAAAATGAAAAACCCACAGCTATCTGCTATAACATATCAGTCTTA
The DNA here is from genome assembly GCF_022355385.1 of Mustela nigripes. NCBI lineage: Eukaryota > Metazoa > Chordata > Mammalia > Carnivora > Mustelidae > Mustela > Mustela nigripes. The sequence continues at coordinate 27,372,900 of NC_081558.1, forward strand.
CCTAGGTAGAGAGTAGACAAAACATAGTATGTATTATTGATTCTAGTTGTTTAAAATTGAGAAGGCATCACTAAATCTATAAAGAAAATTAAAGAAATTATTGTCATAAAAATCAGGAATGTGGTTACCTCCAAAAAGAAAGGGGAGAGTTTGTTACTAGGAAGGGAAACATGAAGTCTTCTTCAATACTACAATGTTCTGATTCTTGATCTGCATAGTGGTTGATGGTTATTGCCTGATCGAAGTACACATACATGTCTCCACTTCTCTATATGTTTGCTATGTTTCACACATATAAAAAAAATACAAGAATATATCATGATGAAGTCACTCCCTTCCCTCCTGGAAATGCCAGGATGGCTCACTATTAGGAGATCTATTAATATAAATATTCATTAGAACTAAGGAAGAAACCCTTTCATCACTTGATAGCTACTGAAAAATAATTTGAGAAAATTCAGTAGTGATTTGCAATTTAAAAAAGTCTGGTACACAAATAAAACCAGGTGAATTCTTTCTTAACATGTGATAATTTTCTATCTCAGCCTAAAAGCCAGCATTTTGGTTTGAGGAAAAATTCTAGAGGTATACCTGTGGAAGTTAGAGACAGATTGATTATGCCCATCACTATCACTAATATAATACTGCATTTGGCTAAACCAAAGTAATTTTTGAAAGTTATGTAATTACTAATATAAAATCAGAGAAGGTGGAGGAAAAACTACCAATGTTTGCAGAAGATAGGTTCTTATACCTGGGAAACCCAGGAAATCAAGTAGAGAACTACCACAAATGAAAAAGAAATTTCAGAAAGTTGTGGGGGATGGAATGACTTATCCAGAAAGCAGTAGCTTTCCTGTATGCAAACAGTTAGCAAACATGATATATAATGGACAAAAGATAGAATTTATGGTGATATTAAAAAGGACAACATATAGGAATAACCTTAACAAGAAATGTTTGGATGAGTGAAAAAGATATGAAATACTCCTGAAAGATAGAAAATAAGCCTCGATCATAGAAAGACTCTATAGTATCACAAAGATTTCTATTCTCCCCAAATTACATTTTCAACTTCTAAGCTTAAATTATGCTATAGAGTATATAGTTAATAGCATTACAATAACAAATAACAGTTTTTAATTTTAACTAGACAAGCTGGATGTAAGTTCACAAGGAAAACTTTGGCTGATGAAGAGAGACTAACCTATCAGACAGTGTATTTATTCAGGGTTCTCTGAAGTAACAAAATCAACAGGTGACTCATAAGCCTCCTGTCAGTGGCAATCAAAAGTGGGGAACCTGAGACCTGACCTACTTTGCCTTACATTTCCCACTCTCTCTTCCAAAGGAAGGTGTTGATTTTAAGCCAAAGAAAAATAACTCAATTAAGTATTTGGAGATAATTCTTAAGGCGGTGCACCAAAATGAGGCCTCGGCCCTTGTTAATTTAAGTGAAAACTGGTAGCCAGTGGTGCTCTTTAGCAAGAAAAAACCAAATTACTTTTTAAAGATTTTTAACATTCCTCCTGGTTTAAATGCTATCCCCCAAACTGAGGAAAATGACATTGATGGAGATCTCATGCTCTCCGATTCAAAGCATGCAGCCTCATGTGACCGAAAAGAAAAGAAGGAGGGTAGAGAGGTGGAGAAGGAGGAGAAGGAAGAGGAATAAGAAGAAGAAGAAAAAAAAAAAAAAAAAAACTGCCTGCTCCTGCCCCAACCAGCATGTCTGGCATTCCGTTGCATGTACAAAGGCTCACTCATCTGTCACTTGAAACTGTAAACCCCGGAGTTACTTCTGGTAAGCACCAGTCTCACAGATTTTTTTTTTCTTCTCCAGAAATAACCCATGCATACATTTGTATATAAAAAACAATTCTTCTCAGTTTTTCATTTTACTTAATTATGTATCTCAGAGGATTTCCTTTTTTAATGGCTCCATGCATTGCAGGTTGGGAGCAAATTGTGTCTGGAAAATGAAATGCAACCTATGCCCCTGCAGCTTGAGGCCCTGAGAGCCTCCGCTGTTGCATTTTTGACCTCCTGGTTGGTGGGGTGGGGGACGGTCTGGCTTTTTGCAATTGGCCCACCACCAGGGGGCGCACTTTTCCTAACTCAGGCAAGGCCATTTTGGATGTTTCAAAATATATTTCATGGGTCTCTCATTGATCCATACACTTTTTTGGTCGCATTTTCTCCACATCCTATCCCCAATACAGCCAGTGCAGCAGTGAACAGCCTTGTGATTTTAAAAAAAAGATTTTATTTCTTTATTTGACAGAGATCACAAGTAGGCAGAGAGGCAGGGGGTAGGGTAGAGCAGGCTTCCTGCTGAGCAGGGATCCCGATGCGGGGCTAGATTAGAGGACTCTGGGATCATGACCCAAGCTGAAGGCAGAGGCTTTAACCCAATGAGCCACGCTGGTGCCCCCAGCCTTGTGATATTTTAATGCCATGTGACATAGAATAACTGGTGGTGTCGTCAACATGGCCTGAGTTATTTCCTAGTTCTGCCAGACTACAGTTTGCTCGCACACCACTTCTCACTTAGAATTTCAGACTTCCTTCTACCCTCTTAATCAGTTTTACAGGCCTAAGGTCAATTCCCTTAAGTTTCAGAGCTGCCCCTGACTTTGGCAGTGGTATAGGAAACTGGGTTTGCTCCGACACATGTCTCTCCATATGTCTGAAAGAGAAAAAAGTAATAAAAGGAGAGAGAAAGGGTGGGGGGGGGGGGGGACACACATGACATGTGCGACAGGGACGCTTTGGAAAGGAAGCTGCCTTTATTGGCAAGGTGAGGAAGACAGGAAGAAAGCAACTACCATCTGTATTTCCTTTCCGAAGCGGAGCTGGGAAGAACTCACACACTCTACTGGACAGAACAGTCAAGGCAATGGAAATCGTCTATTCTCCCTGAAGGAAGCAAACATCAAATGCTTGGGAAACCTCAGTTAAATTAAATGTCAGAATACTTCCAACTGAATTGCCTGGCTGCTCTGCTTTAACCGGTTTCATCCATATCTTCATCCTCTCCTCATGACTGCGGTTCCCCATACATCAGAGGGAAGAGCACAGACCTCCTACAGGCGGGTCCTTCCGGGAACCTCAGTGTACGTTGTCTACGGCTTGTGGGACTTTTCTTTTACAAATTGTAGTAAAACTTAATAACTTAAAATTCATCATTTTAACCATTTCTAAGTGGACACTTGAGTGGCATCAAATAGATTCACATTGTTGTGCAATGATCACCACCACCCACCTTCAGAACTTTGTTCATCTTACAAGACTGAAACTCTGTACCTGTTAAACCACTCGCCATTCATTCCTCCCTCTAGCCCCCAGCTAGATCACTCGATCACTCTAGGTACCACTTACAAAGAAATCATTCAATATTTGTCTTTTTGTGACTGGCTTGTTTATTTCACTTAGGATAACATCCTCAAGGTTCATCAGTGGAGTAGCATATGCCAAATTTTCTTCCTTTTGGGGACTGAATAATATGTATGTTCCCCATGTTTTTTTATCTGTTCATCTTTAATGGGTATTTAAGTTTTTCCCACCTTTTGGTCAGTGGGAATAATACTGTTATAAACATTGGTGTACAAATATCGGTTTGAGTCCCTGCTTTCAATTATTTTAGTATACACCAGAAAGCAGAATTGCTGGATCATGTGGTAATTGAATGTTTAATTTGGGGGAAGAGATGCCATGCTGTTTTCCACAGTGGCTGCACTATTTTACATAGCCACAGCAGTGCACAAGGGTCTTAATTTCTACACGACCTTGCATGGGACATGGAACTTTTGACACCATTGACAAATGGCTCTTATCCCATTTCTTTGTTTTAATTGCATGAAACTTAGAGACTTAACCAGATGTTCTGGAAAACTGTCTAGAGTTGCCCCTTAAAGTCTTCTATTCAGAAACAGATATTCAGAAACAGATAATGTATATACAGTGCTTATCAAAGGAGCTAATAAATATTCATATATATATATAATATGTATATATATATATGTAATATATATATTGTAATTTTCCTTCCCTATATTTAATTCCTTTCTCTTTCCTCCCCTCCTCCTTTTTTTGGACATCATTGCCATGTCCCTATAGTGAGCATTCATGCCGTGTATGATAGTGGGTGTAAAATAGTTAAATTAAAATTCCTGAACTCCTGCAAGAAATGTCATTGGGGCACCTGGGTGGCTCAGTCAGTTAAGTGTCTGCCTTCAGCTCAGACCATGATCCCATAGTTCCAGAATTGAGCCCAGCATCTGGCTCCTTACTCAGCAGGGAGTCCCCTCACCCCGTTTGTGCGTGCTCTCTCTCTCTCTCTCGCTCTCAAATAAATAAATAAAATCTTTTTAAAAACGTCATGGAATTCTTTCTTTGTCCTTACAGAACATTTTTCAACTTGGACTCTACTAGGCAGTTACTTTTTGTCAAGAAGTAGGCAAGGAAACATCCATTATCACAAAGCAAGGAACAAGGATGCAAAACCAGAGGCAGATGGAGTAGCAAGAGACATATTGCCAGGACAGAGATTGAGAGAGAGAGAGAAAGAGAGAAAAGACCTGTTCTGGGTCAGATATAGAGGGTGATGATTCCAAGTGGCATGTGGCAGGCTACATTGGCACAAAGCCACACTTAACTTCAATATACCAATTGATGCATATTCCATCCCTAAGAGATTGAGACATTTCCTCAATAGTAATAAATTCCTTGACAGTGGGAATCAGAGTGGATCAAGAGCAGCCTGTGATGTGGGAAGAGGAGCAGCAGGACTTAAGCAAAAACATTAACAATAACAAAAGCAGTCATTTATTGAAGTATTAGCTATGTGCAAAGTACTTTATTATTATTTTGCACCATATTAGGCACCACCTGATGATGATGATTTTAAGTGCTTTCAATATGTATAATCTTATTTAATCTTCACTACATCTCTATTTTAGCAACTAGGTGCATCTAAATTATGCTGCAGTAATAAATCCCCTAATCCCAGTGGTTTAGCATGTCCTTTTAAGACAATTTACATTCATTGTAATGTAATTTAAAAGCCAATTCTGCAACTCTTAACAAAATATACTGTTTTATTTTACAATGAGATGCTTGGGTAGACTCTACTCTTCTGATTATTCTCTGAATTAGGATCCTTTGCAATATCGTTTTTCACCCCAGTCATTTATTTTTCTTTCAAACTTTTGATTATTTTAAAATTGGGGTATATTTCTTTTAATTTTTCCTTATAGACTTTAACTTTGATATATATTTTCTCTTCTCCAAAGTGCACAGAGTTGTTTTAGTGGAATCGAAATCTGGATTCAGAAAAACAAATATGGCTTATTAGGAAACAAAGGTTTTTGGTCTCCAAGTTGGACTAATTAGGTGACCCTTAGGCCTGACCAGTGTAAGTTAGGTTGTCTCTCACAAGGAAAGCCAAAATGAAAGAAAGAAAAGAAGGAAACAAGAAGTGGAGCATGGGAACAAAAAGAAACTTTTGATGAGAAGAAAACTTGAAAAGAGAAATTTATTTCCCAATAAAACCAAGCTAAAAACCCAATTTATTTTACTAGATAACATCTCTCTTTGTTAAGAAATGTCCAGAGAAAGGATGTTATTCTAATTTAGAATTGAAGTTTGCATTACATTTTTGTTTGCTTATAAGTAAAATTTTGTGCAGTTTTATCTTGTCAGATTCTGGTATGGTAAATCGAAGTGCTTAGAGATTTTTCTTTTCACTGGTTATTTTATACAATTGAAAACTACTTGTATTGAAGAGAGAGGGGAGAGAGAATAGAGAGCATGAACCTCAGTGACTGGCAAACTGTCGGACAAACAGATGGGAAGATAAATCTTTGGTCTATACTTTCATAGCTGGCTTTGGGCAATACATTCTCTGAGGTGGAATGGGTGGCCCTCCTGTTCTTTATCCGGAAATTTTTTTCTTCCAGCTGAGAGAGCATGAGAAAAAAGGTAACTTTATCTTTTCTGAGGGTGTATTTAGATGGTCCCTTGAGGTAATTTTAGCTCAATTTTAAAAAACCTATTTTCATGTGAGTTTTTTTTTTTTTTTTTTAATTCCTTTCCTATACTCAGGTGGTCATCTACAATGACCCAGAGAGAGCCAGCAAGAAAGTGCGCAAATGCTTGAGGCCCAACCACTTCCTTAAGGCCAAATATATTATCCTTTTAGATAGGTCTTGTGAACTTCTGTAGGAAGAAGAAACGAAGGAAAATCTGTTCACCTTTTATCTTAATAAAGTATCAAACCAGAAAGAAAGAAACCTCCAGAGGGAAAAAAGAGAGATCACAGTGCTTTGTTTCAACCAACAAAACCCAGGCTCAAAAAGAGAATAAAAATATTTCTGGAGGCATATTGTGCCCACCAGGCATTTTGTTGTAATTAGGGAAAAGTCATACAAGGCCACTGGAGTGAATGAAACTACAGCTCTATTGGCTTTCCTCTTTGATGACTTTTTATTTTTTTGAAATCGGTTTGAGGTACGTGTGTGTTTGTGTGTGTGATCATAACAAACAGTGATCTGACAACAAATGATCTGTTCATGCAAATTTTAAGAGTTGAAGAGGTAGTAAACTTGTCTCAACAGATGAAAAAAAAATTCATAGAAAGGAACAGATGAGAGCTTATTTTTTAGAAGAGCTACTCTTATGGGATAGTTCAGAACAGCCCAGAAGGATTTTTCAAGCTATATTTGCAGCACAAAGAAAGGCTAGACCTGCTTGGGGCAGGTAATGTAATGCTTAACAAATAAGAGAGAAAAGGCAGTGCCTTCCAACTTTGATTTTGCTTTGATTTCTTTGTTCTTCTAGAAGGAGAATGATCTTCAAGCCAGAAGGATAGACTAAAAATCGGTAAAAAGAGAATTCAAGTCCAAGAGAGATTTGAAGAAGAACACTTGGCCCTTAACTAGAGCTTAGTTGAAAAGTCATAGGCAACTCCCATTCCAGGGCCCTGATCAAAGAACTGCAGTTGTACAACTGCTGGTAATCTCTGAGAAATCATGGAGTGTCAGAGAATTTCCAGAATCCTGGGTAGGGTCTGGCATCCTAATTTTCAAAAGGAGAGGATAAAAAAAAAGCAGTTTGCTAATAAGCTTGATCTAGATCTGAAGTAATTCAAAATTACTTTTTGTGGATAATTGGGGAAAAAAAAAGTGGTGATGACTCATTCTGAACACAGGCTTTTCAAGTCAGGCCAAAATAGTATTGTTTTTTCTTCTGATTATTCACGAGACCAGTGGACTGAGGAAATGCCAAAGACAGTGTAGTCTTATCATTTGGGGCTCTGTATGGAAACCCTATCCAGGTTAATAGCCATAAAATGTTACCTTATTGTTTTTATTTAAGACATTTATGGCTATATAAAATTATATTGCACTGACTTTATTTGTTTATTGCCTAGCTTCTTTCCTACTGGAATACAAATTCAGTGGGGTTTATGATCACATGTGTCTTAACCTTTATTGTACTTCTACCATATTCAACAGTGCCCTAGCAGTAAACACTCAGTAAGTACCTGCTGAATAAAGGAATGCTGCTTAATTATATTTGTTTTTGTTTCTGTTTTTTGGGCGTTTTTTGGGTCTAAATGCTTTCCAAAATTTTAATGTGAGGTATAGTGATTACTTTGGCAAGGCATTTGACCAAGTGACAAATTTCCTTGATAATAAGATGGAGAAATCTATGGGATGGTTTTTATAGCTTCCTGTTGGTGATATAGCTACAAGTTATTGTAGACATTTCAGACCAAGTAGGGGTAGGGATAGTTGCAAGAGAAATGAGGGACAGAGGCTGGGGCCTGATTCCCTTATTTCATTTGTGATTCTATCTGTAAACACATGAAACATATCTGATTTTACAAGTGAGGGGCATGCACTGATCCCAGAAGGATGCTTCATCCCATCAAATTAACCTTCATTTTCTTATTCCTTGTGGATCATGTTGCTCACACTTTGATTTAATGTTTATTTTATTCTGCTTTGTTTCATTCTTATTTATTTTATATCATTTTTAGTTTTGAATATGTTTGAAGTTCAAAAGGTAGGGTATGCAAGGTATGCAGTGAAAAGCTTTCCTTCCACACCGTTGTCTACCAACATATTCCTTTCCCCAGTCCATAAGAAACCAATGTTATTAGTTTCTTTGTATCTTTCCAGAGTTATTTTAATCTATATAACAACACACAAACACATATGTCATATATATTAATATCTATCTATCTTCTACCTATCATCTATTTTCTCCTCGCTTGTTACAGAAATGGTATCATATTGTATACACTGTTCTGTACTTTTATTGTCCACCACATGTTTTAGAGAACCCTCATCCACCCACCTCAAGTATATCCTCATTCCTCTCTTAAGGATGCATAGTACTCCATTTTTTGGCTGTATCATAATTTCTTTAACTCTCCCTTAATAATGGACTAAGGTTTTCCCACAACTTTCATTATTATAAACAAAGCTGTAGTGGATAACCCTGTGTGTTATATCATTTCACGCATGAGCAAGAGTGTGTTTATCATCAGGGGAAAAATTTTTTTTGAGGTGGGATTGCTGAGACATGCATCTGTAATTTTGATAGATGTTGCTAAATTTCTCTCCAAAAGGATGGTGCCAATTCTAATTCCCTGTTCCCCTCTTCTTGCTAATAGAGTTCTGGAGTTCCAAATTACATCTTTCTATTATGAATAAGGCTGGTCATCGTCTCTGTGTTTGAGAGCCATTTGTGTTTCTTTGACTTTGCCCAGTTTTTATTGGATTACTATATTAATTTATTCACTTTCAGTGTTATTTATAGTTTCAGGAAATTAGCTTTTGGGGGAGATATGGCTCACATATATTCTGTAGTAGAATTCAAAATTCTCAATATGGTTTCTGTCCAATTCTTTTCTAAGTTGATTTTTTATTATTTAGGTGTTCGATCTTTTCTGTCATTATTGTAAGTGGGGTTGTAATTAGGTCTTATATATTTAAGCTGCTTATTATATGGTATAAACCAGAGGTTGCAAACTATAGCTCTCAGGCAATATATGACCTGCCACATGTTTTTGTAAGTAGAGTTTTATTGGAACAGTGTCATGCCTGTTTGTTTAAATATTGCTTATGGCTGTTTTTGTACTTCAATGGCAGAGTTGAGTGTAGTTATAGTAGAGACAACATGGCCCACATAACCTAAAATATTTACTATCTGGACCATTGTGGAAAAAAATTTGCTAACCCCTGCTATCAGTTCCTTCTTTGAGGGCTTATTCAATTGTTAAACTATACCACTTAGTAAGTTGCATGTAGTTGATGCTCTGAATAGTACATAGTATGTTGAATAAGGCAAACCTAAAGCATTTATTGACCATGTGATATAAATATGACTTTCTCCTAAGTGAGAATGGTGTTCATTTTACAAATATTTGTTGGCCATGAACTATATGTTTGGCACTATTCTGTGGATATAGCAATTAACAAAATACATTAAAAATCTTATTGTTTTGAAAAAGCTGCTGGACATAACTAAGCAATTCTAGTTTCTGTTGGCAACAAGAAGTTCAACCTAGTACTGTTGTCTAAATAATAATTGTTAATATGTAATTACCTTACATATCATTTGTTGATTAGCTGGATTATAATCAATTTGTAAAATATTATGACATTTTAAACATTTAAATTCATGACATCATTAATTTTGATGTGTGCCTGTCCAGTAAGGTAGCTACTAGTCACGTGTAGCTATCGAACACTTGAAACATGGTTACATTGAATCAAGGTGGTGTAAAATACACTCTGAATTTTAAAGATTTGTTACCAAAAAAGCATACCTCTCTTTAATAATTTATATTATTATTTAGTAATATAACAATATAATTTAATAATATGTTATTTAATGATTTATATTTTGAAAAATATTTTAGTTCCATCAAATGAAAGATATTAATAAACTTAATTTCAACTTTTTCTTTTTGTTTATATTTATGTAGCTATAAGAAAATTTAAAATTACATATATGGCTTACATTGTATATCTATTGGACAGTATTCTTCCAGGAACTTCTTTTATGTTTAACTGGTATTTCTCAAATATGGCTTTTTCATAGATGTGGACACTGGGTTAAGCAATGGTTTAAAAGTTTATTGCCGGGTTCACAATTTTTAATGTGTTAGTTTGCAATTTTAATTTACATGAGGATAGCCATTGTTTATTGTGTTTCCCAAATATCTTTCAATAAGAGATTTCTTGAGATGCCCCTTTGCTAGTCTCTAACCAAACTGGCAGCAATGGGCTGCACATCTTGGAAGCTGATACAAAAGCACTGACAGAACAAAGCTTTAATTCACAAGGACAGTCTTCAGTTCATTTTCTGGATTTCTCCTTGGTTTTCTAAGTAAAGTCAATACTAGTTATTTTAAAATGTAATTCTATTGTTTGAATATAATGCACCAAATTTTGAAAAGTTTGATTAATTAAAAAAATAAAATAAATATAAGAGCAACTGGACTTATAAAAATTACTCACTTTCAAAATATAGAGTTGTAAACGGGCTTGTCCTTTTGGATGGTGATGCAGAGAAGTCCAGTGATGAATGGTATGGAATTATTAGTTGAAAGTTATATTTTTGACAGAAGAATATACCATTCACATGACCTACACAGTAGGAAATGATAAATTTCAGAATGCAGTTGAGGTGGGAGTTACTTCAGTGACAAATGTTACCATTTATTATATTCAGAAGTCCTCGTTAGAAAGACATCCAGGAGATAGCTTAGGTGTAAACCACAGTGTCATAAGCCTCGAATGAGCTTTCTATCATTCAACCCAGTTCAGAGTATGAGAGTGTCTCCTCCGAAGACATCGATCTCACACTTTTAGGTCAACAGAATTTCAGCTCTGCACTTTTAGTAACTCAAAAATGGTTCTCAGGCCTTTCTCCAAATATTTCTTCCAGCATGAAATCCAATAAGTTATATGGCACAGAGACATACTACATTGTTGACATTTTGGTAAAGACTACATAGACTCTTGTTAACATGTTGAATGTACTTTCTGGCTTCTGGCAGAAACTAAATTGAGTAGAAACTGTCTGTCTTAATGATACACCAATGGTAGCCATTCCCCACAGTGAGAGAAAAGAATCAATTGCTATATTAAAGGCTCTTTCTGGATCTCTGGTTATCTTGTCTAGCTCCTGTAATTGAAACTAAAAAAACTGTAATTTTTTCCTTCTAGTCTTGGTTTTTCTCCTTTGTGGCAGAAAGCTTACCAAATTGGGATAAAGGAAGACTGGGGAGAAGCTGAGGAAGTGAACTCTTCTTGCCAAAGGCTGTGTCTGACAGTACATTCAAATTGGACTTGGCAGAGTTGATCTGATTGTTGGTCTTGCTTAATGGCAAATATCTGCAAAGTCAATTGACTTGGCATATCAGTGATCTGAATTGACCATTAAACCAGACCAAACCCACTAAATTGGCTACCCTTTGGTTCTCTGTTTTTCAGTCAAACGTAGTTGTAAATGAGATAAACAACCATCCAAAAAACAAATAAAACAAATCAAAACAAAGCAGCAAAATATAAAATGGATAATACAATTGAGATACTGTTTTTCCATTTGGTGTTCCCATGATAGATCAAAATAAAGTTTGGTTTGTTTTCTTCTTTATTCTGCTAATGTGCTGGTGATGCACTGGTGTGGACGTGTAGATAGGAAATATTATTTGCAAGGTTGTACAGACATTTTAATCTAAAATTGAAACGTGTTGGCTTGTTATGAAGATGGTCATTGCATCATATTTATATATGTGTGTGCTTGTGCATGTGTAAACATATCCACTTAATGAAAATTGCAAAATGCCATCTCACAAACTAATAATTAAATTGTGATAAATCTGATCCAAGATGACCAATTTCATTTTCAGAGGGAAGGCTGCCTTTTAAGTATGTTTAATACAAAATAAGACATTTCACTGAAAAAAAATATTAGAATTATAAGTAGGCAAATTAAGGAAAAAATTAGCGGTAATTTTACCACCCAGAGATAGTCCTACTAAGGTGTTATGTCCTTCTCAACTTTCTTCTCACATTAAAACACGAGATTATACCATACACATGGTTTTCTGAACTGAACTTTTAATAGAATTATTTATTTTACCTTTTCACATTAGTATAGATTTAAAATGCAAAGTTAATTGATGTATATACTTTTCTATAGCATGTATAGACAGTGTTTTATTTAACCAGACTACATTTTATTTAGCCAATACCCTGTTGTTGGACAATTGTTTCCAATTGTTTACTATTATAAGCAATACTTCAGGGAATATCCTGCATAGATTTGTTTACTTGCTCAGAATAACTGAATATTTCTAAAACTGAAATAGATGAGTCAAGGAGCAAGTACAGTTAAAATATTTTTGGATACATTTTATGAAATAGACTTTTAGAAATGATATGCATACCTGCGCATAATTAATTATCTAATATGCACTATAATGGGGGAGGAGACAGGTAGTTTCTGACTGCAGGAACCTGAAAACCTAAGAAGATGATGCTTGGCTATATTTTATATTGTTAATTAGTATAATTTAACAGTATTATAACAATTTCACTTAAATAATAAAGTAAACACACCTAACACTTATTAATTTTTAGTGCTTTGAAAATGAACATTTAAAAATAAATATTTAAGTAAGCCTGATTTTTGGTTTTACTTAATGACTAGTACCTACAGTTAATTGATTTAGCACAGCAGTGACCTAAACTGATAACCAAACCGACTAACTTGGCTATCTTTTCATTCTGTTTTCCAGTCATATTTCTAGTCACCAGAAAAGGTGTAACCAGAAAAATGTACAAATTATAAGTTTATAGAGCACTAGTAGCACCTCAGGAGCTCTCAATCATCCTCTAAGTGTTCTCTCACCATCAATGATGACTCTTCATGGCATAAAGGAAAAAAAATATCAAAATTAAAACTTTTTTGTGCATCAAAGGACACTATCAAGAGAATGAGAACACATATGTTTATGTGTTGGTGACACATAAACATATACCAGCTGAGTATGTATCTAGAAGAGGGATTGCTGGGTCATCAGGTATGCATACCACAGTCTCAGGGAGTTCTGGTAGGTTGCGTATACCACCGGAACAAACTCAAGTATTCTAGTTTGTTTAGCTATTGCAGTGGGTTTGTGGTGCTGTCTCGTTGTGATTTTAATTCACATTTTCCTGATGACTAATGATGTTTACTATCTTTTAATAAGTCCATTGGCAATTTAGATATCCTGTTTTATGAAGTATCTCTTACCAATTTTTCTATTCGATTGTCTTTTTGTTTTTCTCATTGATTTATAGGAATTCTTTATTCTGGAGCCTTTGCAAGATAAATGAATTCCAAAAAAAGAAAAAAAAATACCCCTCAATGTCTTGCTTTTTTTAAATTTTATTTTATTTTTTAACTGTCTTACTGGTACCTCTTGATAAGTGGAAATATTTCAATTTAATGTAGCAGAATTCATGATTCTTTGCTTCTATGGCTAGGGCTTTGTGTTGTTTAAGAAATCTTTGCTTGAAAAAAAAAAAAAAGAAAAGAAATCTTTGCTTAACCCAAAGTCCTAAGGATATGATCCTCTTTGTTTTCTAGAAATCCTTTCTTCTTTCTTTCTTTCTTTCTTTCTTTCTCCCTTTCTTCCTTTCTCTCTTTCATTTAGATCTACAAGGCACTTAGAATTGATTTTTGTGTGTGGTGTGAGTTTGGGGAGGTCAGTTGATACTTTTTCCATATGGATAATTGACATAGCATTATTTATTTATTTATTTATTTAAGGATTTAATTTATTTATTTGACAGACAGAGATCACAAGTAGGCAGAGGCAGGCAGAGAGAGAGAGAGGGAGGGAGGCAAGCTCCTGCTGAGCAGAGAGCCCGATGCGGGGCTCGATCCCAAGACCCTGGGATCATGACCTGAGCAAAAGACAGAGGCTTTAACCCATTGAGCTACCCAGGCGCCCCAGCATCATGTATTTAAAGGACCACTTTTACCCACTATAATTCAGTGCCACCTTTGACATAATCAAGAAAAATGAAAACAAGTGTATGTCCATCCAAATATCTGCATACTAACGTTCACAGCAGTGTTACTTATAATGGTGAAAAACCAAAATGATTATTAATAGATCCGTGGGTAAACAAAATAGGGTATTTCTATACATTGAGATAATTCTCAGCAATAGAAAGTAATTTGTCTGCAAATTTAAGATTTTATTTCAACTTCATTTTTGAAAGACAATTTGACTGGGCTTAGAATTGTAGGTTTGGTAACCTTTCTCCCTCTGGCACTTTGAAGAGATAATCCCATTGTCTTTGGTTTCTCTTGTTTTTTTTTTTTTTTTTTAAGATTTTATTTATTTATTTGACAGAGAGAGACATAGCAAGAGAGGGAACACAAGCAGGGGGAGTGGGAGAGGGAAAAGTAGGCTTCCCGCTGAGCAGGGAGCCCAATGCGGACTCCTTCCCAGGACCTCAGGACCATGACCTGAGTTGAAGGCAGACGCTTAATGACTGAGCCACAGGCATCCCTGGTTTCTGTTGTTAATAATCTCTTGATCTTACTGTAGATCCTCCAAAAGTAATGTGATATTTTCCCTCTAGCTATTAAATTTTTCTCTTTGTCTTTGGTTTTTAGCAATTTTGTCCTGTTGTGACTAGGTGTGATTTTTCTTTGTATTTATTTTACTTGGAATTCATAGTAGCACTTTTTGAGTCTATAGCTTAATATCTTCTTCCAGTTTTTTAAAAAAAATTTCAGATGTTATCTTTTCAGATTTTGCTTTTGCTCCCATTCTCTCTCCTCTTTGGGAACTCCAATTATACCTATTAGAATTTCTGCACATAGCCCACATGGCCCTTACACTTTTTAAAAATATTTTCCTCTCACTCTGTCTCTTTTGGCTGGATATTTTCTTCTAATTTATCTTCTAGTCTATTGATTCTCTTTTTAGATTGATTGATTCTAGATTGATTGATTTAGCTGGATTGATTCTACTTTTTAACCTATTCATTGAGTCCTTAATTTCATTTACTGGATTTTATGGGCTTTTTTAAAGTTCTATAATTTTAATTTGACTCTTTCTTTATAATTTTCAGGTCTTTCCTTGAAATTCTCCATTTTGTCATGTACTTTTAAAAACATAATCCTTAAGGTCCTTATTCGAAAATTCTAATATTTGTGTCTCCTGTGGGTCTATTCCTATGGTCTTTCATTATTTTTACTTTTCGGTAATTTTTTGTCATGCTTTGTTACTTCTAGTTGAACTTGGGTCATTGTTTATAAAGATTATAGAGATAGTTCGAATTTCTGGATCATCTCTTACTTCAGGGAGGTTTACGTTTGTTTTTGGCCTGCAGGCGGCCTCGGCTGCATATCAGTTTAATCCATTCGTGTGTGGAACAAGTACAAAGCTGGGCTTCAGCTCTGTGAGAGCTATTCTATTTAGAGTTTATACTCCGAAATGACAGCACTTCACAAATACCAACTAAAGCCTGAAGTGTTTACTTGGGCCCCTCCTGCTGGGTGAACTGAGAACCACAAATTTTGTGAGACTGCAGTAAACTCCTTTCAGCTCTACAGGCTTTCAGACACGATTTTCTGTTCAGTTTTTCTTATCTTTTAAACGCTTCTTGAAGGGCGCCTGGGTGGCTCAGTGGGTTAAGCCTCTGCCTTCGGGTCAGGTCATGATCTTGGGGTCCTGGGATCGAGCCCTGTATCGGGCTCTCTGCTCGACAGAGAGCCTACTTCATCCCCTCTCTCTTGCCTGCCTCTCTGCTTACTTGTGATCTTTCCCGCTCTGTCAAATAAATAAATAAATAAAATCTTAAAAAAAAATAAATACTTCTTGAGAATTTACAAATTCTTCAGAGGGGAAAAGCAGTGCCAAATGCCAGTTCACTTTTCCGGGTTTCTTTTCTTTTTATGATCTTGGTCCTTCAAATTCTTACTGTCTTGGTAGCACTCTAACTGACTTCTAATAGATGCTTGTTTTAATTTTTTCCTGCTTTTATAGTGATTGATGGAAGTAAGGTTTATTTCAAATAAAATGGTAGGCCATTTTGGGAAAAGGAAAAAGATCAGTACCATTTGGATTTATTTATATATTGTTATTACTTCTGTAATTTTCTCATTTTTTAAATCTCTGATAGTAAAGAAAGCTGAAACACACAGAGATTTTGCTTCAAGCAAAATTCATAGTTAATAACTCAGCTAAGAATCCAGGTTTCCTGTTTATTCATACTAAATCTAGTGCTTTTACTAAGCATGCATAAGAGAAATACTATGGTAATATCACAAAATAACATCTTCTGTTACTGCTTAGAAAAACCATTCTTTTCCATTTATAGATATTTAAATCCTGCTTGTGCTAAGGTGTGTCCTAAATTTTGTTTGGGTTTGAAAACTATTTTTTTTTTTTTTTTGCAGGGCCATGGAGGAGGCTCAAAACCTGCTAATAATCCATATATATATTGGGTACTTAGTCTGTCAGGCACAGTGCCAAGGGTTTTATATGTATCAGCTCATTCAGTCCTCACAGTAAACCTTCGAGGTAAGACATATTTTCATGTTAATCTTGAGACAAGCTGACTGCATTTCAGAGGGGTTCATTAACTTGCTCAAGTCACACTATTAATAGGTGATGGAGCAAGTAGTTGAACCTGTGTGACGTAGTAGAATGAGTGGTGTTTGGAGACAGACAGACCAGGCTTAATATTCTAGAATGATCACTGAGTAGCTGTGTGAGCAAGGTCTGAGTCACAGAAGCTTCATGTGGTAATGGTATGACTCAAGTAACAATGTGGTAAAGAGAAAATCAAATAACGTGTATCACTGTCTGAATGCTAGAGCCCTTCCTTCCTTCTTGTATCAAAGTAAATATTTGAAAAGAACTTTAAAGTTTACAAAACACTTTCAAGAATAAGATGTTTACCCCTTTCATCAATTCTGAGTGATAGTCTGGATGAGGAGAGATATGGAAACTGCTATCTGAGAAGTGAAGTGATTTGCCTCCAATTACTCTGCGTACATATGGAGAAGAGTTAAGCTTCGTTGAATGCCCTGAGCCTAGATTAACAACATAAATGCACCCCGAAGAGGGAATTTTTTGTAAATTAGTTAATATTTCAAATGTACAAGAGAAATCTGCTATTTAAAGGATCCCTGCAGTGAATGCTTTTGTAAAGTCAGGAATAATTCTGGAAATGTAAATTATATCCCACTAACTTCTCTGTTTTATAAGTTTGGCTTTTAATGTTTCTTAAAGTCGGTGGAATTTGATACTGGCTTTTCCATCCTCAAAATGTCTTCCTATTGATAAGATATTGTTACTTCCGGGTGCCTGGGTGTCTCGGTCCTTAAGTGTCTGCCTTCAGCTCAGGACATGGTGTGTGTGGGGGGTGTCATCCTGGGTTGGAGCCCCGCATTGGCTCCCTCCTTGGCAGGAGGCCTGCTTCACCCTCTCCCACTCTCCCTGCTTGTGTTCCTTCTCTCACAATGTCTCTCTCTGTCAAATAAGGAAATAAAATCTTAAAAAAAAAAAAAAAAAGATATTGTTACTTCATTTCTAGAATCTAATTAAAGTTGATGGTACTCTAAGGAACAGCAAATGCCAAAATCCACTAAGGTTAATTGCATCTAGTATATTTTAAAAGTAAAGGAACATAGAAAATCAATAAAACTGTGGTAGCAGAATTAAATTATCTTGCAACTGTTTCTTTAAATGTATGATTCATTTGAACATTTTAATGTTTTGTTCAGGAAAGACATTTAGGTTATAGCTATGTTCATTATGGGGTGCTACTGGACTTAGCAGGCCTTGGTGCCTGGGGAAGATGGTCTTCTGCCAGGCAAGCGCTCTGGAAGGCTTCTTGCCTTTAATAAGAAGATGCTAAATTTACCCCCAAGGCATCCAGTTAACCAGAAGATTCATTTTCCAGACTCTGGGCAGAGACTCTAAATTCCCCTTTGTTCTGGTCTTAACCAAGCTTAGCTACTTAACTATGTTCACACTTAAGAATGCCTAAAGGGGTGGGACACCTGAGTGGTTCCATCGATTAAGCTGCTGCCTTCAGCTCAGGTCATGATCCCAGATCCCTGGAATCAAGTCCCACATCAGGCTCCCTGCTCAGTGGGGATCTTGCTTCTCCCTCTCCCTCTGCCTGCTCCTCCCTCTGCTCGAGCTCTCTTCTTCTCTGTCAAATAAATAAATAAAAATCTTAAAAAAAAAAAAAAAAGAATGCCTAAAAGAGGGTGCCTCAGTTGGTTAAGTGTCCCACTCTTGGTTTCAGCTCAGGTCACCATCTCGGCATTGTGGAATGGAGCCCTGCGTTGGGCTCTGCGCTCAGTGGGGAGTTTTCTTCTCTCTCTCCCCTTCTCCCTCTGCCCTGCTTGAGCTCTCTCTCTCTAAAATGAATAAATCTTAAAAAAAAAAAAAAAAAGAAGAAGAATGGCTAAAGGATCTTTGCTTCATCCATTTATCAAGATCAGAGGCTTCCAGTCTTTCTTCTCAGACATGAACAGAGCAGAGCACTTGTGGTGCAACACACTTGTGTCATTGAGCAGTTCACTGTGTGTTATATGGTACAGGTCTGAGGTATCCGTTTTGGGCGTTGCTGGAACTCTACTCCTTTCTCGGCCACTTACCTGAAGCCTTCCAGTGTGTTGAAGACACCAGCGTTAAAATTGTTGTGCCTAAACTGTTGTTGAAAATGTGGTATTACAGGTATGAGGAGAATCTGTGGGAGAGATTTCTCTTAGGTCTCTGAGCAAGTAAATGTATGCTTTTCTTCAGGCACATATTTATTTTTAGAACTCTGGGATGATTGTTGGTAATTGTATTCCTTCTTTGCTTTGACTGCTAAGTAGCTCAGAGTTTCTAATTTCTAGTCCCTTTCTCGAAAAAAAACGTGTTACAGTATTAATCTCATTTTCCTGCTGTTGCTTTCATTTATGGTTCCTTCCTTCTATTCTCCCTCCCTCCTTAATCTCTCCCTTCCCCCACCCCACATTCTCTTTTCCTTACTTTCTCTCTCCCTCTTTCTTTTTTACCTCTTTTCTTCTCTCTTACGTCCTGTATTGTTGCATATGTGAACTGAGTTTTAGAATGATGTGGAGGCATAAAAATAAGCAGCGTATTTCTTTGTATACACATATTCTTGAGAGTAATTTATTACTGAGTCTCCCTCCCTTATTTATAGGTTTTGTCTTGGTATATAATATTTCTTAAAACTTGTTCTTGCTTTAGGGGCGCCTGGGTGGCTCAGTGGGTCAAAGCCTCTGCCTTCTGCTCAGGTCATGATCCCAGAGTCCTGGGATCGAGGCCCGCATTGGGCTCTCTGCTCTCGGGGATCCTTCTTCCTCCTACTTGTGATCTCTGTCTGTCAAATAAATAAATAAAATCTTAAAAAAAAAAACCCCAAAAACTTCTTCTTGCTTTAATATGAAAAAACTTATCAAGTTAAAATATAATTTAGATGTATATTTATTAAGGCCGATGAAAAAATTTTGTACTTCTTGGGCATCTACGAGAAAAAACTTGGGGAAGAAAACTATTCACTTATTTACTATATATGTATATTAATTATATATATAAATATATTAGTCTCCCCCCCTCTAGAATATAAGTTCTAAGAGGGCAGAGTGTATCTCAAGTGTTTAGCATATAATATATATTGACATATACTATAAAAGGCATTCAATGAATACTTTTCAATGAATAAATAATTCATAAATTTTCTAATGCTCAATCATTATGAATACAGCATTTGATTTTTAGTGATGATATTATACATACACACATATTTAAGAACTTTCATTTTGTACTTATCACTTACATTTAAATTGTTTCTCTAGATTATAATTTTTCAATTAAATATTCATTGCTAATGACATCTTTTCATTAGTTCTGTATAGAAATATGGTCATACATCCTAAAGAGAAGCAATATGGCATTTTCCACCTGTGTGGAAAGAGCAATTACCCTGAACTAAGCCCAACATTTAATACCTCTGCATCTCTCTGTTAGTTCTCATGAATCACTCACTGTAATTCAGTTGCTTTATTTTTCCTTATATTGGGAAAGGAGAGGGAAGTAACATTTATTGAGTGCCTACTATGTGATAAGTGGTTGCCGTGTATTTAACTTCATTTATTTCATCAATTCTTACGATAATCCAGTGAGGAAAGCTCTATTAGTATCCCCACTTCAGTAGACCCACAACAGAACTGAAAGAGATGCTATAAATTCCCCACATCACACCCCCCAGGGATGGAGTCTGGCGCTGCAGCCACAGTGTGCTTCTCTGCCTCGCTGACCTCCACTCCAGGCCAAGCTTACCATCTCCTGAGCATCAGTCCATTGCCTCTGCCTTGCCCTCCTCTTTCTCAGGTCTTCCTCACCCAGTGATTTTATTCCTTCATTTGGTTCCCAGTCATTTGACAGGAATGCCAAACTAAGCATCCTGTCATTCAGTGAGTAGTTTTTGCCATTGAAGGTTTTGAGCAGAGGAACTAGGGAACAGAGAGGAGGATGTGTGACAGCCACAAGGGGCTAGAGATGCATGAGCGGACATGTGATAGTCAGGCTGGCAAAATAATCGTCCTCCAAATGTCTGTGTCCTAATCCCTGGAACCTGTAAATATATGATCTTTCCTAGAAAAAGGGTCTCTGAAATGACTAATATTAAGGACCTTAATCACAGGAAGGGGCATACTGGTTTATCCAGATCTAATCACATGGATCCATGAAAGCAGACAACTTTTATGGATGTGGTCAGATGGAAATGTGACTGCAAAAGAATGATCTGAGAAATGCAATGTTGTTGACTTTGAAAGTGAAGGAAGGGGGCCAATGACCAAAGTGTGCAGACAACATCTAACAGCTGGAAAAGGCGAGGAAAGGAATTCTTCCCTTGAGTCTCCACAAAGAAATGCAGCCCTGCTGACACCTTGATTTTAGTGAAGTGAGATCCATGTTGGACAGAATTGCAGGATAGTAATTGTATTGTAGTAATCCACAACGCTTGTGGTCATTGGTTACAGTGGCACTAGAAACCTAACATAAGGACAAATTTAGACTACAGTGGGCCAGTAGGAATTTTACTCTTCAGCTCAGAAATCTTAAGTGTTCCCTCTTTCCCACGACATTGAATCTCAAATTTCTTGCCTGGTTCTCCAGGTTCTATGTGACCTGCCCATGCTGCATGTCTCCATGGCAGCCCCTCCCAGCTCCACTTCTGGTAGGTCACTCTCCTTCCTGTGCCTTGAACCCACTACGCTCACTTTCCTGCACGTGATGATCCTGCCAAGAAAGATACCCCTTTGTCCATTGCTTTTCTTGACTACCTCTGTCCTCTTTGAGCCCCCTCCTTTCTGATCAGCTCCAGCACTCATGTCTAGGATACACGGTCGACACTCCACCATGTTCCTACCTTTCATCTGTGCTATATGTTACCAGATTTTCTCGTGTTTGACACTCAAAACCTGTTATTTTGTATTGGTTGCTATTTTTTTTTTAAGATTTTTATTTATTTATTTGACAAACAGAGATCTCAAGAGAGAGGAGGAAGCAGGCTCCCTGCTGAGCAGAGATTGCCCCCCTCCCCCCGCAATGTGGGGCTCGATCCCAGGACCCTGAGACCATGACCTGAGCTGAAGGCAGAGGCTTAACCCACTGAGCCACCCAGGTGCCCCGTATTAGTTGCTATTTTTAAAAAATGCTGCATATTATTCTATAATATATTAGAATATGTGTTTTAGTGGAAAAATCAAATCATGTGCTTTGAGTTTTGAATTAGCACTTTTCTATGCACCTTTGGCAAGTTACTTAATAATCTCTTCAAACTTCAGTTTCTTTATCTGTAAAATGGAAGTGGTTATATCTATCTCACAGGATTTTCATAAGGATTAAAGCCATCTAGAACCTTTCATTCCTATGTTCCTTGGAGGGCAGAGACAGTGTCTTCTTATTCCTTCATATGCCATCAACAGCCACTACCGTGCTTAGGCACAAGCTAGGTTTATAGATTGGCCTCTGTTTGCTGGCAAACTTTTCTATCTTTTTGCGGATCTTGCCATCATTTTTGTACTTGCACATACTACCACTAACCTTTCAAACAGCGTTATGTAATGGCTCATTTAAAACTCAGCTTATTGTATCATCAATTTAATTTCTGGCAGACCTCTAATTTTACAAAATACTTACCAAGACTTACCTCCAGATAAATCTCCCCCACCTGCCCACCCATGGCTACTCCCCGTGGGTTCTCTGCAAGAGCCGCATTTTGTATTATTTCCTGATTCTAACATTCTAACTCCACAAAGCTTGTCTGCTCTTTCTTGATGTTCTCTTTCATCTTGCATTTGATATGGACACCATTTCAGGTCTATTGCCCATGGATCCAGGTGTTTCTGTGATACACAAGGTGTTTTATAATATATGAGTACTTTCACTGCCTGCATTCTCAAGATTTGGGGTATGCAGGTTATCTGCTTTGGAAACCTTTTTTGCTTTTCATGGTTCCCAGTTTCATCTCTATTTCAAGAAACATTAACCCTTGGTTGCTCTCTTTGCTACATTTTTCCGGTTTTAAATGTGTTTCTTCCATGGCTCTGACAAGACAGGAGAGCAGAGTCTTTCATTTCTTCAGGAAGTCTCTGTTCTTCCCTTTCCTCTGATTATATCCTGCTGATGCCCCGATCAAGTCTGGATCTTTGTCCATGAACTTTGCTTCTTACCATTGTATTTTTATGCTAGTATTGTAATGTCTGATATCTGTGTGGTTTGAACTTGGTGGAAGAAATCTTTATAGGCAAGACGATTTATTGCTAAAAATTGAATCCCAAGTGTGTCTTAGGAAAGCTTGTGTGTGTGTGTGTGTGTGTGTGTGTGTGTGTGTGTGTGTTTGTGTGTGTTTAGATTTTAGGAGAGGAATTCTTTCTTGCTTTCGTTGACTTTCTATGGCTGGAGTAATTTTTGCAAGGAGTTTCAGACTAACACCTATTTTTGGAAATCAGCATTTATAATTCTTTGAGACTATTTTTATCTCCAGAATGTCTAATCATTCTTTGTATGTGGTCAATATACTTGGTTCTTAACTGGCATGCCTTGGAAGTAGTGTATAGCAGGCCTATAGGAAAGTCCCCAAACTTTGATCAATGTATAAAATTTATTTTTGCTAACACTGAGTCATGCTGTTATGCTTTTAGGGTGTTGTCTGTCAGATGAATCATTGACTTGAGCAGACCATGTAATGCACTATGTATTGGAATACAGCTGGTGGCATTTATAAGTATAGCATAATGTCAACCTAGTGCCAAAGAAAGAGTTCCCATTTACTGAAACATTAATTCTTAGCCTCATTAATTCTAAGAGATTGTGGTCAAGGCAGAAAACAGTTCTCAAAGAGATAGATTGCTGCAAGGCGACCAAGGGTAGGAAGATAACCATGGATGCTTTTACTGAGATGTGAAACATGGCGGTATTGCGATAATGATATTTTATAAATATTGCTGACTTTTTATAATGTTGTTTTAAGTCTTTTGATACTTTCAACTATGAAACCAAAAAGGGGTAATATGTGAAGACATGCTCTGAACATTCCAAGTTTTAATATGGAAATTCTAAAGGGCAGGAAAGCTTACTATGTTGTATAGTTGTTGTTGTTTTTTTTTTTTTTTTTTGGTTTTCATTAATCTCCATGTATTATAAGGTAGTTTACATTTGCTTCATTTACTCAGACAATAAACATTTGGTACGATCAATATAACTGTCCTTTGTTCTTTTCTTTTCAACTTTCAGCATAACAGTATTCATTATTTTTGCACCACACCCAGTGCTCGTGCCTCCATCAGAAAGGATGAATACCCAACTTTTATAGCAACATGGACGGGACTGGAAGAGATTATGCTGAGTGAAATAAGTCAAGCAGAGAGAGTCAATTATCGTATGGTTTCACTTATTTGTGGAGCATAACAAATAGCATGGAGGACATGCGGAGATAGAGAGGAGAGGGGAGTTGGGGGAAATTGGAAGGGGAGGTGAACCAGGAGAGACTATGGACTCTGTTGTACAGTTTTAATTGGGTTAGGGAGAAATGAAATTTTGCAATATCAATTACTTTTCAGGAAACCATGTCCCGACTGCTGTCAACTATTTGAGAATAGGTGACAACATACTTATAGTTATTTCCAAAAATAGGATTATGAGTTTCTGAAACATTTTCTTTTTTTAATTTAGAAGATGCTCGAGTACTTCCCTTGGTGCTCTCCACTGCCTATAGCTTACAGAAGTGGACAGGTGGTCTGGAAAGACTTTCTAATGCAAAGCTATTTATGAACTACCTTTTATACTCATTGCTCCATCAAAGCGGTATGCGAATTCTTCATAGTAATTTGTGATAGCCTTCACTTAATGATAAGGATAGCAACTGGTTCTACATAGATCAGATTTCATTGTTGTGCATAAACTCTATGCTGATGTTAATGCATTTGTACAAATTTGTAACAAGAAAGGCTACATATTTTCCTACTTGCTTTTCCTTTGCATAATACTTTGGGCTTCCCATTATTGAAACTTTCAGACCTATTGCATATTGGCTGAAATAGAATTGATTTTCAGATTTCACTGAGGGTTAGCGTTCCAGAAATTTGCTTGATTACTTTATTCAACAAGTACTTAGTAAGCAATTATCACATTTAGGGAAAGCTCCTAGATAGTCAAAGGAATAGATTATCAGATACCCATACAAATATTGAATAAATACGACATCAAAGGTCTTCAGTTTTCTTTGCCATCATGCTCCTCCTTCAGTGACAAAGCTCTCTTATGGAAATAAGTTCCATGTGTGAAAGTCTCTTGCTTTCGTCATTTAAGAAAAAGTCTGCAAGTGAGGTCATTATTATGAGCCCCTTCACTAGATGAGGAAACCAGAAACTCTTTGAGTTAATCCCCAAAGAATTAAAGACTGGACTTTTATCTGAATGTTAGTTTTGCATTTTGACCAGAAGGGTGCACTGTTGTATCTTATTTATGGCTTGGGGTTGGGGGGAAGAGAAAACAACAACGTTCTCTCCAACTTAATTCGTATATCCTTGTAATTTGTGTTTTCTTTTGAATTTTGTTTAGCATTCTGGTCTCAATTCTTGACTTCCCTGCTACTTTTCAGTCCTTTCTTGAAGGCTCACAGAGAATGGTACCAGCATGCCAAAAACCTGACTCAACAACATTGTTTTTTACCTGTTCTGGTTTTCTCTCCTCTGAAGGAGGAATTTATCACCTTTGTTACAGATAGGACAGGTTTGGCTGTAGATACTTCCAGATGTATCTCTCTGGAATGTTCCCAACCTTGACATCTGGGGTTAATCTGGCTCATTTTCAACTTTCTTTCCTGCTTACATGGGCTGAAGTTGTTGTTATGGAGGATAATTATACTCTGGCTCTGATGAAGAAGAAGACATAGTCATCTCCTAGATGTCATTTAGGCCCCCCAAATTGGTACTGTTGGGATATTAGATTTTGATAAGAAAACATGCGTACGCACTGTCCCTCCTAACTAGCTCTCTTAAAAAAAAAAACACAAATAACATAACAACAAAAATCCTTTATCCTGAGAGCTTATTGCTAATGAATCATTTTAGTTAGACCATGCAAGAAAATAGGAGAACACACATGAATATTTTTTTCTGAGACTTCTTTGGAGTTAAATTTTTTGGTCATAGTGGCATAGAGAGAGAAATGCATGCCTGATCTCAGATTTCTCAAGCATGGAACTGTCACGGTAGACTGCTGGCAGTATATTTCTACTCCTTTGTTAAGAATATTATCTTATACTTCTTCCAAGAATTTTTCCAAGTATATGCTATCATGATTTTTAACTAATAACATTTGCAAATATGAAGTGATTGCCTTTTTCAAGTAAGTAAGCACAAAGGAAATGGTGGTATCAAGCCACGGGGATAATGTATGAATGGCCCACCATAATCTTACCTGTGTTTAAAATGTAAAAAAAAAAAAAGACTGGAAGAAAATGTACCTAGATGAATAATGCAGTTGCCTTTGGGGGGGTAGGATTATGGGAGATTTCTTTTTGCCTTTTGAAATTTCTGTAATGTTCAAGTTATCTATGTGAAAATATGCTACATTTATAATTAGAAAAGAGGAAGAAAAATATCTTGTCCTGTACAAACTAAAATTGTCAAAGCAATTTAATAGGAAGCTTCCTACCATCATCTTGTTGCAAATACCAGATTTTAACATTTAAAGGCAAAAGTTTTAAAATGTAAATGGTCATATGTATTTATGGATTCAACATTTAAAAATCAGCTTAAACTAAAAAAATGTCTAATTTTTATGAAATGCTTTTCTATGTACATGTGCATATTGATTTAATACCTGAAGTTACCATTTTCATAGGAGCCTCCATTCCTTTTCAGATTTCTACACCCACAGCCAAAGTACTGAGACCTACCTAACTACAATTCAATAAATAGCTGCTATCACTCTTTTTTGTTGTTTCTCTTTCTTTTTTTTTTTTGGATTGGCCAGTTCTTGGATGAAATTAACCCAATCAACTAATGACCTTATGTCATGTAAGCGCAACTCAATTAAGCACAAATATTTGAACCTATTAATGATCAACTGGAGTCTCTCTAACATTCTTGCTTCTTTTTCAGTTTTCTGTTATTTTAGTTTTTTAGGGCAATTGCAAGAGTTTGAGTCTGCAGCTAGACAAAGGCAGTAACCCATATTATTGGGATGGTTGCCACCAGGTGGATGGTACAAGTTTGATTTCCACCTACATGGATCCACCAACTAAGATTTTCTCATCTGGGACTAGGGTGAGGTGAAGGAGACATTTTTATGGATAACATTCTTAGGATAGCTTTCTTATGGATAACTCTGGGAATAATTAATCCATGAGTGTTTTTCTGAAGACTTTCTTAAGACTTATAAGTATCAGTGGGTCAGTCATTGGTGTTCCTACTCTGTTGGAGAGGTAACTATGGAATATGAATCAGAGGAGTAAAAATTCAAAATGATGGAATATTTTTTTCTGTATTATTGTTATGAAACTCCAATATACCATTAATGTATGTGTGTGTTTAACTAGAAAATAATTATATATAGCTGAAGTTTTGACCATTTTTAGCTCTAATGGATATGAGGGATATGGAAGTCTTTCATCAAAGGTAGTAAACCACTGTGGCAGTATTTCTCCCCATTTCTTGTAGGCAGTGGTGGCGGGGTAGGCATATCAGACTTTCTAGTGGGTTGTGTTTGGGTTAAAAAAAGCATACCCTTCTTCACACTCCAGTTGAAAATCCTGGGTATTGAGCATTATGGTGTGTCATTTATAGTATATAATTTTTATAATTAGTGCGTACTTAGCTTATCCTTACTAGATGGCAAGCAAAGAGGAGCTATACTTGTTCATTTATTTCCTACTTCATTTCACAAAGGCTATAAAATGGTTATCTTAGTCATCTTTCTGGCTTTCTAGCCTTAGCACTAACACTTGCACACAGCTGATGCTTGATGAATATTTTATGTTATTTATTTTTAAAAGATTTTATTTTATTTGTCATAGAGAGAGAGAGAGAGAGAGAGAGCACAAGCAGGGGGAGCAGCAGAGGCAGAGGGAGAAGCAGGCTCGCCACTGAACAGGGAGCCCAATGTGAGATTTGATCCCAAGACTCTGGGATCATGACCTGCCTGAGCGGAAGGCAGATGTTTAACTGACTGAGCCCCTCAGGCATCCTTTGATTAATATTTTAGAGATGATATTTGAGATATGTTAATGAGTTAGAAGTTTATTAGAATAAAGAAAATCCTTTTGAATTTCAAAGACATTTGAGGCATGAATGAATTCAAGCGTGAACCAACAGATGTGGGGTTGAGTGGCTGCATGAGTTCAAGGCTGCTGGTATAGGGCAGATGGTGTGTAAGAATTGTCCTGACTGACTTCACATACCAACCACTGAAGACAGGAACACCATCATTCTTTGTAAGCACATTTTATTTCACTTCATTTAGACTAATTATAATAATGATTAAAAAATCCTCATCTACTAGCTCTAAAACATGGTTCAGCTTAGAGGAAGTTTTGGTTGATTTTCATTTCTCTTGATAGAGTGTTCCATTCTCTTGGCTTTTCACATGTTTGGTAATTTTGAATTGTGTCCTTGATGTTATTTGTTAAGCTGTGGAGGCTCTGTATTATGTTATCTTACTCACATGAGTTTTGTTTCTTTTGTTTTAGTAGACGGTTATGTTGACTCGCCTTGCAAATCTTGTTTCTTATGGTGGTAGCTTAGACCTCAGTTCAGATGTCTCGTCACTAGCTTGGCTGCTTTGAGCTACTTCCATGAAGATGTGGTTCAGGGGTCGGTTAGAAATGCAGGTCAGGAATCCGACAGTTCTTTCTCCGTGTCTTTCCCTTCCAGGATTTCCCCACTACCTTGTACAGTCATGGTTTCCCCCGCTTTGTCTTTCCGGTTCTCAAGCCAGAGATAATACAGTTTTCCCAACTGCACTCTGGACCCTTGCTGGCTGGTGTCAAGTACCCTTAGCTGCAGGCTAAAGGCAAAGAAGACCTTTGTACTTTTTTCTCCTCTTTCTTCATGCCCTAAAGATTGCTGCTCTTTGTAGTATATCCTGGTGTTATTTTGTGTGTGTGTGTGTGTGTGTGTGTGTGTGCAGGGGAGATGAGTAGTCTTTTAGTCATTCATTCTCAGAAGCGTGTGTCTTTTTACTTGACTTTAAAAAATTATTATTGCAATATATATTCACTTTAGAAAAATAAACTTAAATCCTTTCACTTGTAGATAATCACTGTTGGTATTTCGAGGTACATACTTCCATTCCTTGTGTTTCAGAATATATATACATACGTACACACATGCATATGAATAAATATAAACACAGAAGCACATAAATAAACAAATATTCAATGGGATCACACTGTTTGGTAATCTGATTTTCTTACTTAAAATATCATATATGTCTTTCCATGTCTATAAGTACACATTTATATTATTATTTTATGGTTGCTTTGTTCTTTATTGCATGGATGCATAATTTATAAACCTAGTCTCTTCTTGTTAAGTGTTTAGGATGTTTCTGATCTGTCATTATTATAATTCTTTTAGGCAAACATCCATGTTCACATGATTGTATTTGTTAAAACTATTAACTGAATGAATTGTTTTGGTTAGAATACATTGCTAGTAATGGTATTTTTTTCATCAAAGATACACACATTTTTAAGGATTTCAATGCAGTTTAACAAGCCATGCCCCATAAAGATTGTACTCATTTTCTACTACAGGCTGAATAATAGTCCCTGTAAGTATGAAGTCCTAATCTTTGGAACGTGTAATGTTACTTTTTTGGGGAAAAGGGTCTTTGCAGATGTGACTAAATAAAGACCCTGAAATGGAGAGATTTTCCTGGATTATCAAGGTGGAGCCTAAATGCAGTCACAAGTGTCCTTATAAGAGAGAGGCAGTGTAAAATCACAGACAGAAGAGGAGAAGACAATAGGACCACAGAGGTAGAGACTGGAGTGATGTGGTCACAAACCAATGAATGCTGGCAACCACAAGAAGCTGGAAGAGGAAAGTAATGGGTTCTCTCTAGAGTCCACAGAGGGACTACACGGCTGCCAACATCTTGATTTTGGCCCAGTGATACTGATTTTGGATATCGGGCCTCTAGAACTGTGAAAGAATAGATTTCTGTTGTGGTAAGCCACCAAATTTTGTTAATTTGTTACAGAAGCCACAGGAAACCAATATAGTGTATGAGAATGAATAGCTCCTTCTCTTCAATGGAAAACCTTCATGGTCTGTAAGATAAAATTGAAACCTTTTACTTCATGATTCTTTTAAGTGTTGAGAAATTCATTTTTTTGCCTATTTTAAATCCTTGGTTTTGCAGTTTATTGATGAAACAGCCAAACTGAACTTCTTTTTTTAAAATGTAATACCTACTGTTTTCACAATTCAATCTATGATATAAGAATCTAATTAAGGATAGCCTAAACCTAAAGAGATTGAACTTGAGTTATTTCTGTTTTATGCACCTTGTTCTGTGATTTTTATCAGTCTTTATTAAGTTCATACCATTTCAGTCATAAGGAAGTTTCTGGAAACAAGTGTTTCCTCCTTTCAGGAGTATGGATGTATGTTTCTGAAAGGTTGTAAACTACTTAAATAATTTATATCTATTTTCATCTTCTAAACATTTTGAAAGATTCATCCAAGCAGAAGAGAACCAAATAATTTTAAGATAGTTAAAAATTATTTTCCTTTGGAAACTAGTGAATTATTTCTCTCTCACATATTCTCTTTGTCTCTTTTTGTGGTACATACATATACAACCACATACACACACACACATACTCCATACACACGCATATACCATACACACATACCACAAATACACAAATGGGATTATATGCTTTGTATTTGAAGAGTGTTATGCATTGCTTTAAAAATGTAGTATTTTCTTTTTGCTTGGCTTCCTCCTCCTTCTCACCTTTCTCCCATCCCTTTGTCCCACATCACCAAACTTTCTATCCAGGGAACCCATGTTAACAACCTGGTATGTTTCCTCTTGTATTATTCTCAGTAGTCATAGTGTCATGGACAACATGGTTTCTTGGTCATTGTTTGAAAAAATGGGATTATGTTATTATATAACACTTTGCGTAACTTTAAAAAATTATTAAACAATGAGCATGGATATTCTCCTAAGTGTATTGGTTTAGCTAAAATTCATTCTTTTGATAGAGATGTAATAGTCATGTGACTTAACCAGGGTTTAACTTCATTTTATTGAAGGGCACCACTTACTTTGTAGTATCTTGCTACCTCAAGTAGTGCTGTTATAAATATTCTTGTAAATATATTTTGCATATTTGTGCTTTTATTAGGGGAGATTCTGAAGTGAAGGAGTGCTACGGCAAAAGCTATCGGTATTTTAGTTTTAAAAAATGCTGCCAGACTGTTTGCAAAAGGACATACCATTTCATATGTTGATCAAAGATGTAGAAATATATCTATTTTCCTCTTATCCCCACAACCAGTGGACGTTATTACTCTCTAATTTTTGCCTTTCTACTAGGTAGAAAATATTTTATTGATTATTTTTTCCCTTACTTTTAATAAGGTTGAGTATCTTTTTTTATGTTTGTGGACATTTGGATTTGTTCTTTCCATATTCTCCTAAAATTTTTCTATTGGGATAGTTATTTTTCTGTTGTTAATTTTTAAAAGATACTTATGTATTCTAGATATTAACCCTCCGGTTCTCATTTCTAGTGAAAATACAGTCTCAAATCCAAAGATGTTCTCGTGGATTTTGTTTATTGCACCTTTTTTTACATACAGATGTTTAACAATTATCTATAGTGCAGTTTCATCTTTTTTTTGTTGTTGTTGTTATCTCTGGATTTTCTGTCTTTATTAGAAAGGTTTTCTGTACTTTCTAGATTATACATGTAGTCTAGATTCATTGTATTTTGTTTTTTATGGTTTAATCCTTATCTGAGATTTATTTTTGTTTACATTGCAAGAGAGAGGTTCACCTGTATTTTCTTCCAGATGAATAACCAACTTGGTCTACATTACTTAAACCATTCATTCTTTTTTTAGCTGAACTGAAATAAAATTTCTGATATATATTTAATCCTCAAATTTAGAGAGATCTGGTTGTGGATTCTCTGTTTATTACACTGACTACCCAGTGAATATTTGGGTACCATTATGATATTATTTTGATTACAATACAATATTTTTAAAAGATTTTATTTATTTATTTGACAGAAAGAGAGATATCACAAGTAGGCAGAGAAGCAAGCAGAGAGAGAGAGGGGGAAGCAGGCTTCCCACTGAGTAGGGAGCCTGACGCGGGGATGGATCCTAGGACCCTGGGATCATGACCTGAGCTGAAGGCAGAAGCTTTTTTTTTTTTTTTTTTAATTTTTTATTTTTTTATAAACATATATTTTTATCCCCAGGGGTACAGGTCTGTGAATCACCAGGTTTACACACTTCACAGCACTCACCAAAGCACATACCCTCCCCAATGTCCATAATCCCACTCCCTTCTCCCAAACCCCCTCCCCCCAGCAACCCTCAGTTTGTTTTGTGAGATTAAGAGTCTCTTATGGTTTGTCTCCCTCCCAATCCCATCTTGTTTCATTTATTCTTCTCCTACCCACTTAAGCTCCCATGTTGCATCACCACTTCCTCATATCAGGGAGATCATATGATAGTTGTCTTTCTCTGCTTGACTTATTTCACTAAGCATGATACGCTCTAGTTCCATCCATGTTGTCGCAAATGGCAAGATTTCATTTCTTTTGATGGCTGCATAGTATTCCATTGTGTATATATACCACATCTTCTTGATCCATTCATCTGTTGATGGACATCTAGGTTCTTTCCATAGTTTGGCTATTGTGGACGTTGCTGCTATAAACATTCAGGTGCACGTGCCCCTTTGGATCACTACTTTTGTATCTTTAGGGTAAATACCCAATAGTGCAATTGCTGGGTCATAGGGCAGATCTATTTTCAACATTTTGAGGAACCTCCATGCTGTTTTCAAGTGGCTGCACCAGCTTACATTCCCACCAACAGTGTAGGAGGGTTCCCCTTTCTCCGCATCCTCGCCAGCATCTGTCATTTCCTGACTTGTTGATTTTAGCCATTCTGACTGGTGTGAGGTGATATCTCATTGTGGTTTTGATTTGTATTTCCCTGATGCCGAGTGATATGGAGCACTTTTTCATGTGTCTGTTGGCCATCTGGATGTCTTTGCAGAAATGTCTGTTCATGTCCTCTGCCCATTTCTTGATTGGATTATTTGTTCTTTGGGTGTTGAGTTTGCTAAGTTCTTTATAGATTCTGGACACTAGTCCTTTATCTGATATGTCGTTTGCAAATATCTCCCATTCTGTCAGTTGTCTTTTGATTTTGTGAACTGTTTCCTTTGCTGTGCAAAAGCTTTTGATCTTGATGAAATCCCAATAGTTCATTTTTGCCCTTGCTTCCCTTGCCTTTGGCATTGTTCCTAGGAAGATGTTGCTGTGGCTGAGGTTGAAGAGGTTGCTGCCTGTGTTCTCCTCAAGGATTTTGATGGATTCCTTTCGCACATTGAGGTCCTTCATCCATTTTGAGTCTATTTTTGTGTGTCATGTAAGGAAATGGTCCAGTTTCATTTTTCTGCATGTGGCTGTCCAATTTTCCTAGCACCATTTATTGAAGAGGCTGTCTTTTTTCCATTGGACATTCTTTCCTGCTTTGTCGAAGATTAGTTGGCCATAGAGTTGAGGGTCTATTTCTGGGCTCTCTATTCTGTTTCATTGATCTATGTGTCTGTTTTTGTGCCAGTACCATGCTGTCTTGATGATGACAGCTTTGTAATAGAGCTTGAAGTCCGGAATTGTGATGCCACCAACGTTGGCTTTCTTTTTCAATATCCCTTTGGCTATTCGAGGTCTTTTCTGGTTCCATATAAATTTTAGAATTATTTGTTCCATTTCTTTGAAAAAGATGGATGGTACTTTGATAGGAATTGCATTAAATGTGTAGATTGCTTTAGGTAGCATAGACATTTTCACAATATTTATTCTTCCAATCCAGGAGCATGGAACATTTTTCCATTTCTTTGTGTCTTCCTCAATTTCTTTCATGAGTACTTTATAGTTTTCTGAGTATAGATTCTGTGTCTCTTTGGTTAGGTTTATTCCTAGGTATCTTATGGTTTTGGATGCAATTGTAAATGGGATTGACTCCTTAATATCTCTTTCTTCTGTCTTGCTGTTGGTGTAGAGAAATGCAACTGATTTCTGTGCATTGATTTTATATCCTGACACTTTACTGAATTCCTGTATAAGTTCTAGCAGTTTTGGAGTGGAGTCTTTTGGGTTTTCCACATATAGTATCATATCATCTGCGAAGAGTGATAATTTGACTTCTTCTTTGCCGATTTGGATGCCTTTAATTTCCTTTTGTTGTCTGATTGCTGAGGCTAGGACCTCTAGTACTATGTTGAATAGCAGTGGTGATAATGGACATCCCTGCCGTGTTCCTGACCTTAGCGGAAAAGCTTTCAGTTTTTCTCCATTGAGAATGATATTTGCAGTGGGTTTTTCATAAATGGCTTTGACGATATTGAAGTATGTGCCCTCTATCCCTACACTTTGAAGAGTTTTGATCAGGAAGGGATGCTGTACTTTGTCAAATGCTTTTTCAGCATCTATTGAGAGTATCATATGGTTCTTGTTCTTTCTTTTATTGATGTGTTGTATCACATTGACTGATTTGCGGATGTTGAACCAACCTTGCAGCCCTGGAATAAATCCCACTTGGTCGTGGTGAATAATCATTTAATGTACTGTTGAATCCTATTGGCTAGTATTTTGTTGAGTATTTTCGCATCTGTGTTCATCAAGGATATTGGTCTATAGCTCTCTTTTTTGGTGGGATCCTTGTCTGGTTTTGGGATCAAGGTGATGCTGGCCTCATAAAATGAGTTTGGAAGTTTTCCTTCCATTTCTATTTTTTGGAACAGTTTCAGGAGAATAGGAATTAGTTCTTCTTTAAATGTTTGGTAGAATTCCCCCGGGAAGCCGTCTGGCCCTGGGCTTTTGTTTTTGGAGATTTTTAATGACTGTTTCAATCTCCTTACTGGTTATGGGTCTGTTCAGGCTTTCTAGTTCTTCCTGGTTCAGTTGTGGTAGTTTATATGTTTCTAGGAATGCATCCATTTCTTCCAGATTGTCAACTTAATTGGCGTAGAGTTGCTCATAGTATGTTCTTATAATAGTTTGTATTTCTTTGGTGTTAGTTGTGATCTCTCCTCTTTCATTCATGATTTTATTTATTTGGGTCCTTTCTCTTTTCTTTTTGATAAGTCGGGCCAGGGGTTTATCAATTTTATTAATTCTTTCAAAGAACCAGCTCCTAGTTTCGTTGATTTGTTCTATTGTTTTTTTGGTTTCTATTTCATTGATTTCTGCTCTGATCTTTATGATTTCTCTTCTCCTGCTGGGCTTAGGGTTTCTTTCTTGTTCTTTCTCCAGCTCCTTTAGGAGTAGGGTTAGGTTGTGTACCTGAGACCTTTCTTGTTTCTTGAGAAAGGCTTGTACCGCTATATATTTTCCTCTCAGGACTGCCTTTGTTGTGTCCCACAGATTTTGAACCATTGTATTTTCATTATCATTTGTTTCCATGATTTTTTTTTCAATTCTTCTTTAATTTCCCGGTTGACCCATTCATTCTTTAGAAGGATGCTGTTTAGTCTCCATGTATTTGGGTTCTTTCCAAACTTCCTTTTGTGGTTGAGTTCTAGCTTTAGAGCATTGTGGTCTGAAAATATGCAGGGAATGATCCCAATCTTTTGATACTGGTTGAGTCCTGATTTAGGACCGAGGATGTGATCTATTCTGGAGAATGTTCCATGTGCACTAGAGAAGAATGTGTATTCTGTTGCTTTGGGATGAAATGTTCTGAATATATCTGTGATGTCCATCTGGTCCAGTGTGTCGTTTAAGGCCTTTAATTCCTTGCTGATCTTTTGCTTGGATGATCTGTCCATTTCAGTGAGGGGAGTGTTAAAGTCCCCTACTATTATTGTATTATTGTTTATGTGTTTCTTTGATTTTGTTATTAATTGGTTTATATAGTTGGCTGCTCCCATGTTGGGGGCATAGATATTTAAAATTGTTAAATCTTCTTGTTGGACAGACCCTTTGAGTATGATATAGTGTCCTTCCTCATCTCTTATTATAGTCTTTGGCTTAAAATCTAATTGATCTGATATAAGGATTGCCACTCCTGCTTTCTTCTGATGTCCATTAGCATGGTAAATTCTTTTCCACCCCCTCACTTTAAATCTGGAGGTGTCTTCGGGCTTAAAATGAGTTTCTTGGAGGCAACATATAGATGGGTTTTGTTTTTTTATCCATTCTGATACCCTGTGTCTTTTGACAGGGGCATTTAGCCCGTTAACATTCAGGGTAACTATTGAGAGATCTGAATTTAGTGCCATTGTATTGCCTGTAAGGTGACTGTTACTGTATATGGTCTCTGTTCCTTTCTGATCTACCACTTGTAGGCTCTCTCTTTGCTTAGAGGACCCCTTTCAATATTTCCTATAGAGCTGGTTTGGTGTTTGCAAATTCCTTCAGTTTTTGTTTGTCCTGGAAGCTTTTAATCTCTCCTTCTATTTTCAATGATAGCCTAGCTTGATATAGTATTCTTGGCTGCATGTTTTTCTCATTTAGTGCTCTGAAAATATCATGCCAGCTCTTTCTGGCCTGCCAGGTCTCTGTGGATAAGTCAGCTGCCAATCTAATATTTCTACCATTGTATGTTACAGACTTCTTTTCCTGGGCTGCTTTCAGGATTTTCTCTTTGTCACTGAGACTTGTAAATTTTACTATTAGGTGACGGGGTGTGGGCCTATTCTTATTGATTTTGAGGGGCGTTCTCTGAACCTCCTGAATTTTGATGCTCGTTCCCTTTGCCATATTGGGGAAATTCTCCCCAATAATTCTCTCCAGTATACCTTCTGCTCCCCTCTCTCTTTCTTCTTCTGGAATCCCAATTATTCTAATGTTGTTTCATCTTATGGTGTAACTTATCTCTCGAATTCTCCCCTCGTGGTCTAGTAGCTGTTTGTCCCTCTTTTGCTCAGCTTCTTTATTCTCTGTCATTTGGTCTTCTATATCACTAATTCTTTCTTCTGCCTCATTTATCCTAGCAGTGAGAGCCTCCATTTTTGATTGCTCCTCATTAATAGCTTTTTTGATTTCAACTTGGTTAGATTTTAGTTCTTTTATTTCTCCAGAAAGGGCTTTTATATCTCTCGAGAGGGTTTCTCTAATATCTTCCATGCCTTTTTCAAGCCCGGCTAGAACCTTGAGAATTGTCATTCTGAACTCTAGATCTGACATAATACCAATGTCTGTATTGATTAGGTCCCTAGCCTTCGGTACTGCCTCTTGTTCTTTTTTTTGTGTTGAATTTTTCCGTCTTGTCATTTTGTCCAGATAAGAGTATATGAAGGAGCAAGTAAAATACTAAAAGGGTGGCAACAACCCCAGGAAAATATGCTTTAACCAAATTAGAAGAGATCCCAAATCGTGAGGCGGGAGAAATGGGATAAAAAGAGGTTAAAAAAGGAAGAAAGAAAAAAAAAAAAAAGAAAAAAGAAAAAAAATGAAAAGAAAAGAATTTAAAAAAGAAAACAAATAAGAAAAATATAAAAAAGAAAATATATATATATTAGATAAACTAGTTAAAAACCGTTAAAAAAGAAAAAGGTAAAAGTTAAAAAAAAAATTTAACCAGAAGGCGAGAAAAAAAACAAAAAATGAAAAAGAAAAAAATTAAATTAACTGCAAGACTAAAAAAAATCACAGGGAAAAAGCCATGAGTTCCGTGCTTTGCTTTCTCCTCCTCTGGAATTCTGCTGCTCTCCTTGGTATTGAAACCGCACTCCTTGGTAGGTGAACTTGGTCTTGGCTGGATTTCTTGTTGATCTTCTGGGGGAGGGGCCTGTTGTAGTGATTCTCAAGTGTCTTTGCCCCAGGCCGAATTGCACCGCCCTTATAGGGGCCGGGGTGAGTAATCCGCTCGGGTTTGCTTTCAGGAGCTTTTGTTCCCTGAGCGCTTTCCGTAGAGTTCCGGAGGACGGGAATACAAATGGCGGCCTCCTGGTCTCCGGCCTGGAGGAGCCGAGAGCCCAGGGCCCCACTCCTCAGTGCGCCCTCAGAAAACAGCGCCCAGTTACTCCCATCTGCCTGACCTCCGGCCGCGCTCCAAGCTCACGGAGCCTGCGACCGGTTCAAGGTTACACCGAGCTGCGAGCTTACTGTCGGCTCTGTCTCTGTAGCCGGCTTTCCCGTTTCAATACCCGCAAGCTCTGCGACACTCAGATACCCCCGATCCTTCTGTGACCCTGCGGGACCTGAGGCCACGCTGACCCCGCGTGGGCTTCGCCCCGGTTTAGCCTCTGGAGCGATGTCCCTCAGCGGAACAGACTTTTAAAAATCCTGATTTTGTGCGCCGTTGCTTCGCCACTTGCCGGGAGCCGGCCCCTCCCCCCGGGGTCTATCTTCCCGTTGCTTTGGATTCACGTCTCTGCCGGTCCTACCTTTCAGAAAGTGGTTGTTTTTCTGTTTCCAGAATTGCTGTTCTTCTTCTCTTCGATCTGCCGATGGATTTTCAGGTGTTTGCAATCTTTAGATAAGCTATCTAGCTGATCTCTGGCTAGCTGAAGTAGTCTCAGCCTGCTACTTCTCTGCCATCTTGACTCCTCTGAAGGCAGAAGCTTTAACCACTGAGCCACCCAGGCGCTCCAATTACAGCAGAATATTAAAGTTCTAATACCTGGTAAGACATCATCTCCTTTTCTTCTTCATCTTTTTCTTAGTTGCTTTTGGGCTCCCCTCCTCCTTGGATCTAAACTTTAAAATAAATGGATCTAATTCTTAAAAGACTCTTACCTCAGTTTTAATTGTATTAAATTTATATATTTATTTTTGGATTTCTTTGGTGATTTTGAAATCTACTCATTCAAGAACATCACATGTCTGTATTTATTCAGAGACATGTTGACTTCTATTTATTCCTATGATACTCAGCTCTTTGCTAAGTTCTTCATTAAATTACTAGTAATTTACCAGTGTCTTCTGGGATTGCAAGGCACAGAATCCTATAATCAACAACAAAAAATTATCTCTTTTTTCCCCTAAAACTTATACTATTATTTTATTTTCTGGCTCTATTTTATTTTTTTCAAACTGTCAAGTTACTATTACATACTGAAGATGATTAACAGGCACCTCAGTATAGCTCCTAACTTAAAATGTGTTTAGTGTTTCATAATCTAGGATAATATTTCTTAATCACTGGTAAATAAACTTTATTATACTTAAGTCATAGATGTCTATTTTCTTTTTTATTAATTTGTTTTTAAAAGATTTTATTTATTTATTTGACAGAGGGAGAGACACAGTGAGAGAGGGAACACAAGCAGGGGGAGTGGGAGAGGGAGAATCAGGCTTCCCATTGAGCGGGAAGCCAGATGTGGAGCTTGATCTCAGGACCCTGTGATAGTGACCTGAGCCGAAGGCAGATGCTTAATGACTGAGCCACCAGGTGCCCCATCTATTTCATTTTTATTTAACTTTTATATCAGCAATAGTGGCTTAGTTTTATCTAAGGCTCTTTCAACAAATACTGATATGATCATATATTCCTCCTTTAATGATGTGATGAATTTATAGTTATAGATTTCCTGATAGTAACTCACTCTTGCATTCCTAGAATATACCTTAGTTGATCACATGATGTTATTATTCTTTGCTGCATTGTTGGATTACATTGCTAATATGTTCTTTCAAATGTTTCATCTTACATAATTTCTGTTATGTGGTTTGCACAAGCTTTACTTTAAACACATCCGTTAAAAATATTTTGTTGAAACCACAAGTAACTCAATCTCACAAAACAAACTGTGGGTTGCTGGGGGGAGGGGGGCCGGGAGAGGGTGGTGGGTTTATGGACATTGGGGAGGGTATGTGCAATGTGCTATGGTGAGTGCTGTGAAGTGTGTAAACCTGGTGATTCACAGACCTGTACCCCTGGGGATAAAAATACATTATATGTTTATAAAAAATTTTAAAAATTTTAATAAAAAAATAAATAAATTTAAACTCCTTTAAAAAATATTTTGTTGAAGGTTTTGTTAATCAAGTACTGAGTCAAATATTGTGAATGCAAATATTCATTCAACAAATATTCATCAAGCTCAATTCTATGCCAGGCTTTTTTCTAGGTGCTGGTTATATAGCAAGTCAACAGCACAGATACATACCTTGCTTCGTGGGGTTTATATTTTAATGAAATGACAGTGTTCATTGAGAAATAAATACCTTATAAATTTATTATTTCATTCAATTTCTCTATCTATACTTATTTTCTGTACCAGATCTGTTCAACTCTGAAAAGATTTCCACTATTATTCTTATTAAGCTTCATTTGTATTATTTTTGCTTTTTTTGATGTGTTTTTTGATATCTTTAGATTTATAACTATTAAATTCTTTTTGTAAGTTATACCACATGATATTCTCTTAGATTAGTGTTTAGTAATTTTAATATTGCTGCTGCTCTTGCTTTTCTTTGCTTGTATTGATCTAACATGAAGTGATTTTTATCCTTGATTATTTAATTTTATTTGGGTGAATGCAGTTGGGTTTCATTTTATACATGATATGACCATCTGTCATTTTTAATGTGGGAATTTGGATCTGCCATATTTAGTATTATGACTATAAGGTTGATTTCATTTCTTTTATGATTTTATTTATTCATTTATTCAGCAAACATAAGTTAAGTGCCTTCTATGTGACAATGTTCTAGGGATTCAACAATGAATAC
Organism: Mustela nigripes; assembly: GCF_022355385.1. NCBI lineage: Eukaryota > Metazoa > Chordata > Mammalia > Carnivora > Mustelidae > Mustela > Mustela nigripes. The sequence continues at coordinate 27,413,420 of NC_081558.1, forward strand.
AACAGGTGAAATCCCAAACTCATGACATTTACATTGTAGTTTGGGGGGGGCTAAAATATAAAAAAAATCAGTAAAATATTGAGTGTATCAGAAGGTGATAGAAGTTATACAGAAAAATAAAAGAATAGGTTATGGGCAGTGTTAGGAAGGTTGTTATTTTAAGTAGAGTGAGCAGAGTGGGTCCCACTGAGAAAAAGACATTTGAGAAAATAATTGAAGTTGAGGAAATGAGTCAAGTGGAATCTGAAAGTATAGTTTTCCAGGCAGAAGGAATGGTTTGCGTAAGATTTTAGTGTGTCTGGCATTTCCAGTTATATATCAAGATGGGTAAGGTGGTGGTTTTGGTAGAGAAGGAGGTGAAAGGAAGACAATGTAATCAAAGAGAGGCTTGATAATCATTCAAAGGCTTACTCTAAATGAATTAGAAAGTCACTGGCAATTTAAAAAATACATACACTTAATCACATTTATTGAGGTATACATTTATATTCAATGAAATGTACTCTAATGAGTTTTGAAACATTTGTATACTTGTATAAATACCACCATTATCAAGATATAAAAAAAAAATTTATTACCCAGAAAGTTCCTTTGTGCCCATTTTAGTCAGTAACCAGCTCCCATGTCTGGTTCCAAGCAACCACTAATCTTTTTTTTCTATGACTAAAGATTAGATTTGTTTTTTCTAGACTTTATACAAATGGAATCATATAGTACCCTTTGGTGTCTGGCTGTTTTTGTTCAGTGTAATTTTTTTTTGTAAGTTTTTTTGGGGGGGGTGGAGAAAGAGAGTGGGAGGAGGGGCTGAGGGAGAAGAAGAGAATCCTAAGGAGACTCCCTGCTGAGCCCTGATGAGAGGCTCGATCTCACAACCCAGAGCTCACAAACCAAAGTCAAGAGTTGGAGGCTTAACTCACTGAGCTACCCAGGTGCCCCAGCATAATGTCTTGAGATTTACCCATGTTGTGTGTATTAATAGTTCTTTTATTAGTGCTGAATAATATTCTATTGTATGAGTATACCTCAGTTTAATTAGCCATTCACTGGGTATGGTAAAGGACATTTGAGTTGTTTTCAGTTTCTGACTATTATGAGTAAAACTGTCATGAACAAAGCATATGTAAGTCTTTGTGTGGACCTATGCTTTCACTTTTCTTGAATAAATATCTAGAAATAGAATAGCTGGGTCAATAGTAAAAGAATGTTAAACTTTATATGTGCCAAACTATTAAAAAAAAAAAAAAAAGTGAACCATTTTGCATTCCCACTAGCAATGTTGGAGAATTCCCATTGCTCCATTTCCTCATCAGCACTTGATAATGTCAGGCTTGTAAGTTGTATTCAATCTAATGGATGTGGAGTGGTATCTCATTATTGTTTTAATTTGCAATGCCCTGATAAGTCCTCATGTTGAGCTCCTCTGCATGTGCTTCTTACCTATAAATGTATCCTTTTTTGTAGAGATTCTGTTCAGATCTTTGCACATTATTTTTTATTGGTTTGTTTGGCTTCCTTTTATCAAATTGTAAGAATCCTCCTTTTTTTGAGTTGTAGGAAAAAAAGACTATTGATACAAAGTCTTTTGTCCTGTGTGTGTGTGTGTACATGTATATATTAATGCAAAGCTAAATATAGCCAATGTCAAAATATATCAAATAATATTTAACATTAATATAGCAATTAAAAATGTTAATACCTGTTTGGAATCAATTTTTTTAAAAATAATTTCTGGGATAGAACAATTTCTGGATAAGGTTATATGAGGCACAGTGCTGTAATTTTAAAAATCCAGACAGCCTCTGCAACACTCATTTATGTCTACATATTTTGTAACTCACAGTGCAGAGGTATTACCAAAATTCTTTCATTTCAAATTGTATCATTAAGTTTTCACTGGGTACAAAAGAAAGAGTTTAATTTTACTTAGCATATATCCTTCCATTCCCTTTGGCTGGCTGAAAATACATTCCCTTTGGCTGGCTGAATATGTAAGTTACACCTATAGCTATTACATATTACAACTCATACTGTTATTAACAATCTCTTTTAGCTCTGAAGCTCAATTGATCTAGAATTACCATGATTATCTATCTAGCATGACCTTCTGAATTTTTACAAGGATGAAGTTATATGTCAGAGGCCTTAAAAAGATGCATTTACCATTTTAGCTTCCTGGGGGCAATAGGAAGATTTATTTTCCCAACTGTTACTTAGTTCTTCCATAATATCTTCTTTACCTTAGGAAGAACAACAGTGCATTTTTTCGTGTTCAGTTCAGCCTGCCAGCTGAGTCCTTCTCCTATGTTCTTTTCTCATCCACATCCTCCTTCCTGTGTTTGCTTAGTGTACAAATACCACAAACCAACCTTTCTATCTCCTGTGAATTAGAAAATATTATCACAGTCAGGATATTGTTGAAAATTAAATTTAACAAATAAAACTGTAGTGAAGTTTTAAATATAAATCAGACACATCTCTAGTATTTGCTTTTAACTGCACACCTTCTAAGAAATTATATTTTTACTCCCAGCAAATTACCTAGGAGAAAAAAATGACAAGAGTAATCTATTTTTTTCACAGCTGGTTGGTTGGCCAGAGTTTCTCATCAAGGAGTACATGCTGTTTGCTCCCCAGATGGACAGCCTGGATGAGCTACAAATCCACAGAGCCTGGGACACAAGGTGGAAATTATACTGCCAGTGCTTTTAATCTTGCACAGCTCTGCACACTCGAAATTGCAAGTGGCCCATTTCCAAATGAACATCTATTGGGACAATATCCTATATCTTGTCAGAATGAGTCCCATTAAATCCTCAGCTGGAATTAGACCAAAAACTTGTAATAATTACGGGAAACTTATTAAAAAGTTGAAGCCCTAGACTGTGACAGTGAAAACACTTAGGCCACATTAACAGTAATTGAAATCTCTGTGAGTATTTCTTTTCAATCAGTTCTTGTTGATGGCCAAGCAAAGAATGCCCAAATGAGAAGGTGTGAAACCCAAACACCCAGCTTCTAAGGGGAGTAATTGTCTTTTGTTTCACTATGAAATGTACCATTGGAATAGTAGTCAGCTGCTCTCTGGAGCCAAGACACCTGCCAGACAGCTGCCCCTGGCTCCCATCATGAGCTTGGGTCTCACCACTGTGTCCACCATCAGGATGCAGGCTCGCTGGGCCTCTCCCCAATGTTGTGGGTCTGCTTCCTCCTCTCTCCTGCCATTCTACCCCTAGTAAGTCCTGAGTGTTAAGAACAAGAGTATTAAATACATAATTTTGAAAACTGGTCTAGCAAATATTTTGGTAATAAATCAGGGCTTTGTTTTACAAGTTGAAAATATTAAAGTAATCTTTTCTGTGTTTCATTCACAAGAATGACTCTATTTTCAATTTCTTCTCAGATGGAAAAGTTTGTAAAAGGAACTGTATCAAGTTAGGAGACTTTTTCATCTTGTTTTTAATTTTTTTTTTAAATTTTGAAAATTTGTTTATTTTTTACTTTTTTTTACTTCAAGTTTTTATTTAAACTCTAGTTAGTTAACATGTATGGTAAAACTGGCTTCAGGTGTAGAATTTAATGATTTAGCACTTACATGTTATACCCAGAGCTCTTCACAACAAGTGCTCTCCTTAATATACATCACCCATTTGGCCCATCCCCCACCTCCCTCCCTCCATCTACCCTCAGTATGTTCTCTATAGTTAAAAGTATCTTATGATTGGGGCACCTGCGTGGCTCAGTTAAGTGTCTGACTCTTGGTTTTGGCTCAGGTCATGATCTCAGGGTGGTAAGATAGAGGCCAGCTCTGGGTTCTGTGCTTAGAGCAGAATCTCTCTCCCTCTTCCTCTGCCCCCCCCCCCCCCTCACACGGGCTCTCTCTCTCTCTCTCTCTCAAATGAATAAATAAATAAATAAATCTTTTTAAAAAGTCTCATCATTTTGCAGCTTGTTTTTTGAATCTCTTTTTTCAGTCATTTTTACATTGAAGAAGCAGTATACCTGATCATATTTGACTTTTTATTTCTGTATTGCTGGGGGTGATATTTGGGCAATCTTAATTTTGATTTGTTTTGGCTTTTATACCTCAGGATGACTTAAAGAGACAATCTGGACTTGAGAGAGGAACAACAGAGAAAAAAAATCCCTCAAATTTTGGGCTCATTGGAGGGTAGGCCATTCTCAATGGCACATCTGATTTACAGATCATATTTAATGAATGTAATTGAATCTATTTTTTACAGAAATCCTGATGCCCAACAAATCATGCAAGTAGAAGGCCAAACCTTTTCTGGAGTACCAGGCTGGGTCATGGGCACCAGATGACAGGAGGGGCAGTGACAGATTGGAGTGACCCAGAGAACTGGAACGATGATGGTGAGAGACTCCAAACTAGACTTTCTGTGCAGAGGTCAAAGAGGGGAACTCTGGGGAGTCCCAATTTGGGGAGGATGCAATGTGCATGGGTGCAGAAGGTGGAGAGATGATCTAAGGGTAAAAAGAAAGACCCAGATGGACTGTTGTCTCAGAACAAGGAAGAATGAGCTGCCAAAATTAGCGTCCTGTTTTTGTAGAGGTGTTCCGGGAAGGTCTGGGCAATCATTAGTTGGAATTATGGTAGAGATAACATACTTAAATCTGAATGATGAAAGTAAATAAGTAACTCTAGGTCCCTTCCAATTCAAATGTGCCAAGATTTTATGAGTCTCTATTTATTTTGTCAAGAGGATGAGACATATTTTGCAATTCATATCAACCAAATGAATGCCAGTGCTATATCAGAAAATCATTTTTCCTAAATACTTTACAGATACTACTGTTATGATCTTCAGAATGTTTTTTTCTTAGATCCTATGATATAAACATAATCAAGTTGAATTTATATTTATCATGGATTCTGAAGTAGCTAAAAACTAAGGAACTTGCTTCTGAAATGATGGATTGTGATGAAGGTGTTAATACTCACCAACCACTTTTTATTTATTTATTTATTTGAGAGAGCAAGATTGAGCTGGGGGAGGGGCAAAAGGAAAGGGAGAAGGAGAGAAGCAAGACTCTGCACTGAGAGCAGAGCCCAATCCTGCGCTGGATTCCAAGATCCTGAGATCATGACCTGAGCCAAAATCCAGAGTCAGACACTTAACCAACTGAGCCACCCAGGTGCCCGTCACCAACCACTTTAAACACTTAAAAAAGGAAAATATCATATTTTAAATTGTGGAAAGCATCTTTAGAATGGATTCAGAATTCCCTATTCAACATTTACATTCTAGATATTTTATGTTGTGAGTGGGTACTTACTTACAGTCTTGCTAGCTTTCCATTAATTAAAATAAGCTCCTGATAGGAGATGGTTGTAAGCTCTAGAACAGAACTGAAATCTCTGTCTTTCTATGTAATCCAGTATTCTTAGATTATAAAGTGGTAGTCATACTAAGATGGTACTTCAGGGCCTATAATGTGTTCTTGGTCAATACCAATGTAAGTTACAACAAGAAAGTATTAAGTGACAACACAGAAGACCATTAACTCTAATTTCATTAAAACCAACAGCTGCAAAGAAGTTCTCTGTACAGTGAACCAGTGTGCTCTGGCCCGAGTGTGTTCAGGAGGAGATCAAACCTAAGAGAATCATCAGGTTGAAAACAACCTCATTCTGCCTCCTAGAGTACAGGGTGTGAAGAGGGAGGAGACCTGAGAAGCAGTGGAAATGGCCAGAGTATGGACAAGAGAATTCAGGGACAGAGGATACACCCTTACTTCTTACTAGACACTTGCACTTCCCTTTTCTCTGTTGCTGTTATCCTCTCTATCAGCTACTATGACATCTTGTTTGGTTTTTGCTTACATCCTTGAAGACCCTAAGGGAATAATCACTTTTCCCAGTTCGTTAAGAGGATAAAATAACAAAATAGTGGTGTTTTATATTCAGTTTCTATTGCTTCCTGCATGATTATCCCAGGCCATGTTTGGTTCTTGACTGGATTTCTTTTCCAAGTCTCTCAGCCAGTACCAGAAAGAGAACTTCTATTGGTCTCTGTGGTGCCCTGGCCTTACTTATAACCTGGGGGAGCTCTAATTTGCCTTGACTCTTAAGTGCTGTCAGAATCCGCTTTCTTCTCTAAAGCAGATCTTTGGGGAGCCTCACGTACCCTGGGAACATAAACACTATGAAAGGAGTTTAAGAGCAGATTTAAAGATTCAGAGACAAGGGTCAGTCCTCAGAGAAACTGCAAAGGTGGCTGGACAGTCAGAGCCTCCAGCACTATTTTCTCCTGCCCAGTCACCTTCTCCTTTGGGTGGCAGTTCTGTGTCTCCCAACTGCCTTTCCTTCCTTGCCAACCCCCGCTCAGTCCTAAGAAACCCAGTACCTGTGCAATGTGTCTTTTCCAAGGAAGAACCTCCAGTGGGACACCCCACCTGGACTTTCCTGCATTTCCACATTTCCCACCTGCTTTCCTCCATTGAAATCTGACTTTGCTTTTTCATAATCTAAGAGCCTATTAGGTGATTACAAAGGGCGGGATTACAGAGTGCTTTCTGGATAACACAGGGGCATGTGCTAATCTGAAGATCATTCTGCACAAATGGATCAAGTAGTGTATTAGTTCCCATTGTTGCTGTAACAAATTAATGAAAATTTAAAACAATACAGATTTATTCTCTGGAAATCAGAAGTCTCAACTCAAGGTGTTGGGAGGGCTGTGCTTCTTCTGGAGGCTTCAGGAGAAAAGGTTTCCTGCCTTTTTTAGCTTCTAGAAACTGCCTGCATTTTTTTTGGCTTTTTCGGATGCCTCCATCTGCCCTTTTTATCTTCTAGAAGGTGCTTCTATTTTTTGGCTTTTTTGGATTTCTCCAAACTCTTGCTTCTATCCTGGTATCTACTCCTCACTGTGATCTGTCTCTTCTTGTAAGGACCTTAATGGTTGTATCAGGCCAGCTGGGTAATCCAGGCTAATCCTCTTGTGGAAATGTGGATTTCGACAGGGTCCTTAACTTAATCTTCCCTGCAGAGTCCTTTTTGCTATAGAAGGTAACATACTCACAGGTTCCAGGGGTTGGGATGAGGACATCTTTGGGTGGCAGTTTTTCAGCTTGCAAGTAATATTCAGTGTAGATACTCCTTTAACTCAGTGTTTCTCAAAATGGAGCAATATATAGACCCCATTTTAAGGAATAAAATTTTATAGACTTTGCCCTGTGTTGACTTACATTTATTAATTTGTCACATGAGTGCTTATGAATATTAAACTGCTTATAAATGCCTTATGTTTGCAGCTCTTCTGTGAAGATAAAAAGAAAACAAATTTACAAATTAAATACAATCCATAAGTGAATAAAATTCAAATTAAGTACACTAATTTCATGTGATTGGGGATGTGGTTTCACTGAAAGTGGAATTGCTGAGAAAATTTGAGCATAGTGCTGACCCTAGGAGTTGGATTTCTCCCAAGTTTAACACACCTATATTTAACACGCCTCTATTGTTGTGTGATAACTCCGTTCTTCCTTCTCTTCCCTTGCAGTCATTGCTCATAGAGGATTCTCTGACATAATTTGGTTTTTACCTTTCTTGAATACTTGCTAACTTTCTTATTTGCCCTAGACAATGGAAATATTACTATGTATCCCAATAAAAATACGGCTCTGAATTTGCATAGCAGTACTTGGCTAGATAATGGTCATCCAAGAGATCCAGGATAGGCTTTGTTAGAAAATATTGAATTTTTTTTTAAGATTTTATTTATTTATTTGACAGAGATCACAAATAGGCAGAGAGGCAGGCAGAGAGAGAGGGGGAAGCAGGCTCCCTGCTGAGCAGAGAGCCCGATGCGGGGCTCAATCCCAGGACCCTGAAATCATGACCTGAGCCAAAGACAGGGGCTTTAACCCACTGAGCCACCCAGGCACCCCCAATATATTGAATTTTTTAATTGAAAACCCAGTCATAATTTCTCACAGAAAATTCATCTGAGGGACTCTGCCTTAACTCGGACTTTAATGGTGGAAATCGCAGGCAGTGAAGGGAACGTTTTTCATTGAGAATATCCTTCCAGGTTAATCTCACATGACTTAAGTTTTGACTTTTGAATCTTTGTAGAATACTCTAAATCTGTGGAGGGGAATACCTTCTAAGCCTGTCTTTCCATATTCTGTGGCTCTACATTCAGTGGGAGAAAAGGTTGGTAAGAAAGAAGAGAGCAGGGGATAGACAGAGTGCGAGTGATATGTGGGGTGATGAGCCAACGAGAAACTGTAAATATATGAGAGCCCTGGTTCCAATTACACTGAGGAGTTGGGCTAGTGGGTTACATAGTCACCTCAATGAGACAAAATTTAAATGCACTCAGTCTGGAGCAGGCTCCCAGTCGTGGTCATAGCTCTTTCTGTGGCCTGATCCGCATGAAGCTATTTTTTCCTTGGTATACTCTTCCATTAGTGAAGGTTGGAAGGAGGTGATTTCACAAGCTTCTGGTCCAAAATTCTCTTGTTTGCTGAGCTCCATGCTGTTCTGAATATATCAGGTACATCTCTGTCTGCCTTCTTCCAGGAAAATTCTGGTCTGCAGTGGGGTCAGTGAGAGTGATTAGAAATTCTGGGGTTGGTAGGAGATGCACACCTCTATTCCATTCCTGCTGAAATTCGTTGGCTTCTAATTTTTAATTTGTTTTGGGGAAAGAAAAGACAATTTTAACATTTCTACATTTCCACCAATCGTTTTTCCCTTTCCCTTTGATAGGTCCCTAGAACCTAAATTCCATCAAACTGGGGCTTTTCTTTTTCTACCATTATTTCCTCAATGTCTAGAATTGTGGCAGGCACTCAGTATTTTTCATATTACATACATATATCATTTTGTATAAAAAGGCATCATATAAAACAGCTTTGTTTTTTTTAAGCTTATATATTACCAAAACTTGACATAGCAAGAACGTTCTTCTATAACAGTTTCCCTAATAGCTCCCTGATGTTCTACTTTAGAGTCACATGACACTTTACTTAATTCCCTGTTGATGCACATTTCATTGGTGTGCAAAATGTTATAACACATGACGTCTCAGGGAAAGCTGGGCACTTGAATACACACCCCTTTCTTGCACGCTCTCTTCTGTTCTGTGGGACAACACAGCAACAAGAGCAGGGGAGGTGGCAGAGCTCAGGCTCTCCTGCTGGCCTGGACAGACTTGGCAGGATCATCTCTGGGCCTCCGGCTCCCTCACTAACTTCACACACTTCACTTAGACTCTGAAATCTTGGTTGTCACTATCTTTCTTCCACCTGGTGCATTTGAGTCAAACAGGAAACAAGTGTTGTATTTTTTTTTCATATTCAAAGCCATTATCCAACATTGTTGACTATTGCATTTCAATACTTCTAATAGGACATGTGTCTAGGGCTGAATCTATCTGTGATTTCTTCCCTCCCTTAGGAGATTTTTGGCTGATTGGTCAGGAATATAGCTTATTTTGTTTTGCTAATTTCATGCAAAGCCCGGCCTATCATTTAATCTTCAACACCTCTCAAATCAATTGATCAGAGGTAATTTAGATAAAGCATCTGCTTTCTCTTCCTACCCAGTGATCAATAAGTGTCTGTTTAGGAATAATGAAGTGTCCTCACTTCTTAGCAGGCAACACCTACAGGTCCCTTAGTTACTGGCATGTGAACTTGCTACTGTGACCAAGGAGAAATGATCTCCTTAGAGGGTAAGCTCCTTGGTACTATGAGTTTGAGGAGAAATCAGTGACTCGTTAGCTTCAATGAATGTCCCTTTCCATCTTCCAGAGAACTATCCTCTGTGTTTTCTTGCCTCTAAAAGTTTAAGGAGATCCCAGTTATTTTTATTTATTCACCCATGTTGGCCAGGGTCAGATGGCCTTACTCAAAGTCTCAGAATAAAATAGTCTTACAGGAATTAAAGGTGTTTTACATTATATTTATCCATAAGACATATTCTATTTAATTAATATATATGAGAAACATAGTGGTAATACTTCCTAGTTTTAGTGTTTTCATAGCTTATAAAAGTCTTCTGCACACTGTGTCATTTGTCCCTTTTAGCCTGAAGATCTCTTTCACTGGAGAGAAAGCTGACTTTTAGAAAGAGCAATGTTTTGCCCATTGCACAGTTAGTGGGCATTGAAGTCAGAATTCAAATCCCAGTCACCAGGGAAGCTTATTAAAAAACGCAGTTTCCTGGGCTCACACCTCCCAGGGATTCTACACCATTTGGTCTGTTGCAGGGCCAGGAATCACTTTTTTTTTTTTTTTTTAACACCCCTGGACATCCTAATGTGTAGTCAGAGGGCTCTCCAACCACAGTCTAGGTAGTGATGAAGCAATATGCTGTTAGCCCCTAAACAAGAAAAGAAACAATTTAGCTCAAAAAATAGAAAAGAATGATGACTTTATTTTGCTCTTCCTCTATGTCATTAGAGAAAATAATGGGAGTTTAAAAGTCATTGCAGAGAGATTAAGCTTTTTATTAAGAATTATGGAACAGCAGAAGCTTCTAGATATGGTCTGACCTCCTCAGGGAAGAAAGCTGCTCCCTTCCCGCTGGCAGGTGACCCCTTTAACACCAATGTGTGGCCAGTCAATATCTTACCATTACCTTATTTTGACCTATCTCCTTTTGATGATGCAAAAGAATGTTAATCAAAGCTGACTCTTTTTTGGCTCATCAAAAGACTTGACTCCAGTCTGTGAATCTCCACTCTTTGTTTAAAGTCCTGAAGTGCAAGGATTTGGCTATTCTATTTGTCTTCTCTGTCTTGTCTGGAATGGGTTTGGCACACATCCAAGGCTTCACCTGTATGGCTCCTTTTCATACTCAGGTCTCAGAAAAGCAGCGGAATTCTCTGCTGTCCATGCGCCAGGGTTGGTTAGTCTTGAGAGGGCTTCTGGGACTGCAGTGGGGCCTGTGCGGCGGGCCTGCTTCATGTATGTTTATAAACGACTGCCAATGGTTGGTTCATTATGCCTTGCCTCTCCTGCTGAAAGGGCCTCCTCAGAATTCCAGTCCTTTGTTGTTTGGGGTCTATTCGTATGTACTCTTCTTGTGTAACCGCCTCCATTTGAAATAGCTGGCTTTGAGGAGGCAAGAGGCACCCAGGCACAACAAAGGCCAGTCTTGACAGCCAGACCCACCTGCTAGGTTGGAATCGCGGGCCTCCCACTCCTGAGCCGGGAGGCCTGGGCCAAAACACTTCATCCCTTTGAGCCTCTGCTTCTTGATTTGATTTGAGAATTAAATCAAATAATTGGTTAAGTGCCTGGCATCCCATGGGCACTCACAATCTGTGTTAGTCTGCTTTCCTGGATTTGATAGTCTCTTTTCCAATCACTATAGTTGCATCCTTTAAACCAGCCTGTGGGATCTTCTCCCCTCAGTAAGTAGGTCTGGCTATTCAACAGTGGATTGGGAAAACTGGAATTCTATCTCAGATCTGTCTGAGGTAATATCTGAATGGGGGTGAGGTCCGGAGCCAATGGCCAAGGAAGAATTCCTTTTTTTTTTTTTTTTTTTAAATTTCTTTTCAGCATGACAGAATTCATTGTTTTTGTACCACACCCAGTGTTCCATGCAATGCGTGCCCTCCTTAATACCCACCACCTGGTTCCCCCAATCTCCCACCCCCCGCCACTTCAAAACCCTCAGGTTTTTTTTCAGAGTCCATAATCTCTCATGGTTCACCTCCCCTTCCAATTTCCCTCAACTCCCTTCTCCTCTCCATCTCCCCTTGTCCTCCATGTTATTTGTTATGCTCCACAAATAAGTGAAACTATACAATAATTGACTCTCTCTGCTTGACTTATTTCACTCAGCCTAATCTCTTCCAGTTCCGTCCATGTTGCTACAAAGTTGGGTATTCATCCTTTCTGATGGAAGCATAATACTCCATAGTGTATATGGACCACATCTTCCTTATCCCTTCGTCCGTTGAAGGGCATCTTGGTTCTTCCCACAGCTTGGCGACCATGGCCATTGCTGCTATAAACATTGGGGTAGAGATGGCCCTTCTTTTCACTACATCTGTATCTTCGGGGTAAATACCCAGTGGTGCAATTGCAGGGTTATAGGGAAGCTCCTATTTTTAATTTCTTGAGGAATCTCCATACTGTTCTCCAAAGTGGCTGTACCAACTTGTATTTCCACCAACAGTGTAAGAGGGTTCCCCTTTCTCCACATCCTCTCTAACACATGTTGTTTCCTGTCTTGCTAATTTTGGCCATTCTAACTGGTGGTGTAAGGTGTTATCTCAATGTGGTTTTAATTTGAATCTCCCTGATGGCTAGTGATGATGAAAATTTTTTCATGTGTCTGATAGCCATATGCATGTCTTCATTGGAGAAGTGTCTGTTCATATCTTCTGCCCATTTTTTGATATGATTATCTGTTTTGTGTGTGTTGAGTTTGAGAAGTTCTTTATAGATCCTGGATATCAACCTTTTGTCTGTACTGTCATTTGCAAATATCTTTTCCCATTCCATGGGTTGCCTCTTTGTTTTGTTGACTGTTTCCTTTGCAGTGCAGAAGCTTGATGAAGTCCCAAAAGTTCATTTTCACTTTTGTTCCAAGGAAGAATTCTTGAGATGTCTTTGGTGCTGTTGGGTCCATGGTCAAAGGAATGAGACTGATACAAAGTGAAGGTCAAGCAAAGCTTTATTTTGCGCCAAGCATCGAGAATCATACCAACCAGCCAGGGCTGTCTCTTACAAAGAGGCAACCCCTCCCTGCCTTACAGACTAACTTATATAGAGCAAAGGCCATGTGGTTGGGCCTGGCCACACACAGGTGGCCAATGAGGTTGTAACACACAGAGAATGTTGCTCAGTCATGCTAGGTCACACACGGGTGGCCAATTGAATTACAATTTACCCTAGTAGATATTTGAACTAGCCTATCACCTTGGTCAGAATTGGTGCCCAAAAGCCACCCAAAGGGCGGGGCCCATACTCCTTTGTAGCTAGGAGACAGCATGCACCCCCACTGATTGGATACCTCCACCTGGACTGACCCACCGTTGTATTTGGGTTTGTTACCTGGGACTGGTTTCTGGGATTTGTTTTTAAGTAAGTCCCCTGGGAGGAAGGGGAGCAGGCACAGTTTGTTTTACTGTATAAACAACAAAGTCATTGTTTAACCGGATGGAATAGCTCTGGCTATGTAGGCCCTTACAGGTGCAAAAAAGGTGATTTTATGAAAGCACGGGGACAGGAGCCATGGGCAGAAAGAGCTGCTGCACTGGGGTTGTGAGGAATGGCTGATTATAAACTCAGAAGTCTGGGAAGTTGGAAAAATGGGCGGTGTCCAAAAGAATTTCATATGCTAAAGAAGGCTTTTAAGATATTGGAGGCCAGGCTGTTGTCAAGCTAAAGTTGTTTTTTCTTCTAGCAAGACATTAACATTAATACAGTTGGGAGCTTCCTGGAGGAGCATACACTCTACTTGCCTTAAGTACTTGTCAATGGGCTTTGGGTTATAAGGAAATTTTATTATATTTACATTTACTTGTATTCACATATTTTTATTTGCATTTCTTTTGTTTCCCACATCAGGATGGGGAGGGCGATGTTAGGGCTGATGGTTTTGGTGGCATAGTTGTATATTTGTGCCTGTGTCGGAGTGGGTGTGTGTCTGCAGAAGGACTGTAGTTATAATCACCAATTCACAAACTGCCTCATAGTATCTGAGTGGCCAAGCCCTGCATGTTGAGAAGCTCCAGAGAGTCTTTAAATAAGAAACTTCTCACAGGAGTTGAATACCAACAAAACATCTGTGTGCCTAATCAAGGAGGTACAAGGCCACACTTAGTCAACAGGAAGATTCCCTGTAGAAAGACATCACTAAAAGAAGTGCCTTATGATTTATTTGCTATAACTCAATTTCCATCTGTCTCATAAAATGGATTGTGTGCACATTGCACTCCAGGCATCCAGCCAGGGCAGAAGCATACCAAGGAGGAGAAAACCTTCCCCTCCCTCGGGGTGTTGGTGACATGCTCTGCTAAGAGCCAGGCATGGCCAGGGTGCTCTACAAGGAGATGCCTCAGACCACTCACTGATGTCTCAGACCATTGGGAGTTGGCTGGATCACGGGCCTTTGAACAAGGTTCCATAGCAATACTGGGGGCCAGGTGGGTTCTGAACATTCAGTTTTTTTCCTTTGACTTACATGTGCAGACTCCAGATGGTAATTTTGCCAGTTCAGACAAGATGATATTCCTAGTTGCTTATATTTCTTATATAAATGAAGAATGGGCTGAACACATGCTTTCTTGTTATGTGTGTTAAAGCAAGTCAGATGAAACTAAAACCCTTTGTCATTCTGTAAAAAGAGTATAGGAACAGCTGATGGCCAAGAAAAAAACCAACGTGATCTTATAAAACCAAATCAGTTGAGTAAGAACCAAAGAATTCCCAGAGCCTTCTAAAAATTGTAATTTGGGGTTGAGTACTGGCTTCTTCTTTACCTTTTCTAGGTCCCAGAAATCTCATCTGTTTTGTTTCTAAAGCTTTCTTGTTCATATTACTGTTAAATCATCAATATTTTTTGTGGGTTTCCTTTTTTTAATTTAAGTTCAATTAATTAACATATAGAATATTATTAGTTTCAGAGGTAGAGTTCAGTGATTCATCAGTTGCATAGAACACCCAAGGCTAATTCCATCAAGTGCCCCCTTTCATACCCATCACCCAGCTACCCCTTCCCCCCATCCACCTCCCCTCCAACAACCTATAGTTTGTTTCCTATACTTAAGAGTCTCTTATGGTTTGTCTCCCTCTCTGATTTCATCTTGTTTTATTTTTCCCGGGTTTGTTTCTTTTACTAACCGGAATCATGCTGTATGTATTGTTCTTTGTTGTGTTTGCTGGTGATGTTCTCAGCCTAGCACACTCCTTTTATCTATTGTATATTCCACAGAATTAGTGTCACTGTTTGGGTTGCTTCATTCTGATGTTATAATCATGCCCACTTTTGTGCACAGACTTGAGCACAGGGTCTGGAATTTGAAGGGAAGAGTTCCAGTTGGAGCCCGTGGCAATCCATGGTGAAGGCGTGTTGACTTTGCATTGAGAAGGTGGCAGGTCGTGCATGCTGACTCAGGCAGGAGGGCAGCAGGACTGTGAATATGGGACCCACAGGCTGATGGCATCGTGTAAGAAACTTTCTGTAGGTTTCTTCCTTTTGCATTTCTTTGTGTGAGGCCAAACTAACAAGTCAACTCCATAACATGTTTGCCAAGGAGAGGGGGAAGAAGAAGTCTGTTTGAGGGCATCATCCTCATACAACATTCCTCCCCTGGAGCAACAGCATTCCAGTGAATACACCCTGCTCTGCTGTGTGACTTGCAGCAGTTAGGAAACTGCTCAGAGATGTCATTTCCTCATTCATGAAATGGACAGAACATGTATGTCTTTCAGCTTTTCTGGAGGAATGGCATGAAATTATATAAAACCACAGTCTTACTCCTGTGTGCTGAGAGGAGGGGGTTTAATACATATTACTTATACCTGAATCTGAATGTCAAAGGCTCGTGCTGGGGTGGGTGATAGAAGGGGACAGCTCTTGCTCTTTGGGGTTAGAATACCTGCTGGAAGAGGCGATTACCTCTCCTCTGAGAAAAATTACTCAGCAAACCTCTCTGTGAGCCTGGGGCCTGCCAGGCCCATTGCCGGGTGCTGAGGAAAGCTAGGAATAAAAGAACCCCAGTCTTTGGGAGCTTATGGCTTAATCAGAGAGAAGGACATTTAAATAAATCAGTTAATCACCATTGAGATACTAAGGGAAGCAACTAAATCATGTACAGGGTAGAGAGAGAACCCAGAGCAACAGTGAGGCCGTGGGTTAGACCTAGCCTGCTGCCTGTTTTTGTAAATAAAGCTCATCGGAACCCATCTCCATTCATTTGTTTATGCGTTCTTGGCCACTTTTTCCCTAAGATGGCAGAGTTGAGTACAGTCCATTGTGCTTTAACAAGGTACATGTTCCTAAAAATCACTACACTATGCAACACTGTGCAATAAAATCCTCAGGGCACATGGGGAAAATGGCATTGAGGACAACATTCAAACACTTGGTCAGGGACAAATCTGAAAAACTGACAGGAAACTGATAAAATGGCATCACCATTTTACACATACTAAATGGTTAGGGTGTTAGGGAACCAGGACTGGATCGTCGGATAGAAGAACCACGTGGCACTCGGAGATCTTGGAGGACAGGAAGTTTATTTGACAGGGGGGGGGGTGCTCAGACAAGAGAGATCGCCAAAGGTCTGAGCCCCGAACACAAGCAAGGGGAGGGTAATTTATACACTTCTAGTTCCGCATACGTGACACACTTTTGTGGTGTGTGTCCAGCGGGGAAGGAAAAAGAACCCGGAAGGGCCCTGGGGCAGGGACTGGGATTCCCCTGCTGGCTCGGTCAGCCATCTTTGAACACAGAGTTTCCTTATCAAAGGAATATATACTACAATAAATATGGCAGGTTGCCTCTAAAAAGACCCGGCATCTTCCAGAAGAGCTTCAGCCTGTGAGCTGTTCCGTGGTGGAAGGAGGCTCTCTGAAATCTGACGGGAAGCTGTGGCGCCGTTTGCGAAGGCGGTGGCTCCTAGTCCCGTGGACACCGGAGGCTGAGGGTGGATGTTTGAGGTACGGCTTGTGTGTGCGCGCCCGGCCTGTGGAGTCCTGTGTGTCCTGTTTCAGCCGCCTTCACCTAGTGTTTCTCAGAAAGGAAGTTGTACACAAACAAATGTGATATTTGTGTTATGCTCACATTGTCCCCAAATATATTAATCACCCTGGGACAAAATCACGTTTTTTTTTTTTTTTTAAAGATTTTATTTATTTATTTGACAGAGATCACAAGTAGGCCGAGAGTCAGGCAGAGAGAGAGGAGGAAGCAGGCTCCCTGCTGAGCAGAGAACCCGATGTGGGGCTCGACCCCAGGACTCTGGGATCATGACCTGAGCGGAAGGCAGAGGCTTTAACCCACTGAGGCACCCAGGCGCCCCCAAAATCACGTTTTTGAAACCAATGTTATTGATTGCTGTTGGAGCAGAGACCATATGGCCCACAAGTCCTAAAAGACATACTATTTAGCCCTTTCTGGAGAGTGTTTACTGACCCCTGGCAGGGAGGTTCACTCTGAGGTATCAGGAAGGTTCCCAGAGGCTGTCGCGGCATGACCGAAGAGGAAGAGTATGACAGAGTGACCCAGGGGTGCAGGAACATTTTGCCCTTTTTATCGTTACTCTCTCTCCCATCCTATCTGTACATCTCTTCATCCCTGCCTCCTTTCCCAAGAGCACAGGTCTTCTGAGTTTTATACAGACTGAACTAAGATACAATGTCCTGTGGGTCAGAAATGCTCCTCTGATTCGGAGCACTCCAAGTCATTTTTACCCCCAAATAACTCTTCCCAGCAGCCTGCATCTTGGAAAGACATGGCCCTGGCAATCCCTTACTTGTGGAAAACTCAATGGATAATGAGGAGGGTCAGCAGAGTGGCTGGTCAGTGTCATTACCACTCACTGTATGAGGTCTAGCCCCTTTCCTGTGGTCTGGCCCCATCAGACCTTTGCAGCTCCATCTCCCAGAACCACTTTGAACTACTGTATGGCTCACTGAGATTTATGAGTCTGGTTAGAGATACACAAAACTGTTTCAAAGAGATGAGCTGCCTCCCAGATCAGCCAGGTGGTTATGATGTTATTAAAATTATTGACTTAGAGGAAATAAAAGGGTACATCAGTCAAAAAGAGGTAGGTTAGTCATTCACAAAGTAAAGAAAAAGGAACGATGGCATCTTTGTCCACTATACTTGCTAGAGGAAACTTAAGTTCATTAGACATCTTACCTTCATGTCAGAAAGCAATCACATTACACAACTCTCCTTGGTCTGGTTTCACAGTCAATCATTAACTTTTTGAGTATGACTTGCTTTCAGGGAAAATATACAATGGGCATTCTGATATGATTACTGTAATCCAAGTTACTGCTCAAAGGAAGCGATCTATTGACCTATACATCAGGCTACTTAATGTAGTTAATGTGAGTCTATCCTGACTGCCATCTCCACTCTCAGGCTCCTGAAATAAATCAGTTTTCTGGGTGCAAAGTGACGGACTGGATTGGGTCCTAACAAATGTATCAAGAACGTCCATTCCCTTTAAGTATCCTCCTGGCCTGCAATGCTCTTTCTTTTGTTACATCGACATCTTTGGGTCAAGAACAGTGAGTGGGACTTTTATAATCTCCTTTTCCTCCACTCTCAGCCAGTGTTGTTTTTTTCTAGCTTCTGAAATTTCATAGCACATTATTTATACAAATCTATCTTAGAACCTTATGAGATTTTATCTTGCATTATAGTTATTTGTCCATGAACCTCCTCTTTACCTAAACCTAAAACTCTGAGAAGGCAGACTCTTATTTTTCTTTGTGTGCCCCAAAACACGCAGCACAGCAAAGTGCCAAATGAACTCAAAGCATTCTGAGAGCATTGATAAGCATGGCCATTATGATGTATATGTGTGTGTGTGTGTCTATTTATTGTTGAGAGGTTGCAAAGGTGGAGCAAAGGGATTTTGGGAAGATATACTCAGTCCTAATGTCATATGATGTGGGAAGACAAAAAGCTAGAGAGTCAAACATAGAAAGAGAGCTCAGGTCCCTGGAGTAAGACTACAATTGTAGACACTATTTTAAGTGCTTCGCATACACTGTTTCCCTTATCGTCTTCATGATCCTAGAATGCAGGTGACTTTTACTCTCCCAGTTTTATAGTTGAGAAAACTGAGGCTCAGAGAGATTAAGGAACTTGCTTGACATCAATTGGATAGCAGCTAGGCTGGCTTCATGCTCTATCTTCTTGACCATTATGCCAAAGCATCCTGCTAAGCTTGGCTTGGACCAGCTCCATATAAAAGGAGGGCAGTTTAACCAACACCATTCAACAAGTTAGTGGCAGATAAATAAAAGGGAAAAGGACTCTGGGGTCCAGACTGCCCAGTGAATTGCCAGTGGACTGCTTGTGGAGATGTGTCCTGCAGGATGACCTTTGAACCTGTATGCCATCCTGCATTAGCCCATACTTCCATGGAAGACCACTTTTGTGCTGGCCCCAGGCCTCGCTGGAGCTATCTTTGGAAACAGACCCTGCAGAGGAATGCCTGTGAGTGGGAACCTGAAGAACAGTGACCTCCATGTTTCTGGAAGTATCCATGCAGAGTGACCATACCTGGATCATAGGAATGGGCTTGGCAGGAAAAACATGTGGGTGGGAGAGGGCAAACTATAGGATCTTTTTTTCAAATGATTTAAAAGATCAAAGAGCCTTTGATTTCATCTGTTTCTTTTTTCCTTACAAAAGGCTGTAATAAGAATGCAGATAAGTGTCATGCCATGGAAAGAGAAGTGGACAATTGTACAGAGGCAGGCTGGCCCTGTTGAGCTGCTGGTGGCTCCCTAGGTGACTGGGTGCAGGGATGTGGGGGGCGGTGGGTGGGGCAAGGAGCTGCAAGTTGGCCAGGCTTTTCTTATTTGCAACTAGGGATAAACTGTCTTTCTTATCTGATAAGACAAGTTTGGAGCACAACATCAGATTATAGGTATGAATATGTTTTGGAAAAATCGTTGAAAAGGCAAAATGACACGTTCTGCATCTTTTCTAGAGGGGGCGATTTTAAAAAATATTTAAATCTTTTTTAAAAAATATTTTATTAACATATAATGTATTATTAGCCCCAGGGGTATAGGTCTGTTAATCGCCAGGTTTACATACTTCACAGCATTCACCATAGCACATACCTTCCCCAGTGTCCATAACCCAACCACCCTCTCCCTACCGCCCTCCCCCTGGCAGCCCTCAGTTTATTTTGTGAGATTGAGTCGCTTACGGTTTATCTCCTTCCTGATCCCGTCTGGTTTAATTTATTCCTTTCCTACCCCCCAAGCCCCCCATGTTGCCTCTCAACTTCCTCATATCAGTGAAATCATATGATAATTGTCTTTCTCTGATTGACTTATTTTGCTCAGCATAATACTCTCTAGTTCCAGCCACGTCGTTGCAAATGGCAAGATTTCATTTCTTTTGATGGCTGCATAGTATTCCATTGTATATATACCACATCATCTTTCTCCATTCATCTGTTATGGACATCTAGGTTCTGGTTCTCTCCATAGTTTGGCTATTGTAGACATGGCTGCTATAAACATTTGGGTGCACGTGCCCCTTCGGATCACTACATTTGTATCTTTAGGGTAAATACTCAGTAGTGCGATTGCTGGATCATAGGGTAGCTCTATTTTCAACTTTTTGAGGAGCCTCATGCTGTTTTCCAGAATGGTTACACCAGCTTGCATTCCCACCAACAGTATATGAGGAAAGGGGAACCTTTCTCTGCGTCCTTGCCAGCATCTGTCATTTCCTGACTTGTTCATTTTAGCCATTCTGACTGGTGTAAGGTGGTATCTCACTGTGGCTTTGGTTTGTATTTCCCTGATGCTGAGCGATGTGGAACACTTTTTCATGTGTCTATTGGCCATGTGGATGTCTTTTTTTTTTTTTTTTAAAGATTTATTTATTTATTTATTTGACAGAGAGATCATAAGTAGACAGAGAGGCAGGCAGAGAGAGAGAGAAGCAGGCTCCCTGCTGAGCAGAGAGCCCGACATGGGACTCGATCCCAGGACCCCGAGATCATGACCTGAGCCGAAGGCAGCGGCTTAACCCACTGAGCCACCCAGGCACCCGTGGATGTCTTCTTTGCAGAAATATCTGTTCATGTCTTCTGCCCATTTCTTGATTAGATTATTTGTTCTTTGGGTGTTGAGTTTGATAAGTTCTTTATAGATTTTGGATACTAGCCCTTTATCTGATATGGCATTTGCAAATATCTTCTCCCATTCTGTCAGTTGTCTTTTGGTTTTGTTAACTATTTCCTTTGCTGTGCAAAAGCTTTTGATCTTGATGAAATCCCAGTAGTTCATTTTTGCCCTTGCTTCCCTTGTCTTTGGTGATGTTTCTAGGAAGAAGTTGCTGTGGCTGAGGTCGAAGAGGTTGCTGCCTGTGTTCTCCTCAAGGATTTTGATGGATTCCTTTCTCACGTTAAGGTCCTTCATCCATTTGAGTCTATTTCCATGTGTGGTGTAAGGTAATGGTCCAGTTTCTTTTTTTTGCATGTGGCTGTCTAATTTTCCCAATACCACTTGTTGAAGAGACTGTCTTTTTCCATTGGACATCCTTTCCTGCTTTTTGAAAATTAGTTGACCATAGAGTTGAGGGTCTGTTTCTGGGCTATTTTGTTACATTGATCTATGTGTCTGTTTTTGTGCCAGTACCATACTGTCTTGATGACAACAGCTTTGTAATAGATCTTGAAGTTAAAAAGCCATTCTTAACATGACTTGAAGTTCATTTGAAGTCAAAATGGCATAGAGGTCCCATTTGACATAACTTTCACATTCAGTTGGACCCTCTCACCACTTTACATGCTCCTCCCCCATGTCCATACCCTACTTCCTGGAACATGTGAATACATTACTTTACATGGCAAAACATTTTACAGGTGTGATTAAATGAAAAATTTCCAGTTGGGACAATTATCCCGGATTATCTGGGAGGTCCCAGTGTAATCACCAGGCTTCTCATAAGAGGGGGCTGAGAAGGTAAATGGCAGGAGGAGAAGATGGGACAAAGGGAGCAGAAGTTGGAGTGATATACTTTGAAGATGGAAGCCAGGGAATGAGCCAGGGAATGCAGGTGGCTGCTAGAAGCTGGAAAAGACAAGGAAACAGATTTTCCCCAGGAAGTCTCCAGAAGGAACACAATCTTGCCAACATTTTGATTTAGGCTCCTGACCTCCAGATCTGTAAGATAATAAATTTGTGTTGTTTTAAGTTTGTGGCAATTTGTTACAGCAATCCTAGGAAACCAATATGATTTCCTGCCTCTCTTCCTCTCTTTCCTTCCTCTTTCCGTGCTGTCTGCCCCTCTTTTTTCTTCCCCTGCCCCCCGCAGTTTTCTCCCTTCTCCCCCTCTCTCTGGCCCTCAACCCTTTCCTCCCATCCTTTTTCCCTCCCCTTCCAGTTCTCCCCCTTTACCTTCCCCTTTTGGGAGGAAACAAACCAAGTAGTAGTTAGAAAAAGACCTGATGTTTTATTAGTGTTTTTGTTTTTTGGTTTATGAGATTTTTAAGTTTTCCACTGATTCTTATGAGCTTTTGGTGAAGAGATTAATTCAGTTACCATGATTTGTTTCCTTGTCTTGACTTCATAAAATCATAGGAATACAATAATATAGTTATACATCCCCTGGGCTTGAAAATGCCCAGTAATTACAAGTGATTCACGAGAACAGCTTAACTTGTAAGGGATTGTATTGTGCTCCATAGTAAGCAGTCATTTATTAAGTTTTAAAAATGCCTTTAGAAAGGATATAATGGGGTCATCAATTAAAAGTATGTTTGGAAAAAAACTCTGGGGCTGTCGGTAGTAATTCTTCCCTGCCCCCAACTCCCCTTTTCAAAGCTGCCAACTTGTGTGTGGCTCTACCACGCATGCCCTCCTTTCCTAATGCTTCCTGATGATGGCAGTTCCACCTGAGGAGAGCCGGGTAGGCCTTCCTCAGGGCCGAGTGCAGCTCAGATGGCCAGGCCTTCCAGGGCCCAGGGACTGTGGTTCTCCTTCTCAGCCTGGCCATCCGTCATTTCCTTAGAGCAAGGTCCCCAAATTGACATGTCCTGGTGAAAGCATCTGATACCGCAGTGGAGATGCACTGGGTTGCTGTTTTCGTTACTAACGCTCAGCTCTGCCCCTGACAGATGGCCCAGAGTGATCTTCCAGGGGAACTCAGCACTCTGGTGGCAATTGGTGCTTCCAAACACACAACTTCTAAGAGTTCTCCTCCTCCTCTGCCCTAGAATAGGCATTTGCCTTCTTAACACGTGTGGAAGAGGTTGCTTTTCCCTCCTCTTTTTGGAGAGCAAAGCATGAAAAACCTGTGCCCCAAGCTTTTGTTCATGAGAAGGGGCACAGCTTTCTGTTTCCCAGACTAGGCTGACAGACAAAGTCCTTGCTTCTTCCTTCCTGGGACAGACTAAGTCTGCCTCCCGGCTAGCGCACCTGGTTCCTCTATGCCTCTCGTCACCTCTTCGTTCCCATCTTTCTGTTTCCTGGGAGGTAGTTTGCCTCTTCCCTTAGTTAATCTTCCTGTCCATGTTCTGCCTCCTGTGGTTTTCTGATGGTCCTCACTCCCTGCCTGCTTCCTGGCCACTTAGGCTCTTCCTGGTCTTTTTACTGCTTGCCCACCACTTTCCCCTTGGACTTCTTCCTCTCCCCTTTCACCCAGATCCATCCCTTCCATCTTGAAGCACTTCTTCACCTAATGCTTTGGCTGGCAAGTATTGGCTAATTTCTGTCTCTCCTCAATCTACTCTTATGTTTCTGCCCCTTACATCAGGAGGCACTTATTCCCAATATTCCACTGAAAACTATAGACAGTTTAGCTGTCTCACTCACCTCCTAGACAAATTCTCTGCTCTTTCCTGAGCTTTTCTTCTTGGTTCATGCTATATTGGACACTACTGTTTACCACCTCCCAACACAAACCCAATTTAAAACTCAATTTGTCACCTAGTTTTTAGGCTTTCGTCTCCAGCATCCTCCACATTGTCTCATCTCTGTTTATTTCTTCCTTCTAAATTGTTATAATTTATCTTATGTTGTCAACTACTAGTACAGTTGATGCTACATTATTTACACTGGTCTATCTCTCACCAGGTCCCAGTACACATGCTCTGTGTTAGTGATTCTGGTGCCTGAATACATGATTATTTTTCTCTTTCTAACTTAGTTCATGCATTTTTTCATTCAGAAATATTTACTGAATATGCACTGGACACTGTTCTAGTGGGGATATAATGGCAAATAAAGTAGATGGGTTATTGCCTTCTTAAAGCATGGAGTCTGGTGTGGAAAACCAATGTTAAACAAGTATACAATTAAGTATACAATAAGTAAGTATACAAATAAGGATTACATTTGCAAATGTGGTAAAGGCTTTGGAGGTGGGGAATGTGGTATCCTGAGAGAATAACATGGGCAGGGAGAAGATAGAGCAAGAGATCTAACTAATTAGGGAGGACAGAGGAAGGGAGACCTAACGTGAAGTCTGAAGTTTTGGTTAGGTGTTTACTAGATGCAAAGGGGGGTTTTATGAGCAGCAGAAACAGCATGTGCAAAGGCCCTGTGGTGCAAGAGAGTGAGGGACTTGATAAGAAAGGGCTAGAGGTGAACAGAGACTGAATTGTGATTTGTTTCCTTGTCATTACAGACCATAATGAGTAGACAAGGAGGGCATGGTCAGACTTGGGTTTCAAAAAAGACCCTGTTCATTTAGTCCATTTTCACAGAGTCAGTTCCCTTTCATGGGGCACACATTTTTGAGACATACCAGATAAGAGAGTCGGAGGACTAGTTATTGTGAACTGAAAGTCTGGAGAATTTTCAGTGAAGATGCACAAGGCCCCAGGGAACTGGCCTAACAGATGTCAGCAAGGCAGAAGAGGTGAGAAGCGCTTTGGTTTAGCCAGATTCCTCTGGGGACCTTTCTTAGACTCAGCTTCTCGGGCTGAGTTACATTGCCCTGATCTGATGTTCAAGAATAACAGCTGGGACTGAGAGGAGGAGGTGGTGGTAGCTGTGTGCAGGATGCTGCAGGTAATTGGAGGTAAAAAAAGGAATAGTGGCCCACCTAATTGCATTCTAAATTGCAGCCATTGTTCAATTCCTTTCTTAAAAGTACTTGGTGTGTTCGAGAAGAAAAGTCCTTTCTGGAGTGGGAAAACAATGGCCGGGGGTGGAGCAGAGAGGGGCTGGATGCATATATCCTCCCATCCCCTCACTCAAGGTGGCTCTGTTTGTAAGTGCGGTTTTGAGTGGCTGGCTCAATTATTTTCCCTGTGTGCATGCTAACAGTAATAAACTTGGAAAACGGAAACACATGAGTCTACAGTAATTGTTTTTTAGATAGTGTAATAAGTCATGATAATTGCTTGCAAAGCATTTTCCCCCTCCTTGTCTACAGGGGTAAATACATTAAAGCCACGTTCTTGTATACTATTTTACAATCTATTAGCATAATAACCCATTGTAAAGTAAGCCCCGCTGCTGTGGGAAAGTGTGGAATATTGGTCCATTAGACACCTTTGTCTTCGATACAAGAAGCTAATGGCACTATTTATGGGCATCATCTTAGCTTGGTATATGCTCGTTGCCAGCTAATAGATCCAGAGCACAAGCTGCTGTTTGATAAAAGTTATCCAACACTAACAATCCACCGTGACTCTAGCCTCTTGCTTGAAAATTGTTTTTAGCCCCATGTGCATGGGAAAGGCATCTTGATAAATTTAGCTGCAAGTCAAGTTATAACCAATGTTCACAGAAGGTAATCAAATTAGATCTCAAAGCCTTTAATTTCATCATTAGCATATATTATTTCTTTTTCAAACCTTGTAATTAAATAGCATATCAGGAATAGATAATTTTTCCCCTCATACATTTATTAGGTATCCGGGGTTAAATTTGGAGCTGTGTTACGATATACATCTGCTTATTCTTAAATGAGGATGGCTTTTTTATTGAAGTATAATTGACAGTACAATATTATATTAGTTTCAGGTGTACAACACAGTGATCCGACATTTATTATAGGATGGCTTTAATGATACCTGAAGCATTAGAAAAGTAACTGGTTAACTAAACCTAGGGAATTTGTGGCAAATAAGGTATTATGTTTACCCAAGCGCTGTTATAATTTGAGAGTTGTATAATTAGCCAAATTACACAAAGGGAGTTAGACACTCATTATTTACTTTTCTTGGACATTTTGTGGGTTTGTACAAAAATTTTCACTGCACACACGAGATTCATTCTTCTTGAGGTTTACATCTGGCTTACCATAAATCAAGAATTTCTGAATAAATGTTCTTTCCATTCCCATTTAGCACTGAGAAATCCATGGCTTTGCAGTTATGAAGCAGTGATTATTGTGGAAAGTGGAGGGCACGTGGGCTGCACGCAGAGGCAAGAGCCGCGATTCTCTGCTGCGTGCATGGGTGGATGTTGTGCAGCCAGGTGCACTGGCCTCAGTCTCTGAGCAGTGTCTGGTCTAGAGCCTTCCTCTCCTTTCAGATGTCTCTCTTCCCCTGTCAATCAGGGCCTGCTGTTGGGATTGGCCAGTCGAATTCCCAAGAAGCAGATAGCTCAGTGGCTTTCAACCACAGCTGAACACCAGAATCACCCAGGGAGATTTAAAAATTTCAGATGCTTGTCTCCCCCATCCCCTTCCTACACCTCATTCCAATGTAACCGTGGGACCGGAGTTGTATTCACTGTAGTCGCTCCAACAGAGGTGGAAGATAGGAGCGGCAGGCATCTGCCGCCTCGCTCTCAGCTGCAGAGCCAAGCAGCATGCTTCCGTGGAGCCTAGATTTACCTTCTCCTGGAAGTCACTGGTGACTCCTCACGCTCTTGACACACAGAATAAAGCAAATATGTCATCCCTGCCTGAAAATGTTCCTTTATAAGTACTATCAGTAAGTAATTTGCTCATTACTACACAGATATTTAATGAACATTTACTTGGTGGGTGCCAGGCCCTCTGGCAGGGGTCTACATATGTGACAGTGAAGAAAAGAGGTATTTTTATTATTATTTTTTAAAAACTAATTAGGGGGAATAACAAAAGAGAAATAAAGGAGAATGTATACAAAATGGCAGGTTGCTTCCTAGGGAGGAAACAGACATGAAATGAAGATAGAGAATGGTAATTTCATGTCTTACAAAGATTCACTCACAGAGATGGAGCCCTGGTTGTTAGAAGAGGCTCTAGTAGGAGCCACGCCAGTCTGAAAGCTCATTCCCTGCAGCCTGGGATGGCTCTTGCCTTTTCATTCACAGTAGGTACATTTTTATCGTGTGACAGGGGGACATTGGTATAATTTGCTTTCTCTGGAACTGACTCTCTGCCACACCCACTCGAGTCTCCTATAGATAGTGGTGGTCTGTGTGCTTGGGGTCACCCGCATCTTCATCTACTCAGTGGCAGGCTGGTTTTCAATCTTGTATACAGAGAGCAGCCACCTGAAAAGACTCTCTGATTACAATATGCCCCTCCTCCTTGTCATTTCTGTCTCCAGAACCCTTCAGAGCGAAGCCCCTAGAATCAGCTTCATTTTTCAGGGATCCTCTAGGGCACCGTCTGTATGTGGAGGTAGAATAATGATGTTCTCAAGGACTTCCTTCCCACTCCGGCAAGGGAAGCCCTTGATGCCAAATTATTGACACTGCCTCATTCTCTGCCACATTGAATAAATATATTTAAAATGGGATTAGTTTGTGAGTCCTTGGCTTGTTTATAATACATTTTATATTCGTATGTGCTGCTACTGTTTATCTCCACAAAATAAATATTAAAATAGTGTTTGACTCTTACATTAAATTTATATTCGTACTATTATAATTTTATTTCTGTCAAGTGATAATCACTTTTCAGACATAAGGCAGAAGTAAGAGCATATATGTAAATAAAAGTAGTTGTTATTTCTCCTTAAGATGTCCCCTTAAGATGTTACTGTGGGCTTATTCATTTCTCACATACGGTCTATAGAATGAATATTAGGATGAATACAAGCTTGCTGCTTCTCATGGTATACCCAGACAAATTGTTTCTGTTAATGAAGTTTACCCCCCCCCCCCTTTTCTTGAGTCCCAGGCAAACAGAAGCAGTGAATCCTTTCTCATCTATAGTTGTTGGGTATTCAGTTGGTGCCATTGGTACTAACATGCTTTGAATTTGTATTTTCAGTAGTGGGAATGGTCACTGCCGCTAGCATCCACTTTTTTTTTTTTTTTTTTTAAATCAGTCCCTCTTACAACTAGTGGCCAGAGTTCACATGTATGAGATGACTAAATTTGGAGTACAGCTTTGGTCATGGAATAACTCTGTGTCAGAACTGATCTGATCTGATCATCACATTATTTATTTTTTTTTAAAGATTTTATTTTATTTATCAGAGAGAGAGAGGGGGAGAGAGCGAGCACAGGCAGACAGAATGGCAGGCAGAGGCAGAGGGAGAAGCAGGCTCCCCGCCAAGCAAGGAGCCCGATGCGGGACTCGATCCCAGGATGCCGGGATCATGACCTGAGCCGAAGGCAGCTGCTTAACCAACTGAGCCACCCAAGCGTCCCTGATCATCACATTATTTGAAACCATACTACAGCATCACAGTTCAGCCTCTATAAGTAATAATAATAATGATAATAAACAATTGTGGTGACTAAATCTCATTAGTTTTGAAATCTTGGCTGTAGAAATGGTGTGAGGAGAAGAAGAACTATAATTTGACACTAATCTTTAGCTTTGAGAAAATTCAGAGATATAACTTTGAAAATTAGAATTATAGTCCCTAAACTCAGATCTCTCTATGGGTTGACTTTCAAGGATCTTGTTGTTGTTGTTATTTTATTTTAAAGCAAGCAGTTTAATCAGAATGATGCCAAAAGAAGTAATACTTGTGTCTTTGGTAAAGTATTTGATGATCTCTCATGGATAATATTATTAAGAATGGGAATTATTACAGGCAGCATATAGTGGATGCACAGGTACTGTGATGAGCACCTCACATATATTACTTGATGTCATCCTACAGCAAACCCGAGAGGTAGGTATTATTATTGTACTGATTTTACAAATGAGAAAACTGAACCTTAGGGAAATTAACATGTTTGAAGTTATCTCAGTGACTCAGCGTTGTAACTGAGAGATTCCAAAACATATTTGTCTCATTCCCAAGTTGGGGTGTTCTCACTCAGCATCCTTTATGCCATATGGAGAAGATTTTTTAAAGTGTGGAAGATAAAGTTGATGTGAGTTTTTAGCTGTTTGATCAATTATATCTGAAGAACTCTGAGGTAACAAGAGTTCTTAGATTTTAGCTTTGACTTAATCACTTATTAGGTAACTAACTTGTTGAGAGAGGTAATCAGGACAAGAGAAGGTTATCTGTAGACTGAAGATATGATCAAGACATTCATGATGAAACTGAACCACTTTAGAAAGTCACATAAAGGACAATGGTATTCAGTTCATTCCAAACTAATGCCTGACATTGATTGAACAATTACCATGTGCCAGGTGCTATTTTCAGATCTTTATACATATTATTACACAGTTCTCACAGCAGTTGTTTGGTGTAGGCACTGTGCATATTCTTCCCTTACAGGTAAGGAAACAGAGTCATGAAAAGATTATTTGCCTAAAGTCATACAGCTAGTAAAGGGAGGTGACAGTATATGAGCCCAGGAGATCTGGGCTCTTTAATTCTACACCAAAGTGCATTGTTGAGAGAGCTCACAGTTTTTGTCCATGTTAATAGAAATACTGCATTTAGGTGAGAATTAGTAAGAGTGAGAATTAGACAACATCTTCTTGATGTTCCACAAATTTTATATGATTATATTCATATGTTGAGGGTCCTCAGCAACCAGAGAGCATGGAGGGAAGGGCTGTCAGGAGGATGTCATCTAAAAGATTGCTTTGGGGAGTATGAAAATGTCAAGCTTGGAGATTGAAGACTACAAGCCAGTGGAAAGTAACTAGTTTCATTGTCTCTCAGTTTCTCTTTCCTCCATTGATCGTGTCATTTCTCATTTCATATGACCTCATACTGTGCATTTGCTTTATTTTTCTGTTTCCTTCCCACTGGCTTGTAGATTCTGGACTCTATTTCCTGGGCTTGGCTGGATTGCTGCTTCTATATTCAAGGGCATACTATTGGATATTCCCAGTTAGTCACCATTACTGTGCTCAAAGCATTCAGACAGATTTCTATAGTTTGCCACCCAAAGTTGTTTTTTTTTTTTTAAACTTTAGACCATTCTTTTTAAATAGAGTAACTCTTCGTTCTTTGTATCAAAAACTTACTTTCACTGTCTTCAATTGGCCACTTAACAGTGGCAAGTCATTACAGGTACACATTTTCCCCCAAGATATAATGGTTATAATTAAGTGATTCAACAGTACTTTAATGCAGAAGGGCCAGGGCTATCCAAATGTCAGACTAAATTATAAAGTGAGCAGAACTAAAATGCCACAGGATGTAACCATCCATAATTTATGAGTAGTAGGATCAGATCAGTTCATAAAATGAGCTAGAGTAATTTTTTCATGGTTTCATATGTTTTTATTAAAAGATATATCTCACTAGCAGTGAAATACTGAAGACTAATAACAATGCAAAGCGTGAAGCATTCTTACCATATCTCTGGGACCCCATGTTTTTGACTGTGTACCAGGGGAAATGTCATTAATTGAGGCACCGCTCTATCAGCCTTTGGGAATCTGAGCCA
Source organism: Mustela nigripes (assembly GCF_022355385.1). Lineage (NCBI taxonomy): Eukaryota > Metazoa > Chordata > Mammalia > Carnivora > Mustelidae > Mustela > Mustela nigripes. The sequence continues at coordinate 27,443,834 of NC_081558.1, forward strand.
TGAATATTTTAGGTGAGACGTTGGTTCTCAGGAGGATCCCATGCTGCTGTTTTGCTGTGGCAGAACTCTCGTGTGTTTTCCAGGAGAGACACCCTCTGAGATGTGAACAGTAAGAGGAATCCTCATAGGCTTCTGGAGCGGAGCCCTGCCTGTCAAGAATAAATCCAGACTGGAGATTGTTTGCCATGGGTCTATGTGACAGAAACATTTGCAATCATGTCACTGAAAATGTTTGTTTTGCTGGGTCTACATGGCAAATAGGATACAGATCAGTGAGCAAAGAAATGGCTTGCTGAGTAGGCTGGACATTGTTGATGGAATGTATGCTGGAAGCACGTACCATGAGTCTTGCTTCTGCACCCCGCCTAGGGGTTGCCACGCTGGCTGACAACATTTCCAGCTTCAGTGTTTATGAGAAACAAGCTGGAGTATTTGTCATCATTAAGGCTCTAGATTGTTTTCTAGGAGTGTTAAACCTTCTGACCATATTGTAACTCGTGGAATTTGACCCACATCCCTCTTGAAGTTTGGATCAGAGGGAGGACAGCTCTCCTTTGCTCTTATGAAATAGGTATGTTCCAAGAACTGCCAGTAAAGTGCATCATGTAAAGTAAATCCTGTTTCCCCACTGATTTACTTTAAATTTAGGGATGCGTACTCTGAAAGGAAATCTGTATGTTTGGTAAGGAGGCAGTTAGGTGGCCTCCTCTGTAGTCTCCTGGTGGGGTCCTCTGGATGCCATCATTCTTGAGTGCCTGTAGAAGACAGTAGTTAACCCTTACTCAGTACCTTAATTTTCTTCTACAAAATTTCCCTGTACCAGAGCTTCTGCCTAACCTCTGGACACCTGTTTATTTCATGAAGTATAGGATTTCCAGCTAAGCTGGGAATCTCCTTCTGCTATACTTATGATTTTAATCTCTTCTCTTTTAATGTTTTTTCTTTTTTTTAATATCACTTAGCGGAGCTGGACCATAACATCCTATACCAGTTCAAATCTCCAAAAATATCATTGTTGTGATAACAGGATGCAAGTTGGGAACCAGAGTAGGTGTTTGGGCCTAGAAGATACTATACCATCATTTTTTTTTTTTTAATTTGTTCAATCTTTTTTTTTCCCAAAGATTTTATTAATTTATGTGACAAAGATCACAAGTAGGTAGAGAGGCAGGCAGAGAGAGAGGGGGAAGCAGGCTCCCTGCTGAGCAAAGAGCCTGATGTGGGGCATGATCCCAGGACCCTGGGATCATGACCTGAGCCGAAGGCAGAGGCTTTAACCATTGAGCCATCCAGGTGCCCCACTATACCATCATTTTAAAGTCAAGGAGCAACACTGGAGAATAGTACCTGAGAGATACAGTGGGCTGAATAAATCTCCCAGATTAGAACTCTACATATGCATAAAATGCTGAGAATGAACTGAGGGAAAATGAGTTAGAATTCACTAAAACAACAGCCTCCTGCACAAAATTACATAAAAATACATGTTTACTTTTTAGTACGTTGTTTTGAGTCTAGGTACTTATGGGTTATTAATTACCCTGTGATTAGTGAAATCTGTCTTTTCTTAGGGAACTGGACTTGTTGAAATCTGTGCCTGACGCCTCTCTTTGTTAGTAGCAGCCAGCACAATGTTCCTTTGCCTGTGAGGGAAAGTGAATATTTTGAGAAATGAGGAAAAATAACTTCTGATGTTAACTAGATTCCTCAGAGGTATAATACCTACATTCAGTTTGTTTCTCTGAATTTTAATAAGTGGCATTGGGGTCTGTTCAGTTTCCCTATTTTCAAGTTTTATTATATGCATCCGGAGAGAATGATAAATTTCTATACATACAGAGTCTTAGCATCCCACAAATTTGGTTAGATTCATTATAGTGTACCTAGCTCTTCCGTGAATCCAGCTGCAATGCGGATCGTGTCCTGTCCTGTATCCGCATAACAAGGCATAGTGTGTTCCTCTCATTACAGTGGAGAAAAGCCTCCGATGCAGTTGCTTTCTGACCCACTGACAGCCCTGTGACTGAGGTCCGTGGCACCAAACTGGGCTTACTTCTCAGGGCTTACATGTATTCAGTACTTGCCATGTGCCAGGCACTGTGCCAATGTTTTACTTGCATTATCTCAGTCAGTTTTCTCCAGCTTCTCACCATGTCCCAGATGGGGAAACCGAAGCTCAACAGGTGAATTAACTTAATCAAGCCCACACAGCTAGTGGGGAGGAGGAGCAGGAGCTTGAAACCAGATGAAACCAGATGGGTTCTTGCGAGGGCACAGACTTCTAATTCTTTTCTTCACTTGCTCTTTCTCTGATTGCCATTTAATGCCAGGCTATTAGACCATGTCACATCAAAATGGGCACGATGGAAGCTGTCAAAACAAGGTATTCAATCAAGAAGGGTGCTGAAGGAATTATGACAGAGTATGGCCCTTACCTTCGCTAAAATTTCTGCGCTTTTAAGACACAAAGAACTTGGTAGATTTTTTTCCCCCCTCAACAGGCGTCATGATAGGTCTGTCATGTATCACTGACCTAAGAGAGGACAATAACAACCCAGAAGGGCACTTTCATTTCTAGGATATTCCAAAAATAACCTGTTTGATTAATAGCTGTGTCCATGGACAATAGAAGTCCACATTATGGCTGAGGACAGGGGTACGGTTCTCACCCTCACTTCCCAGGTGTTTGTCAAACTGATTCACCTTCTTGCATCACCTGACTTTGACCTTTTCATTTAACCTTTTTGTATCCCTGGGATTTAATTTATTCAGGGTTTATAACCTCAGCTCCTGGGATGTTTTTGCCCAAAGCAGGACAGAGATAAACATTTCTCTCAAAAATAAATCTTGGTGACCTCTGTACCACAGTTTAGGGTATTTACAAATCCTTGAGATAAATGCTCAATTAGAATATAGCAACAAAATTCATCTTTATATCTAGTGTCCCTGTCGCTATGGCTATTATGTCACTCAATTATCCAGTTCAGAGAATGAGAAAGCCCTTCAGGTGGTGACTATGTGCCTCTCTGTGGTGTTTAGGTAGCGTTGTTTTTTCTTTTTAAGGATTTTATTTATTTGACAAAAAGACAATGAGAGAGAACACAAACAGGGGGAGGGGGAGAGGGAGTGGGAGAGGGAGAAGCAGGCTCCCATGGAGCAAGAAGCCTGATGTGGGGCTTGATCCCAGGACTCTGGGATCATGACTCGAGCTGAAGGCAGACGCTTAACTTCTGAGCCACCCAGGCACCCCTTTAGGTAGTGTTAAATAATCCATCAGTTTGGAGCAGGAGAAATGGAAAATGAGTTAATTCACCTGTTCAGTCAAAAAATTGGCCCTGAGAGCTGTAAGGCGTTTTCTCTTTAGAGAAAAGACACTCTATTCCCAATATTGAGACAAGAACTCATCTATCTGAGATATAATAACAGTCTTTCTTAGAGGATTATGGACAGGGTTTACTTACCCATACTGTTTTGATTATATTTTCCAAGCATAGCAATTTATAAAAATATGGGTAAAAAATTTCAAGTATGGCCTTGTAAATAATAATAATAATAATGATGATGATGATGATGATGATGTTAGCTGCAGATTCCTCCTATCCTTGCATACATCCGTTTTGCCATGTGAATTGGCTGCTATCCTGTCAAGAGCTGGAGTCACTTTCTCTACCCACTTGAATCTGTCTATCCTTTGGCTTGCTTTGATGAGGAGTATGGGACACAAGTGATGATGTTACAGGAGCTCTGAGTGTAGGCTATAGGAGATCTTGTAGTTAATCTCCTCATGCTTTTGCTGTCCCGAGACCTCCATGTGAGGAAGCCTGTGTTCGCTTCCTTGAGAATGAGAGCCGACATGGAACAGAGACGTCACAGCTCTGGCTCCAGAAACCAACCAACCTGCCCACCATCCATTCAGCTCCAGCAGACCTACCAGTTGCCTGCAGAATAACCCCACTGACCCACAGACTTGTAAACAATCATAAAATTATTGATATTGTGAGCCTTTAATCTGAGTATGCTTTTATGCAACAGTAGATAATGGTTGCATATACTGAATGTCATCCTGAAACACATATACACACTTTAAAAATGCAAATATATCCCTGGATGGTGGACTTCTAGGTGATTTTAATTTTCATTTTTATACTTTAATATATTTTCCTAATAAACCTGCATTACTTTAATGATAAGATTAATAATTAATGATAATGAACATACCATTGATTTTAATAAAATGACGATTGCAAACAACTAGTTAGTGATGGGGCACCATTTCCCATAGGGGGTCCTTAGAACAGTGTAGTCCAGTTACCCATTGCTGTCTGACAACTCCTTCCTAAATAAAAAACTTAGTGGCAGAAAACAACAACCATTTTGTTAAGCTCATAATTTTGTGGATCAGAAATTTAGGTCAGGCAGAGTGAGGGTAGTTTATCTCTGCATCTCGATGACTAAAGTCTCAGCTAGGGTACTTAAATGGCCAGAGATGGTTGAAACAATTCCACTGGAATTATATGCCCAGGGGCTTGGTTCTAGGTGTAGGCTGGGTTCCTTACTTCTTCCACATGCTGTGTCTGGTGGAGTTGGAATGTTTAAGAGAACTTCTTTAGTCCCATACTTGCTGCCTGGGTTGGGTTGGATGGCCTGGAGCTGGTCAGGCATCTCTCTCTCTCTCTGTGTCTCTTCCCCTTTCTTGTTAAAGTCTTTTCATATGTCAAGCTTGAGTAGCAAGACAGTCTCAGAATAGTCAGATTTCTTACTTGATGGCTGACTTTACCCAGAATAAGCGTTCTAATAGGTGTAAGCTGCAAGCCTTCTTATGACCTAGTCTTAGAAGACACAGAATATCATTTGCATCATTTGCAATTAATCGTTTGAACAAGCCACTAATGCCAACTGAGATTCTAGGGGAAGAGGATTACTACTCAAAAAATTTATGGCAATCCTTAAACTACCACAGTTCACTCTCTGGCCATGAATTATTTACATACCTCCTCCTACATGAAATACACTCACTCTTTTCCAAGACCTCAGCCAAATTACATCATAAGCATTAGGTGTCAAGGATCTCTTCATTGAATTCACATCTGAGGGTGGATAGTCTGCTTGGATGTGAATCACTGAGTATAGCTCCTTGAGTACAAATTCTTATTGATCTGAAGACTTGTGAACTACAGAAAAAAACCATTTATACCCCATATACAACATGCAGTGGTGATAAAGACACAGTGTAACCACAGTATAAACACTTCAGCCCCCCAAACTGGAGGGCACTTTGCAATCAGTTGTCCATAGCAGTTCAGCTACATACCTGTCATCAATTCTCTTTCCTGGGATAAGGAATGTTATGGAATGAATGTTTTTGTCTCTTGAAATTCCTTGATTGAAATCCTAACCCCCCAGTGGGTTGGTATTGGGAGGTGGGGCTTTTGGGAGATAATTAGATCATGAGGATAGACCCCTCAAGAATGGGATTTGTTCTTTTATAAAACACCCCAGAGAGCTCTCTCATCCATTCTGCCATGTGAGGACACAGCAAGAGGTCTACTATCAGGGAGAGGGCCTCACTCAATCATGCTGGCACCCTGATCTCAGACTTCTAGCCTCCAAAACTGTGAGAAATAAATTTCTGTTGTTTTTATGCCACTTAGTCTATGGTACTTTGTTACAGCAGCCTGAGATAACTAAGACAGGGAATATTTCTTTATTGGGATTTAGTGTTGCTTCCTGGGAATAACTCCTGCTCTCGAAATTGTTTCCATTGTGTAAGCAGAGTGGAAAGAATCAAGATTCCTTAGGTTTGAATTCTGATTTTATATTTATAAGCTATGTGAGTATGCAAGTTATTTCATCTCTGTGAACCTCAGGTTTATTATCTATAAAAAGTATATAGTAATACCACCTTACAATATCATAATGGAGATTATATGAGCCACTTTATGTACTTAGCATTGTACCTGGCACCAAACAACCGATAGTTTTCATCTTTTTATGATGCTATGTGAGTTTAGACAGTAGCAAAATTGTCTCAGACCTTGAGGAGACCACTGGAACTCCCTCAAACAGAGGCCATGATACGGGAATCTCCTATAGAGTTATTGAGCAGTGATTAGGAGCATGTCCCATAGAACTGTTGAATAGTGGGTTGCATTGAGCAGGGAGCTCAATGTGGGGCTCTGTCCCAGAATCCTGAGATCATGAGCTGAGCCAAAGGCAGGCACTTAACCAACTGAGCCACCCAGGCACCCCTACATAAAGGATTCTACAGGATTCTGCTTCACTATGTGATTTATCCATTACATTTTAATATTAAGTCTCTATACCTTGAATATGTATTAATAGTTTTGCTTATTATTGTATAGAAGATTAAATAACTTTATATGGAGAGATCAGGTTGTAAAATCAGAAGGGAATTTAAATGTGTGCACAACAATGAAATTAACCTGTGTCTTTTAAAATTTATTTGTTTACAGTGTATGTATCGAGCAAGTTCTATGTATCACGTATTATTTGTGTTGTTCTAAACACTGAGAATATGACAAAACAAATTCCTGCCTTCATGAACCTTACACTCTTGTAAGAGGAGAGATAACAAACAAGTTATTATATAATATGTTAGATGGAGAGAAACACTATTGAAAAAAATAAACCAGGGTCAGGTGGCTAGGGAGTGCCAGTGTGGAGGGTACTGCTTTATTTGGGTAATCAGGGGAGGCTCACTGATAAGGTGACATTTGAAAAGAGACCTAAAGGAAGTGAGGAGGCTAACCATGCTGGTATCTGGCAAAAATAAAAAATAAAAATAAATAAATAAATCATTCTAGGTGAAGGGAACAGTATGGTGGGCATAGGTCTCCTCCTGGGGAACATAGTTGACTACAGTCTGGCTGCCACATTCTGGTCCCACAACCACATTCACATGGAGGTCACACTTCCCCTGATCCTCTCCTAGCCAGTAACTGAGCAGAATGGAGTACTAATTCAGGACTATTCCATGAGATGAGGATACCTCTGACAGGAAGCTGTGGCTCAGAGACACCCCACTGGACTGCATTGTAGTCTGAAACCTTTCGGCATTGACAATCCTCTTTCCCTACCCTTCTGGGTGTCTGACTGGCACTGTGGTCAAAGGCCCTTCCCATCTTCTCCCCGTCCATCCCCTTTATCTTTCACCCACATATCCCCTCAATACATTTCTTGCTCAGCTAATCCCATCTTGGCATTTGCATCTTGGGGTGTCCAAACTAACACAAACAGAAAATGCAAAGGACTGAAACAGGAGCATGTGAATATGGCCAAGGAACATCAAGATCAACATATCAGGAATAGAATTAGGGGTGAGTGAGGGGAATGTAGACAGACACAAAGCAGGGGGCTGAATCCCAAGAGTCTAGCAGGCATCATAAGGACCTAGAGTTTTACTTTCTGTGAGATGGGACACCTTTGGAAGATTCTGAGCAGGGGAGAATGTGATCTTGGATTTTAAAAGGATCCTTGGCACTATTGAGTTGAGAAGAGATGATGGGAGGAAAGAGCAGAAGCAGAAGACCAGCTTGGGGGCCATTGAAGAATCCAGACGAGAGATGGTATTTGAAGGAGATGGGTAGCAGGAGAGGTAGGGAGCAGTCAATGAATTCTAAATATATTAATATATTTGAAGATAGAGCCAACAGGATTTGCTGATGGTTGAGCTTGAGGTATGATAGAAAGAAAAGCCAAAGATAACACTGAGATTTTTGGCCTGTGCAAATGGATTTAGCATTTACTGAGACAGGGAAGACTGGATATTGTGAAATATCATTATAGATTTTCTAGTTTGAATAGGTTTCTGCCTGTGTGCTGCCAATGATGCTTTGTTGAACTTCTACTTCATTACAAATCATACTCCTTGTAACGTGCTTGCAGCTGCTACTATTGCCATCTATCAATGAATGTGTGCTTTTGCATGCTCCCCAAACCATCATAGATATATTATGTGTATATATATATATATATATATATATATATATATATATATATATATATTCCCCCTCCCCCCCCATCTCTCGTTGAGATGAGACATTGAGACAACCTCATGAGATTAGCTCTGGGTTGGTTTCTGTTTTGTCTTGTTTTGGCCTAAGGTTACGTAGAGAGTTAATGCCAGACTCAGAACTGAACCCAGGATGAACGCTTTGTTCTTGTTACACTACGTGCTTCCTTTTGACTCATGTGGCTCTCCTTCATGACCGACTCCCACCTGGTCTGTATGTTTCTTGAGAACAAGTTGGCTTTGAATGTGTTTTATATATGCTACTTCGTATATGATTCATATATGCTTCTTCCAACTATTGTATATGCTATTTTGTATATGCCTTGTATATGCTACTTACAAGTTTCCTTGAAGAGAATAGGTTTAATAATTCCTTGTGGCATTTTGTGACTTGTGCATCCCTAACCTTTTCCTCACCCACCTTCTAAGTAACTAATAAAACTTTATGGGAATCCCAAAAAAGGATCATATCCATTTGCCTAATATATCCAGTAGCTTCTGTGCTTGTCCTTCACTTGCCTGACACTGTGTGGCCCCATTCCAAACTTCTGTCTGATTTTCAGTTCTTGGTCATTGGACTCAAATCTCCCTGTTGTCTCTGGGTTTGTTCTCTCCCAGAAACTTCAGGGAGAAGACTGTCTGAAATCTTGGGCCTTGGCACCTCATTTCTGTTGCTACTCATGATTCCTATGTCATGGTTAGAAAAGCTTTAGACATATATAATTCTTTGCTTATGCATTCCCTTTCCCTGAATATCTGAAGCTCCCTTTCAGCCAGCTGAGTTAGTTATAACTTGAGAAACACTTATGCTACTTGACATATAGGAATTATATAAGCAGGTTGAGTTTCCGTTGTAAAAAAAAAAAAAAAAAAGCCAGAACAGCAAAAAATTGACTAATTGCAGAAATACTTTTCCTATCCATTTGCAATCTTTAATATAAACTCGGATGTTAACTCCTAATTATTTGGCAACAACAAAGTGCACTTGCGAAGATTCACCTTCAAAATGGCCAGCACTGTCTAACACTCTCCAGCTAATAACAACTCTGGACTGCGGACATCTGATCAGAATTAATTGCACTAGGCCGGAGTCCTGCAAATGTTAAAATGTCTTTAGTTTTACAGACCAGTAGATGCTATGGTTCAGCAGCTCTGCATTATTAGTAAGCTCCTTGAATCTTGAGGGAGGCAGCCCAACAAACCACTATAACCTTTATAAATTAAATGAGAATTAGTGAATGTGCTTGTTGACTGTATTAAGAACAAAGATATAGAAGAAAATAACACCTTTTTTTTATATCTACTAGACAATTTAATATATAAAAAGCTCACTTTGCCTGAGAAGTAAAAAATAAAGCAGTCAGCTAAATATAAAGTATTCATCATATGCAGGGGAAATATCTGACATGTTGAGGGAGTGGACAAAGAAAAAGAGACCCTATTAAGGAGGTCAGAACATATTTCAAGAGGTTAATGGCTAGACTATTGTGACCAGGAAAACATTAGTTTCTGAAACAAGGTGAAAGTCTGACATAGCAGTCATATCTAAACTTGTAAAGGACCGAGAAGCTGGCATTTCTACATGTCACTGATTCTTCCTATATGTTATATGTTCATATTATGAGTGGAACAGTTTTATTATTGAGGACAAGTAATAAAATGGATACATAGAATTTTCCATGGTAGATTGTCAAAATTTAAATTCACCAGGCTACCCATAGCCAGCTGTAGGGCACATGATGATATGGGGCAGGGATAGTAGGCCGAGATGAGAGAGAAACTTAAGAGACTTGGCATGCATTAACAGATATGGCACAAAACAAGAAGTAGTTTTTGAAAACTTAAATTAGATTGGATTAGTGGAAAAGAAATGATCTGTTATCATTAGTGACAAAGATCATCCATCCCAATATACAACTGTTGACTAACTTGTGCTTAGTGTCTCAGAGACAGTAAGACATTCAAGTCATTTTACATTCATTCTGCATCATTTATTATGTACCGTCCATGTATTAAGTATTGTGTTAGTATGCTAGGGCAAGGCTAGCAAGTTTTGGTACAAGTGCTACCACCTGCCCACTGTTCCTATGACAGACATCACCAAACAACCACAACTCTAACATTACCATCAGCCACAACACTAGGTCCACTGCTCCCGATCATGGCCTCATAGTCTTTTCAGCACAGATATGACCCTTGCTATTGGCAGAGACCAGAAGTCTATTGCAGTAAAATCAGGTAGCAAAGGGTGAGTACCAGAATGAAGTTAGAACAGTGAGGATAGGGAAATGAATAAATTTGAAAGATACCAAAAGGTAAAAGATACAGGACATTATCAATGACTGGATGCTGGTTGGGGATGAAATTTGCTGAGGCAAAGTCAAGAATAACTTCAAAGTTTTTAAGCTTGCTCAGTTGGGTGTATGAAACACCATGTATTGGGGCTTAAAGGGGAGGGAACACCTGTAGGGAGAAAGATAAGCTTAAGTACTTTGAATTTTATTTTCCTATGGGTCATCCAAATAGAAATGAAGAAACTGGATATTTGGGTCTCTAATTCAGATGCATGGCCAAAGCAGACAGTTTAGGGGGTTGTTACAACACATGGGCACTGGAGTCCCATTATCTGGGTTTGACTTGTGGCTCCACAGGACACTAGCTGCGCCCTTGGTCAAGTTCCGCAGTATACATTAGCCTTCAGGGTCTTTTGTTTTTTGTTTTTTGTTTTTTTTTTTTTCATTTTTAATATGGAGATAACATTAGTATCTATCTTACAGGATCATCTTGAAGATGAAATGAATGCTGGCAACACACTGTGAGCCCTATGGGAATGCTAGCTCTTATTATTGCTGTCATTGCATCTAAACAGTGCCGAGTGTTTGTAGAATGAATGAAACCATGAGATCACCCAGAGAAAGTACAGAGAATGAGAACACAAGAGGAATAATAAAGAAACTTGAATTTATCATCCCTTGATGGGTTAATAATCTAGTTGAATGAGAATTCAGATGCTTTAATATGTATGTGAATGAACAAAGAAAGATTCAAAATCCAAATGGTAAATTTTATCAGGAACACAGAAAAGAAATTGAGTATGATGGATCAAAAGAGTGTTTAATGACAAAATGGGGCAGCCAATCTTGAACCAATTAGGTCCTTCTAGAGGGACAGGTTTGTCCAAAAAGCAAATGTTGTTTAGTCAAATACCCACAGTTGGTTAAAGGGCAAGATAAGGAATCAAGAGGCAAGGTTTTGTTAACACTGTTCGCAGCGAGCAGTATGGCAGCCAAAGCAGTATTTCCATGTCACTGGAAATAACACAAATGCACTAATTTGGTGTGCTCCCACAACAAATGTGCACAACATTGTAAATCTGTGTTTTATAATATATTGTGTCACTGTAATATATTTTATGGTTACTAATGTAAGTGGAGTGGCAGGGTTTATGGAAGCCAGACCTATTGAATGACACTCCCATCCCACAGGTTCTCAAGCTAACCCCACCACTCCTACCCTAGCTCATCCTTGACTCCTCTCTGCTCTTCCTTTCTTGTATCAATTCATTAAGAGTCCTCTTGACTCTAAATTCTAAGGACATCTTACATCCATTATCTTTTTTTTTTTTTTTTTTTTCATTTCCATTCTTCATCCTGATGCAAAGCAGCCTCTTCACTCACCTGGGTGAGCTCCAGTAGTTGCAGTCTCTCTGCTTTTCCCTTTAATCCATTCTCCACATAAAGCCATGCAACTCCCCAGCTGAAAGTTAAACCCAAATTCTTACCTGTAAAGCTTTGTATGACCTGGCCCCTGCCAACCTCCTTCATCTTGTCCCTCTTTCCATCTTTTGATAGGCCTCACTAGCCTTCTTACTCTTCTCAGAAATCCCAAGCTCTTTCTGGCTTGAGGGCCTTTATATCATCGGCTCCTCCTTCAGGTCCTCCAGATTTTCAGAAGATTAATTCCTTCTAGTCATTGAGGTTCTTATGTCAAGTGTGTTCCACTCAGGGAGCCTGCCATGGACACTCTGACTGTACAGCCACAGTTCCCTGATCACTTTCTAAGATCTTCGTTCAACTGTCTTTACTACACTTTTCTGATAGTTTCACCTTGCTTTACTTATAACTTTTTGTTATTATCTCCCCCTACCAGAATATAATTTCCATGGTAGCAAAGACCAGGGCTTGTCAAGTTACCCTTTGGATACAGTAGGCAAAGTGCCTTAGATACATGATACTTTTGATGGTCCTTGAAAATGTTTTAGTTTCTTTAAAAATTAGAGGAAAAATGGGTATAATAATAATAATGAATATGGAATAAGGAATCCAGGCTGGATTAAATTGATTTTTAAATGTAGTCATAAAATAGAATTTTTAATATTTTTTATGGTGGAAGGAGTCCATGAAAGTCATAGGTACCCATGGTGGGTACTCTGTCAGTGTTGTTCATGGCAGTGCCTCCAGCACCTAGAACTGTACTGGGCACAGAACAAGCCCTCAAAATGAATTTGTTGTTCAGATAAATTAAATAGCTAGGAACTTTGGAATCTGGCCTAACAGAACCCAGGTTGTATGTATTTACACGTGTGTGTGTGTATGCGCGCGCGCATGTGCTTGTGTGCTGGGCGTCTTCTTTTTGCCCCTCTGGATGCACTGTCCTCTCTTGCCTACTTGTCTCTCAACCTAAGGGAACTGATCTCTATGTATACTTACAGGTTCAGATTGAGTTCAGCCAAGGGGAGGCACCATCAAGAAATTTGAAAATGGGACAGTAAAGTCTCAGCATTTATTCCTGGGATGTCCTCCCTGCTGAGGAGTCAAATGTTCCTCATTCCCCCATTACTCTAGTGATAATAATAATAATAGTACTAATCGGTATTTACTGAGATTAAGTCTGGTATTGATATTTTTATGGAGCAAAATGATACAATAGCATGATGTCATAGCCTTTACTTTATACTTGAATTTTGCAGCACAAAATTGTAGACTTTATCAATGTCCTCAAAAGTCTCTCTTGGTCATTTAACATTCACACTGTTTTCTTCTGGTAACCCTCTTTGTCGCCATGCTTGTAAGCTTTTTCTTCTGTTTTTAACAGGTCTAGCTTTGCTAGATCTTCACTTGTCAATGGATGGAGTATGTGATTGAGCAACTTTCCAATATCACTGTTATTAACTTTATGAAATATCCAATTTTATGCAGTATCTGTCATTTTGTGAGCAATGTCTTTGCTGTCTGGGTTCCCCTGAACTTAGCCTAATTACTGTGTCATAATGCTGTGTGCCTTTAGTGTTAAGTGATCCTTGTTTCTGCAAGGATGACTAGTATCCTGTTTCCTAAGCTGCTCTTATAAGAGAATCCACATAGCACTTAAAAAACACTTAGTTCCCGTGGGAACTTTTTTTTTTTCTGTGATTAACATCGGTATATGGTAAAGCCTAAATTCTTGCAATATGTAAAGACTGTGTGGTTCCTGGTTTCTAGGGTGTAAAGAATATGTTTCCACTTTGTTAGCTGCTCTTTGTTCTTACGTTGTTTTTCTTTTTACTTCCATAATTTTTTCTAGAAAATCAAAATTTCAAAATATAAAAGACCTAAACCCAAGATATGAGAGTCATTTTAAAGATAAATAATGGATAATTAAATGAGACGATATACATAAATGTTCTTTTAAAAGTACCCAAAATTAATGACTCAGGTAGATTTGGTTTTAATATATAACAGTATCAGCTCTAATGGTTAAGTTCATTATAATAATCAGTATATAAATTTCCTAGTAATATGACAAGTACTTGGAAGTACATCTCATAAATTATTAGTGAAATGTTAGATAACTGACTTTTTCATTTTTACATTTATTTTAGAAAAGGATTTCATCATTATTTCTAAGTAGCTTGCAGCTATGTAGGTAAGTTCTGTTCATTTCTTCATTTTATCAGCTCTCAGAATGGCAGTTCTATTCTATAATGTTCCCAACATATTTGCTTTGCTAATCCATATAAACTACATCTCATGCCTAATCATTAAGACATAATCATAGTGAAACTTAGATGATTGTTGGAAGCATCATGGTTTAATTGTGGTAGTTACTATTTTCATGGTATTCATACATGGGTGTTCCATCAACTGCTCTGGTCTGAGAAGGCCCAGTTAAGTGCTTTATATTATCCACTTTCTTTCCTCGAGGGTGCTCTTAAAGTATAATGACACCCTGATTTTTGCAGATGCTTAGAGCAAACATTTCTACGTCATCTTGCGTTTGTTCCTTTACTGCCATCCTTAACCCTCTTCCTCTTCCTTCCCCTAGCCATCCATCTAAGAAGTCATCTGTTCCTGTAGATTTTTACCAGAAGGGGAACAGGAAGGAACATATCTGACAGACAGCTATGAAGAGGTCTGGCAATGCTCCATGTGGAGCACTGTATGGATACTGACTGAATCCTGGGGGAGAGCAGTGATGGGAGGGGAGCAGGTTGAGGAAGACCATGTAATACCTTGAAGGTCTTGCTTAGGAATTTGAATTTTATCCTTTACTCAGAGGGAAGTCACTGGTAAACAACCACAACCCACCAACAACCACCACAACAATAGAAAAATGCAGGATTGGAGATTGGCTTAGTAAAGACTGTGTGGTTCCTGGTTTCTTTTTTTTTTTTAATTTTAATTTATTTTCAGCACAACAGTATTCATTGTTTTTGCACCACACCCAGTGCTCTATGCAATCTGTGTCCTCTCCAATACCCACCACCTGGTTCCCCCAACCATCCACCCACTGCCCCTTCACAACCCTCAGATTGTTTTTCAGAGTCCGTAGTCTCTCATGGTTCACCTCCCCTTCCAATTTCCCTCAATTCCCTTCTCCTCTCCATCTCCCCTTGTCCTCCATGCTATTTGTTATGCTTCACAAATAAGTGAAGCCATATGATAATTGACTCTCTCTGTTTGACTTATTTCACTCAGACTAATCTCTTCTAGTCCCGTCCATGTTGCTACAATAGTTGGGTATTCATCCTTTCTGATGGAGGAATAATACTCCATAGTGTATATGGACCACATCTTCTTTGTTTCTAGGGTATAAGGAATATGTTTCCACTTTGTTAGCCGCTCTTTGTTCTTACGTTGTTTTCCTCTGATTTCCCCCAACTCACTTCTCCTTTCCTTCTCCCAATGTCCTCCGTGTTATTCCTTATGCTCCACGAGTAAGTGAAATCATATGATAATTGACTCTCTCTGCTTGACTTATTTCACTCAGCATGATTTCTTCCAGTCCTGTCCATGTTGATAAAAAATCTGGGTATTCATCCTTTCTGATGGAGGCATAATACTCCATTGTATATATGGACCATATCTCACTGGCTCGGTTTGAATCCTGGCTTGAATCATGTGGACCTGGGAAAGTTAGGTCCTATACCTTTCTTTCTTCATCTGCAGAATAGGGATGATAACAGTAATGATTGCTTCACAAGGTCATTATCAATATTACACAAGATAAAGCATTAGAGCCCTCAGAAAAGTACCAGGCTCACAGTAGGTGCCCAGTCAATGGTTGCCATTATAGCCTAGATGTAGAGAAGTAAAGGTTGTTTTGGGCCTTGGAAGGAAGAAGGAGAGTATTAGATCTCCTTCCTGATTAGGGCAGGGAAAAAAAGTGCCTGGGAGAAAAATATATCCATGTTTAAAACAAACTTACAAAAAAAAAAAAAACAACAAAAACCCAAACCCATCTTCACATACAGTAAACATTATTGAGAATTTAAGGTACCTTCTTGGCAATGGACTGAGCTTTCAGAGTGAACAGTAGAAAGACAGCTGTCCAGAGGATCTGACTCATGGCCAGGACTATGGAACACAATGGTGAGAGAGGCAGAGGATTGGGATATAGACATAATAGACAGATGGGCTACTTAACCTTGGAATTTCAAGTGGAACTCTGGAGAGGAGTGGTGGGTAGTAGTATGTTTGCATAGTCCCATTCTCTGGTGTAGGCAGTAGGTATGGTTATGACCAGTGTGATTGGTCTATAAGATCCTCAAACTGAAGGTTTATTAGAGAGCATTTTAGTTGAGTGTTCTGAGAAATCAGAAGATTCCATGGGGGACCAAATAATTGAAACAGATAGGACAGATTCAGATGTAAAATGTTGTATTCCTTTTTGCCCTTGGAATTTGCCCTCAAATACTTAATTCTACCTATATCTTAAATCTCATTTCATTTTGCTTTGGATTATTGAGTTTGGTCTATAGCTTTTGGTTGTAACACACTTTGTCTTCCTGGTTGTAATTCTTGCCTCTTTGGGAAATTATTTGACTACCCTTCCTTAAGACACAGTAGTCTCAGACTACTTTGGGTAACCCCCTATCTTAGACTAGGTTTATTGGAAACGTACTTAAACATGAAAAGTTACGTGCAGAAAGTTTATTAAGAAGTGCCAATAAGGAGGCAAGGAAAGCAGGATAGGGCAGGAAGAGAAGCTGATGTCCAGTGAGGTTGCAACTGAGGCCTCAGCTAATCATACAGGGGCTCTAGAAATGGGATGGTCTTTTAGAGTTGTCCCATTTGAGGCCAAGGAACCAGATTTTTATAACCCAGCACTGACCAGTCATTGATTAGGGACTGCTTTCTGGGGTGGGCATAAACTTGGGTGAGTTAGTTCCCTGAGGCTGGGGGACTATCCCAGTGAGGGAAGCATCTAAGAATCTTTATTAGCTGACATTTTCTGCTGAACAGGGATGGTTGTTTTGGCCCTGGAAAGCAGCCCTGGGAGGAGCACCACAGTATTTTTTATACTCTCTTTGCACTGTCTTCTCTTAGTACCTTCTAGCTGGCTTCAGTTTCCTTAAAGTGTTGGGGTGAGATGGGAGATGAAGAAAGAGAAAAGTAGTCAAACAGGGAAGATAGGAGAAGGCTGAAATCTTATTTTACATCCTTCACAATTTTTCCTTGGGACACCCACAAGAGGCAAGGCCACATATATCACAGAGAACCAAAGCTAGTGTTACCCCATGGGCCATGAAAAAAAAAGTTTGTACATTAATACCACTCACTCTATCCTTAGCTGCACATCTACACACCATCTTTAATATCTGTGAGGTCACCATCCCATTTGGCAACATTATTGTGGAATTATAAAGAAACTGGTCTACATATCACATAGTTGCTAACAACAAGGAGAATGAGCTTTCAGTGATTATTGTACAGTTAAGGGACTAATTATGACAAAACTACTGCCTTCTCTGGAGACGTTACCCTTACAGAAGAAAGAACAGTGAATCTTTCCACTAGGAGCATTTTTATAAGATAAAATCTTGGTTACACATTAAATTAAAGGTAATATAGAAAGTTTGAAACACTGAGAGGCTAAAATAATGGCAGTTCTGTTTTAATATATGGAGTTTTGGGATGCCTGGTAAAAAAAATACCATCTGGGCTGCACCAGGGCTGTAAACTGAATACCAACTGACCTGTTTAAAATAGGCTCTTGTGAGCGATTGTGTCTTGGGCAGGTTGTTTGACTTTTCTTAGCACCAAAAATGTGCATCTTCCACCATAGGAATGGAAAGATCTCCTTTTAGAGGCAACTATCTGAATTATTTCCCTATAATCCCAGAGAATTTTTGATCCCCTGACCACCAGGAGGCCACTTTTGATACTTCCAATGTCAGAAGCAAAAGTCATGGAACACTCCTCCCTCTCATTCACTGGGACAATTTCTAAATGATGGCAATTCTCTTATTCCGTGAAGATAATAAAAGAATATGGAAGATATGTTAGAAAGAAACTTCAGCTATATCCCTCTTCATTAAAAAGTGAATTTCAATCTAAATGTGCTCATTTCCTAAGTTGTAAATTATAGTCAGAAAAAAAATAAATACAACTTGGCTATTCCCAAGTTTATGAAATCACATAGTCTTTCCTGATGAAAAATTCCATGCTCAACAGCCAATTTGCTGCTAATGATAATAAGGTCATCCAAGTGCACAGCTTTTGGGTTTCCATTGTACACACAATGACTGATTAAAATTACCCAGCAAAACCATGGAAGTGGGCTTTTATACTGGTTGGAAAGTTGTGCATAGAGTGAAGCCTTAGGCATTGATGGGAACTAGTTAGTCAGCCTGCCATTAATTAGCAAAGGAAACCTCTCCTGTTTTAAATAATTTATATCTGCATCCAAAGTGGGTAATAGAAAGAGTATAAAATGAGGAAGCATTATTGCTTGCCAGGAGGATTTCTCCAAACACACTTGACCAACATAAGAGGTACCTGGGTTTCAACACAGTTCACCCTGTGACAGAGCTCAATTGACCCTTCCAATGAAATTATTTAATTTGTTAATATGTTGCACTAGTTAATCTACTAACCTAGGTTTAAGAATGTGGTGCTTTCATATCGTTGTTGGGCAAACAGCATCAGACATTTTTCATTATTTATTCTGTACTTTTAGGGAAAATAAATATATCCTCGACTTAGATCCTAGACCATTCCTTTTTTGTGTATTTGGCTTAAGTAGCTGACAAAGCCATTGAAATAAGTGCCATTTTATTAAATGGGGAAAAGGTAGATTGATTTCATTCATATAAATAATAAATTCTCTGAACATATAAAATATTTCTGGAGCTGCATTAATGCACATTTGCATTTCTCTTTAATATGAAACAGCTGTTGTATTTTTCATTTCATGGCATTTTAAAGAGAAGGAAAGGATTGGGAACCGACATGAATCACAGGTCCCCACTACATGTCATTAAAGACAATATCACATTAATTTCCATTGCTTCTGAGTCTGATGGAGAACAGAAACTTGCTTCATTTTTAAAATCCTGAAAGTTAACATAGAAACTTTAATGTAAGCATTTAAATTATCAACTTGGAATGAGAAAGTGAGTCAGCTCTGATATGCATCAGTTTAACTGCACCACTCTGGATTTAGGAGCTGGAAAGGTATAGAATTTACTTACATAAATCAAATCATCCTGATGAAAGGTAGCCATGTAAATCCCCATTTCTCACCTGGCATTCTCATTTGGATAGAAGAATCGATTCTTTTAGCAGTAGAATAAGGTGCCTTCCTTCTTTTGCTAACATGGTTTCTTTACAATTATGCAAACTAAATTTCAATCACCTTCCTTATCATGGCCTTGGGAAATAAAAATCAGGCTGGTTAAATATGGCTGATGTTTTTCATTATAGTTTGATAACCTACATTCCATATACAATAGCCAAACCTAGATTTTTTTTCTGACATTCTGAGCAGAAAATCAAATTAATTTTTGGTCACCCTGGACTCGTGACTTCATATTTTCAATAGGATTCTGAATGCATACTCTAAGAGGACACTTTTTTTTTTCTGTTGAAAACAGTACATTTTTCAAAGATAATAGGAAAAAGATTGACACTGTGAAATTTTAAGGTTTATGGATCTTATGGCCTATAATCAATTTATTAAGGATATATATATATATATTTAAATTTTTTTATTAACATATAATGTATTATTAGCCCCAGGGGTACAGGCCTGTGACTCGTCAGGTTTACGTATTTCATAGCACCCACCATAACACATACCTTCCCCAGTGTCCATAACCCAACCACCCTCTCCCTACCCTCAGTTTGTTTTGTGAGATTAAGAGTCTAAGAGGACACTTTTGGTCTCCTTTCTTTTTCCCATGATTCTATACTTTGGCATTATGGCCTCATGGAAAAAACAGCAACACTGTATTTTAGAGTCAAGTATATGGAGGGCAGGATCTTGTCTCTGCTTCTTGTCTGCTGTGTGAATTTGTAATTTAAATGAACATTCTAAGACTTTAGAATCTCTGTTAAATGAGAATATTTAATTGTTGCCTCCCAAGATGTTTATGAGCATTGAAGGAAATAATATGAGTAACAAGGCTTACCCCATTGCCTAGAACCTAGTAGGACAGACGGTGGCCTTCCCTGTCACTCTCTCTTTTCCCTCTTTTTCCTCTCACTTCTAACTCAAAAGGGGCAGCAGCTGGGCACTTGTCAAGGACTCTCTCAGCTGCAGGCTGAGTGTTTCCCATAGTGTGTCAAGTGGCATGAGAAAGCCTCCTGCAGATGATACAAGTCACTGTAACTATATGTATGACAACATCTCTATTTGTGTAGCGGTTTCAACCCTAGGCTCAGCATGACACATCATTTTCTGAAGGGAAATCACAAAGGCGGACTGAAGGCATGAACAATCCCAAAGTTCTCCAGGGATATCAGAGAGTACAGCACTGTTTCAGACTTGGGGTAGACAGAATCTATGAGTCCCTGTCAGGGCTCCCAGAAAACTCTTTGACCAGAAGTGAAATAAAGGAGCAGAAATCTACCACACCAGGGTGTGGCCATGATCACGACAAGACGACTCAAGAGTTAACAAAAAAAAAAAAAAAAAAAAAGAGTTAACAAAATCAAGAATACATGCCAGGATTCAGTGGCTGGCAATATAATATTTATTCTTATAAACAACTCTTCAATGCAGGGAGAACTCCTCATTTAATCACTTTGATTCTTACAACTCTTCTGCAGTGAATATTATTTGTCTAGTTTTATAAATAAAGAAAGAGGAGCTGAATGAGACAAAACAGGTACCCAAACCTTAATCTTTCTGTAGCAGGAGGTAATGGTGTGTAGAATGTGCATGTGTGGACTCTTCAAATCAGACACCTTGGCTCAAACCCCAGTCCTGGCACTTCCTTGCTGAGTGTCCATGGGCACTTTATTGAACTTCCTTGAATTTCAATTTCCTTATGTGAGAAATAGGAATAAACACTGTGTTCCTCTGAAGATTCAATAAGATAATGGTCTAGTAGTTCAAACACAAGCCCAGGACTCTTTCTTTTCTCATAGTCTTCTTTCCTCTTTCTCATTCAACTCCCAAATCTCTCTTCTTCTAGCCTTTCTCATTTCAACAAAGGGTACCCCATCCACC
Source organism: Mustela nigripes (assembly GCF_022355385.1). Classification (NCBI taxonomy): domain Eukaryota; kingdom Metazoa; phylum Chordata; class Mammalia; order Carnivora; family Mustelidae; genus Mustela; species Mustela nigripes. The sequence goes on from NC_081558.1 coordinate 27,464,802, forward strand.
CATTAACTGTTCAGGCCAATAACTTTTCATCCTTGATTCCTCTCTTTTCCCTATTGTCCTCACCACCCTTCAGTCCAATCCACAAGTCTCGCGGCTCTGCCTCCAAAATACTCCATGAGTCTGTCCACATGTCTCCATTTATGCTTTCATGCACATGTTCCCTAACTGGGCAACTGCTTCTGCATGTGTCCCTTACATTCTTTTCCCCCACATTACAGCCGAAGTGACCTTTTAGAAATGTAAATTGTTTCATATGACCCTAGGGCTTAAAATTTTCCAGTGGCTTCCTCTTGTATGTAGACTAGAAAGAATCTAAACAAACTCCCTGCATGGCTCTTGCTTACCAGTCTTTTTTTTTTCTCCACACCCCTGGCATCCTGTTCATCCCAGGGCTTTTGAACATGCTGCTGCCTCTGTTTGGAATATTTTCTCTCATCTTTTAGATTTTAGAATCTAAAAGCAAAGCTCAATATATGATCTCAGAGAGGCCTTTGGGCTCCCTATCTGAAGTAGATCTGTCCGAACCACTCTCTATTACATTATTGCCCTCCACATTTTTCCTCCATTATTTATAGCACTTACCATCACCCTATGTTATTTCTTTGTGTGCTTGTTTGATGGCTTATTGTTATTTGTCTCTGTCCCCCAAAACATACTCTAAGAGGTCAGGGACTTACCTTGATAATCAGTGAATAGTTCTGGGGCAGAGGAAGCACTCGATATTTTTTGAATGAATGAATGAATGAATGAAAAAAACACAGCACATGCAGCAAATACCCAATTTCTTCCTTTACTGAAAGCAGAGGTTGGAAGTGGCTTCAAACAGTATTATTTGAATGGAAATTCAAATAAAAAGACAGGATTTGGATTCAGACTGGCCAGGGTTTCAGCTTTTCCCCCTAAGTCTCACTTCCTTTGTTTGTTAAATGGGAATAATGGTATCTATGCCACATAGAGCTGTACGAATGAAATGAAATGACTTACAAAATGATTAGTGCCAAGACTTCTGTACAGTCTCAATAAATGGTTATTTCAGTCATCATTGAGATCTTGACAATTTGGTAAAGGTGAATTTTGTTGATTCACAAATACTTTCTTTTTCTCTGTCTCCTTTCAGAGTTGAGTTTGCTCGACTTGAGCATCAAGTTTGTGTTGGTTTAAAGGATTTGCAGAGTAGTGATAATTGCCAAACAAAGGAACAATTAGACAAATTTCCTGTGGCTTTCTTCTGTAACCTTTTAGTTGATCTACATCATTTATGGTTTGTTCATCTTGATTGTTAAGGGGCTCAAACTGAAAATCATTTTAATTTTGTATTATTGGTGCTATATTGACATATTGGGCAAAAGTGGTCAATCTTCACAAAGGAATCTTCTCAATTGAATCAGATTGGATGTCCTTCAATCATATAAGATACTGATGATTGTGGGAAAAAATGATTTAACTGAAAAGTATGGTTGATTACATACTCATTTATGAAAGTGGTTCAAAGTACAGCAAGTTAATACGATCTGTTCAGGTCATCTTGTATGTGTATGGTATTAAAAGGGTGTGAGTCCAGAGACTCATGGAGTAGTGGTAAATCAGAGGGCAGATGTCCTCAGTATTACCTCAGGATCAAAGCCTGTCGTTCCTGGGCTGATGGCTGTTGGTTCCTGCTCTCTGTTTTTGCTCTCTTTGAGGCAAATTAGCAAAACTATGACTGAGTAGGTATCTTGAAAGTAATATCCTTTGTGTGTCAGCCAGTCAAATTATCAGCAATTCCATATTGTTGGATGGAAGGGACTAAAGGCCCAGAGATAAAATATCTAACTCATTTTATATGAATTCTTTTGAAAAGTAATACTTCTTTTGGGAGAAAATGTTCCTGTCTTTCTTATTTAGTTCCTTCTACCCAGTGTGTCCTTTCCTGGTCCACCTCTGAATCTCTGAACATTGCTCAGTTCCCAGTCCCGGCTACTTTCTCTACAAAGACTTTCTTTCTGTTGTACAATATAGTAGCCACTAAGTATATGTGACTATTTAATTAAAATTAAATGAAATTAGAAATTCATCCCCTTCACACCGGTCACATTTCAAGGGCTTGAATATATATATATATATATATACACAAGCCCTTGGGGGAAAAATATGTATATATATATATATATTTAAATATATAATCTCCTGATTTACCTGGTGGAATTCTATTTGAAATTGTTTTTGCTCCCAGTTTGAAAATCACTGCTCTCTCTACTCCTATTATATTTTCTGCTCAGACCCCTGAAGAACAGAATTTACTTCTGATTGTCTTTTTTATCTCTATGGTCCAAGGGGTTGCCACAGTAGACACTTAAGAGATTTCTGGTTGGTTGAACGAATGAGGAAAACCCTAGAGACTATGGCCAAATGCAGCTCCATTCCAGAGACCCTACAGTACAATTACTGAAACTTGTTTGCAATCAGATCCCTGGCCAGTCAGGGACTGGATGATTTTCCCAACATCCTTATCACTGTCATTGTTAGCAAAAATGTATTTTATGGCATTTTATGCTCCATCAATTACTTTCTCTTCTTTCTAACAATTCTTTGTGTTTTGATTTACAGCTTGATTTACCTTTTCTGATCTGTTTGCACCTCCTAACAACCTTCCATTCATCCAGTTCTCCCTCTAGAGATTTTAACCAGATTGGCCAATTATCAATTCCTTTTTAACAGACAGATAAATGTTTGTCTACTCAAGTATGGAGGACACCTTGTAGTGAGGAGATAAATCAGGACTTCCCTATAGATTTTTTTTTAAGCCTACAGAGAGTGCATCACTTGAAGCAATTACAGCAATAATAATAATAATGCATACACATATACATATTTCATGGTTATATATCCACTGGGAGCTTTGATTCTCCTTAGAGTCAAGGACTGTGGGATCACATGAGATTTCTCAATTTGCTTAGAGATTAGTGGGTTCTTTTGTTTAATAATTATATGATGGGGGTGCTGAGTGGCTATGGGTTAAAGCCTCTGCCTTCGGCTCCGGTCATGATCCCAGGGTCCTGGGATTGAGCCCCACATCGGGTTCTCTGTTCAGTGGGGAGCCTGCTTCCTCCTCTCTCTCTGCCTGCCTCTCTGCTTACTTGTGATCTCTGTCTGTCAAATAAATAAATAAAATCTTTAAAAAAAATTATATGATGAATGTTGGTGCAACATGGCTGTAGCCAAAATGTATGATGTCTGACATCTGTTTCCACACCTTCACCATAAGATCACTAGAATTATGTAGTATTATCATATATTCTAAAAGAGAATTTATCATTTTTTCATTCCAGATGGTTCTGGCCTCTCTGCTAATAGGCAATTCAGATAAATTGGGTGATAATTCCAAGAAAGCACAATTCATATACTAAAGTGTTAGTTCGTTCTACAGAATGAGTATCATGTTTTACTCTTTAGCTCTTTATTTTTACAGTTACTTGCTGTGTCTCTTAATGAATTACTGGGTTTTCTGTGACACTAAGTTTCTTTTTTTGTAACTGAGGGACAATGAGTTGGCTTTTGGTGCATTACAAATTTATAACTGTGCAGGTGATGGTCTCGTCATCAATCTGTGATACTCTTTTATCAAGACTAATTCCAATGTAATATTTCAACTTAGTTTTCACAAAAGCATTCAATTTGAATTTAAAAAGCAGTCAGTATAGGATAATAAAATGGTGTCAACTGATCACTAATGAGCTGTTCCATTTGTATGACACTGCCTTTCTTACCATGAATTGTCTTGGACTGACATCTCCTACTCTGAGTGCCAGCCAAAAAGACATGGGAATGCCTGCTAGTGCCATACACCCAGGGATATTAAATATGGATGCACTAAATGTGTCTTTGACTATTTATTCCAACTATGCCAATGTAACTGGGTATGCAAGAGACCTAAAACTGAACCAGACATAACATATAACCTAGTTTAGCAGTCATGAAAATAGCTGATAATAGTACAAAGGAGGAAAATAAGTGCCCCTATGAAAGTCCAGCCAAGCTGTGACAGGAATCCAGAGGGAGGAGAGCTTGTTTTCCCGTGGAAGATGGGAGGGCTTTGCAGATGGCATGGCACTGGAGCAAGACCTAAAGAATGAACTATGTCTAAAGAGAGCAGAAGGACGTTTTTGACAATGTATTGGTTTTCTATTGCTGCTGTAACAAAAGGTCAAAAACTTAGTGGTTTATAACAACATCAATTTATTACCTTATAGTTACAGTGGGTCAGAAGTGTAGTACAGTATGACTCAGTTGGTTCTTCACTTAGGCTCTTACAAGGACAAAATCTAAGTATCTGCAGGACTACATTTCTTTCTGGAGACTCTGGGGAAGAGTCCACTCTTCCCAATGAGCTTCCAAGCTCATTGAAATTGCTGGCAGAATTCAATTCCTTGTGGTTGTAGGAATGAGGTCCTGATTTGCTGTTGGTCGCCAGCTCGGAGCCTCTCTCACCCCTTACAGTTGTCTGTATTCCTCATCCCACTGCCCTTTCTATCTCCAATTTCCCTGCCTTCTCCTTCTACTGCATGTAGAAGAACCAAAGGAAGTTCTATTTTAAAGGACTAATGTGATTAAATTAGATTGAGTCTACCCATATAATTCAAGATAATGTCCTTATTTTAAGATCTGTAAAATTAATTACATTTGCAAAGTCCCTTTTGCTATGTAACATAACATAGTCACAGATTCCAGAGATGAGAGCGTGTAGATATTTTGGTGGCCATTCTGTCTATCACAATGAGGGAAAACAGTAGAAATTGAGGGCTTCTTAATGATATTGGTGAGGAGCTAGGCCTGTGCTGAGTGACAGAATAGGAAACCCGCTGGAGAGGCAAAGCTGATCAGTCCTTTCCATGTGTTCCTATAATACTTTGATGACGCCGCTACAAGTAAACCCAGGTGTGTTGAATTGTTTTTCATTTGATCCTTGAGACCAGGGACCTGGCTTTATGCAGTTTTGCACATGAGTGCTAGCACTTTGCCTTTTATTCTGATGGGTAATTGGTACATATTTTTGCCTTTGGCTTGAAGGAAAGTGATGGCAATTGATGATAGAAAAATAGCATTTCTTAGGCCAAGTAATAAATCTTTAAATGAGAATTACCAGACAGAAGTGGTAGGGGGAGATAATTTCAGCAAGGATCTTGTTGGTGAGACAGGAATCACAGTGTGGGGTAGACTCTGCCTTTTCTCATGCTTGCCATTTCTTCCCCTCTCAGACCCTGTGCCACCTTGAAAACTTTGGAATTTGGAATAATTGCTGTACCAGCTTTTGGTATTTTTAGGCAAGTTCATTGTTTTCCAGGCTTCTCAGTAGTCCATAGCCCCTCTAAATTATAATGTGTACCTCATGTCTTGAATAAATGTAGTTTGATATCAGTTTACCATCTAAGGGCCATTTAGTTTATTTGTTTGGTTATAAGGATTAGGCTCAGACTATGTTATTACTTCGTTACATACAGAGGCTATGTTTTGGAAGTCAGCTGTTTTGGATTGTGGTTTGTCTATTTCACATAACCTTTCCAAGGCTTAGTATTCTCATCCATGAAATAGGGATATGATACCTCATAGATCACCATTCAGATTAAATGAGAGTATGAAGGTAAGTGCTTGGTCCTTACTCATTAGTTAAATTGATGGTTTTTGAGTATCAGTCCTCAGCTCCTCCTTAAAATGATTGTATTCCAGGGTATTATTGGTTACACTAATTATACATGTAATTTATGCATGAAATAACTAAAATATAAGTAAAAAGAAGCATGGTGGCAATTGAGACCTTAGTGATAGGTTATCTTCTCTTCTCCCTCCCAACTTGTCCCTCCTTTTTCCTACTATTCTTCCCTTATTAGATGGGTGCCTCTGTCTTTGTCTTGGAAAAAATGGAATGGACTTAGTGTCTGGTTCCTCTGACAACCTGAGGGAGTCCCAGGTCCAGCCTGCAGTGAAATTCCTCTTCTCTAGGATTAGTCTTACTTTTCATTTGGCAACTCATCATGTGCTATCTTGTGATACCTCTTCTTTTATTTTAAATAACAAGTGTTTATGTCTTATCTCTCAAACTATTTTATGAGCTTCTAGTTCACCCATTCAAACACATTTTTGGATACCTACTGTGTTCTAGGTACTGGAGAGGTAGTAGCATCAGGATACACACAGAGTAACCCTTGAGTTGTCAGTCTGGTGTGGAAGATTGAGAGTAAACAATTGACTGTTACGAGTGTGGCATGTTGTTACAAGAGACAGAAAGGGGGGTTTTAGGAGGCTACATTTTTATGCAGTCCATAATGCCTTACATTTGGTAGGGACTCAATAAGTATTAACATTAAAAATGTTTATAATTTTACCCTATTGGGAATTCAACTCAGCAATATTATTATCTTACAATTTGAGATCAGCGGCTATCTGAGATTTCCTGGTGGGTCATGAAAGCTAATGCACCATCTCTCTGTTCCCCTGCCCTCACCAGGCTTAGCCCAAATCTGACTGCCCATAATCTCTTTGTTGCCCTATTAATAGTTTAATCCAGTGACTCAGAGCTTACTGTGTACTTGAGGATCTACCATGTACCAAAGGACCCTCTTTATTTTTTATTTTTTTTTTTTTTAAGATTTTTTATTTATTTATTTGACAGACAGAGATCACAAGTAGGCAGAGAGGCAGGCAGAGAGAGAGAGAGGAGGAAGCAGGCTCTCACTAAGCAGAGAGCCCGATGCGGGGCTCGATCCCAGGACCCTGAGATCATGACCTGCGCCGAAGGCAGAGGCTTAACCCTCTGAGCCACCCAGGCACCCCTCTTTATTTTTGTTGCCTAGTTCTTTTTAAAAATTTTTGTCTTCTTTTCTAATGTTGATTTTAAAGAATTAGGCCTATTTCATGGACAGGAATGTATTTCAAGAACCTGCGAAACAAAGATGAACTATTTTTGCTCTTCCTTCTTGATTGCTCTGAATTTCTGATTTTTTATGAAGGATTGAAAGAAGGCTCATGGGTACGCTCAGAGGACTTATAGATGGACAAGTTTATAGGACATGATACCCAAGATAACAGGTCTTTTATTTATGATGCCTATTCTATATGTATGCAGTTTTTAGAGACATCCCTCAGTACACTTGCTCCTTCCCCTCGAAGTCCCAGAACATTTCCCACATCATTCCAAGGACAGTGTGCCTTCCAACTCCCCTCAAACTGGTGAGCATTCTCAAGCAGCAGCTCATGAGGGTGCAGGAGAGGAGAATTATGTTACTCTGATCTTTTGCTCCTGACAACCTTCCTTATGTGTGATGAAATATAAATAGTATAAACCATGATTCACTATTAAACCTGGAAGAGAAACGACACTGAGATTCATAACTTAATGTTAAATCTATTTTCCACAGTGATTGCAGGATTAGGGAGAGCTCACTCACCTGTAGTTAGCAATGACAAATGATCACTGAAGAATCATGTTATTCAGTTTTCAGTGACAATTTTAAGAAAAATATTAAAAATACTCCATGAAATCATGAATGTAGCATTTGGTAAAGTGACTTTTTACCCAATGTCTTAAAGAAAAAAAAATCACATGGTCCCATAATTACCTGAACTTCTTGACATACTAATTAATTCTGATTTAAAACAGCCATTATTTTTAAAGTTAAACTTAGTGAACATTGTCTAATATTATTATGCGACCATTAATATGACTAGGGAAAAATGAGATAAGAAAAAGAAGAAGGCAGTAATTAAGATGAGTAATTTGCTAACAAAGTTGAACTAAAGCAGGTTGGTGACTCTTCAGCATGTGATAATGTACATTATTGGTATAATTTATCTTTCAAACTAAATGACTCTACTTATCCCCTGGCCTGTCTATGTTAGATTTTTGTTTTTATAGTTATTGGCAATTGGAATGATAGACTTTAGAATGAGTCCTTGGAAGTTATGACTCGTCAAGTCTAGGAAGTTTGACCTCTGCATATTTTATGAAACTAACTAGATCTATGTGCTTTCCTAAGATGGATAGGGTGGCTGGGTTTTGGACATTGGGGAGGGTATGTGCTATGGGGAGTGCTGTGAATTGTGTAAGACTGATGATTCACGGACCTGTATTGCTGAAGCAAATAATACATTATATGTTTAAAAAAAAAAAAGGATGTAATAAGAGGGAAAATTCAGAATGCCTTCATTGGGGAAATTTTTTTTCAGCATTCAGTAGAATCCAACATAAAATGTCCTTTCTTGTTTTTTTCAAAAGAGTGATCAATAAGCTACCAGCAGTATCAGGACCATATTACTGGAGGTCAGTGAAATCGTGAAGGTTTGCCAGTACTGAAATCAATATTCTTCATCCACATCCAATGTAAAAGGATAATTAAATAATCTGGATGTTGTATTTAAGTGGCTTCACCATATGCATGTAAATAATACATTCAATAAATTTATCCACATGTTAGATAAGAGCTAGTTATGTGTTAGACACCATTCTACATGCTGGAGATTAGCCAAAGAATAAGACAAACAAAATTCCTGCATACATTCTAATGGCAGGAATCAGAAAGTAAATCAGTTAACATAAATAAACAATAAAATATCAGATTGTGATAAGTGCTATGAAGCAAAAATCTTCTTGGTATCATAGAGAGTGAGTTGGGGACAGCTTGCAGTAGAGATGCCCTGGAAAGCAAGTCTGAGAAGGTGATATTTAAGCCAAGATCTAAATAACATGAATGAGCAGGTTACACCCTGGATAGAGGGGACCTCGTGCAAAGTCCCCAGATGGAGATGACCTTGTTGTATTCAAGGAATAAAGAGAAGTTCAGAGGTTGAAGCCTAGTGAGTGACAGGGTAGTCAATAATAAACTGAGATTGCAGATACAGCAGGGTGAGGTGATTCAAGTTAAAGGTTTAGTCCAAGTGCGACACACAGCTCTTAGCGGGTCTTAATCAGAGAATGGCATGTTCTGATGTGCATGATTAGAGATTGGTTCTGGGGAGGAACCGGTTAGGAGGTTGTGGTGACAGTCTGGACTGAAGAAGTGGGTGAGAATAGAGAAAGAGAGAGAGAGAGAGAGAGAAGCAGGTGGATTAGGAACACATTTTAGAGGTAATAACTCTTGCAAATAAAGTGGATGTCAGGCGAGAGAAGTCGATGGACTTTATGTTTTGGGCACCAGCAACAAGATAAATGTCGTAGTGCCTATCACTACACTTTGAGATGGGGGTAAGCTGGGAGAAGAGCAGGGGTTTTCTTTTTATGGTTGGGAAGGGATTGGAGAGAGGGTAGCAGGTAGGAATCAAGAGTTCCCCTTTGAATATGTTAAGTTCCAAATGTGTATTAGATATCTAATGTCATCTGTATACTTTTTAAAAAGCTCTGGTTCTCAGACTCACCCATATCACTTAGGAATATATTTGGTTTCAGGTAAGAAAACAACCGTGTGGAAGTGGCTTTAATAAATAGGGACTGTTTTCCTTCATACAGAACCATATACAGAGACATGTGGCACAGACCTGTGTTCGACCTTTGTAGTTTTTTATAATGCTAGCCTTAGCATTTGGATCATTGCTATAGCTATAAGATGGTGGCTGCAGCTCCAGACTTTAGTGTCCATATTTAAGTTATTTAAGTCAGAAAGAAGTAGGTAACATGGTACTAGAAGCATTTATTATTATTTTATATCAAACAAGCAAAAGTTTTTGAAGCTTTCATCAGAAACTTACAATTATTCTCATTGACCAGAGCTGTGTCACATTGCAACCCTTAACTGCAGGGGAGCCTGGAAAAGAGAACATTTAGCTGGGCACCTTGATGCCCTATACATAATTGGGGTTATAGTAACAGAGAGAAGGGGCACTTGATACTGGGTAGACAATTAACAAGTATCTGCCAATCCAGGGTCTTCCAATTTAGAAGTTCTGGGGCTGGAGAAGTTGGGGATGCTAATAGTGCCACACATTCTTATGCAAGCTAGAATTGCATAAGGGCTGGTATAGACAACAAGTAGAGAGCTCATTCTTAGACTGAGCATGGCTGCCTTTTCCTCCTCAATTCTTAAAAATATCTTTTATACCATCATTTTCCTCTTCAGAGAGTAAGAGGACAATGGATATGGACCACTCTTGTCTTCTGAGGTTGCCCTTTCCCCCTTCTCTGTGGAATAAATTAGCTTATTATTTTGGAGATAATTGTAAACTTTTATCTTCTAAAATGTCATAGTTTCCTTTATCTGGGGACCCCACACATTCCTGGAGTCAGGATGGGCTTTAGGAACATAGTTTTCTCCAATTGCTGGGTGAAAACAATTGTTTCTGTACCCCCACCTCTCCAATTCTATCCTGTATCAGGCTCAGTCTGCCATGTTCATCACATAAGTCAGAACAAGAAGGGATGGCAGGCCCAGTTATCTTGAGCTTGGGTATAATACAATGTGTCACTCCCCATTACAGAAATTATCATTAATTATTAACAGCAGCATCTTTGACATGATATATTGTCTACATTGTCACTGCCAAAAATGGGATGGTGATTAATGGATGCCCCTTGGATGAAATACAGCAAAGTACAAGGTGGAAAAGGAAACTCAGAAGCTTGGGGAAAAAAGTACAGAGTACTAAATAGCTTGGTGTCTTCTCTGACTCTCTCTTTAAACACAGACATGCACACATGCTCTAAAATGGTGAAAAGACAATCATTTGCCAAGTTGGAAAGCAAATATAATTTTTTTCCCTTAAATTTTAGGCAACAAGACATTTTAGGCTTCCTCTTTGTTTTTGTCTAATCTTTGAACCTGGTGTTCTATGTAGGGCCTACTCAGGACAAAGTTAATTTTGTCCTGAGATCAAGTGGAGGTACCCACTTCCTTTTTGTTCTTTCCTACGTGCTTTCAGGGCAGTTCTTCCTATGTGTCTAAGTCTTTCCTGGGAGCATCGTATGCCCTTGAACTTTCCCAGCTAGTATCTCCACCATCAGAGAGAACTCTAGAAGTATGCAGTTTAGAGTTGGTGCAGAGGCTCAATCATGCTATCAAGAACCTAGACCCCTTCAAGACTCTGCTTCACCATCTTTATTGGCTCTTCCTTCATGGTTGCAATATAGCTGCTGTAGTCCCGAGCATCCCATCCACATTCAAAACAGAAAGTGGGGGAAAGGGTGGTGCCAGCAGCATCTATTTTCTTTTCATCAGCAAAGAAAAAGCTTCCTCATAAATCCCTAAACAGAAAGGAAAGCTGGTAAGAAGCATAGTTGCCTTAGTGAGACTGATGTTCTGGATGCTATAATAAAGGAGGCAATAGATTGATGTCTCCACTTAACTGGGTGATGACTATATTGATGGCCATGAGTTATGGATGACAAATGCATTCCATGCTATAGATAGCAAGTGAGGTTTCCTGCACAGATGCACATCACAGGAGGTGGAGGGGGACACTAACTAGGCTTGAAGGCAAGCTGGTGAGGAATGTGGATCCTTTTAACTTAGACCTTGTAAACTTATGCTATGTGTAAAATTCGAGCTGCTTCCATGACTTCATTCTCTCTGAACTTTGGCAATAAATCAGTGGCTTCTGTCCATGGTCTTTGGGAGTATCTATCACCCTTAGAAAGGCAAGAAAGATACCTGATCCTAGAGTCCATGCCTTTTCTAAAGGAGGATATAATGCTCTGACACAGAGTGTAATATTTGCTATTACCTGGAGACCAAACAATTAACCATATTTTATCATAAAATGTCAAAAGAATGTTAATATAATAATCTGAGTCAAAATAAAAATAAAAATTTCCACTATGTTCAGAGTAACACTGGTACTCTTTCCTTATGGACTAATGGTTATTTATTTGTGTGCTTTCAGCTCCTCATACTTTTTTTTTTTTTAAGATTTTATTTATTATTTGACAGAGAGAGACACAGCGAGATAGGGAACACAAGCTTGGAGAGAGGGAGAGGGAGAAGCAAGCTTCCTACTGAGCAGAGCCCAATGTGGGGCTCAATCCTAGGTCTCTGGGATCATGACCTGAGCCAAAGGCAGACGCTTAACAACTAAGCCACCCAGGCACCCCACTCTCACTTATTTTTAATGCTGGTGTTATCTGTGTTTGAAAAATGGTGTTAAGAAATTGTGGCATAAATTACATACACCCGAATCCTCAAATCTTACATATACTATTCAGTCAGGTTTAATGAACCAAAGCACAAATCATTTATACCACCTTTATATCAAACAAGTTCTTTTATGCCCTTTTCCCATCATTCCTCCCTCCTCTCCTCCAGCAGAAACAACCACTAATCTGATTTTTATCACTAATGTTAGTTTTATCTGTTTTTGAATTTCATATAAATTGAATCATTCCGAATGTTCTTTTGTTTGTCTGTTTGGGTTCTTTCACTCAGCACAATATTTTTGATTGATTTATGTTGTTACGTGGGTCTGTAGATGATTCCTTTTTATTGACTATTAGTATTTAGCTGTATGATTATAACACAGTTTATATACCCAGTGTCTGATGATGGACATCTGACTTTTTTCCATCTTTGGGCTACTATGAATAAAGATGTTATGAACATTTGGGCACAAGGCATTTTGTGGACAAATATTTTTATTTTTCTTGCATAAAATACTTAAAATGGAATTGCTGTGTTATATGGTATCGCATGTTTACCTTTTAAAGAAATTGCCAGAGAGTTTTCTGAAGTTGTGTCATTTTATACTCTCACCAACAATGTGTGAGAATTCCAGTTGCTCCATATCCTCTCTAATATTTGATGTAATTAGTTTTTTAAATTTGTGATGGTTGGATTTTTGTAACTCATGGTTTTAATTTCTGTTGTGCTGATGACCAGTAATGTTAAGTATGTTTTCATCTGCTTACTGGTTATTTGCATATCTTCTTTTACAGTGTCTCTTAATATTTTTGCCCAGTTTTTTATGAGGTGTGTGTCTTCTTATTTTTTGAATTATGTATTCTGGGTACAAGTAATTTGTCAAATATATACATTGTGAATATTCTCTTTTAGTTTGTGGTTTGCCTGTTCATTTCCTTTATAGTATTTTTGATAAGTAGAAGCTTTTAATTTGAATGAAATCCAAGTTAAGTTTTCTATTCTTTTATAGTTTATGATTTCTCTTTCTTCTCTAAAAAGTGTTACTTGAAGTTCACAGAGATATCATCCTATTTCCTTTAATAATTCAGTTGTTTTTACTTTTATGTCTGTATCTACATGATCCAACTATTGGATTTTTCTGTCTATGATGTGAAGTAGGGGTCTGGTTGCCTTTAAAAAAATTATTTATTTTTACATTTTTTTTCCCAAATATGGACTATAGTAATACATAGAAAATTTGGTAAGCTTTCAAAATTAGAGATAGTCTTGGTTTCTGGCCCACTTTGCTGTGGCTAGTGGGATAGCAAATACATACACTTTAGTGATTAAGAGCATGGTTTGGAATCATAGTTTTGTCAGTTGCTAGCAGTGTGATGTTTGTAAATTAATCATCTCAATTTCTTCATCTATAAAATAGCAATAGTATCTGGCCATAGGGTTCATGTAAATTTTCAATCTGTAAAGTAACAGTAGTTCCTATGTTATGGGGTTAATATGAAGATGAAAAAGACTTGTGCATGTGAAGTCCTTGAATAACTACCTAACACTAACTACTTTATAATGCTAGCTATAGCCTAACTCAGTTTCCTTTTTTGATCTTTCTTACTTCAAACTGGCCATTCATCAAGTGCTTACTAATGGGAGGAACCTGTTTTAGGTACTGGGAATAGTACAGTGAATAGGACAGATATTGTCCTTGCAGTCATGATTTTTCAGTCTACTGAGGGAGAAAAATATTAGTTAAATACAATGAAAAGTACAGAGGCAGTATATAGTGTTAAGACAGTCTAAAATTCCAAGGCCCCAAGGTCAGGGAAAGTCTTTCTGAGGATGAGAAGTGGACCAAAAGTGAAGAGCGTGGATCAGTCTAACTGATGGCAAGCTCATTAAGGGCAATAACTAAATTTGCTTATTGTTCTCCCCACCATCAAGCTAAATGATGACCTAGAAAAAATTAAATGCTTGCTGAGAATCTCTGTCATTTAAGGGGAAAGACATATAAAGCAGTACCTATCCAAAAAAAGTTTCCTAAATGAAGGGCTGATTGAAGGGATGAAATAAATATATTTATTGGGTGCCTAAAACACTAGGCAGCATCAAGGTGTGATGGATCTCTCAGATGTTGATCTTGAGTTTCTGATTCATTCACTGTCAAGAAACAAAGTTATGTGCCTCAATTACTAAAATGCTGCCAGAGTCCCCTCTCATCTTAGAGGAGTCAGGAACACTGCCCTGGGCAGAGATTAATGAAGCAGCTGTAGTGAGCATGGGTAGGTACAGGCAGAGGGAAGGACTCTTACCTGAAACTCTGAGACCTGGTGAAACCCATGGAGCCTCCTAGTAGAGGAGGATGTGGAGGGCTGTAAGCTAGAGAAGGATACCCGGACAGTTCTCTGTATGGAAAAGAATGCAAACAAGGGAACCAAGAGCAGGCAGGTTGAGCCACTGCAGGTTCATCCTGGATCAATGGCAATGCCTGTTTACCTTGTCTTTATTGAGGTGTGGCCTATTGTGTCTGGAAGGGCCACCTGTGTCTGAAGTTCATCAACTAGTGTAGGAGAAAATGAAGAAGCAAGTAGGGGAATGCTGTTAAAAGCCACCTAATAGATTATTCTCTAACATTTCTAGAGAAGGTGGCACCTAAGCTGGTCTTGCAGTGTCCTAGAAGCTGCCTGGGTGAAAACGAGTGGAAAGAACAGAGAGGATATGTGGCAGAAGTGGGAGAGAACAAAGCAAATTACCTCTCTAATGTCTTGTCCTGATCCTGGCATCTACAGATGCTAACATCTCTGAATTTAGCTGGGCTATTTTGGAAGGTAATTACATTTTTGGTCTACACCACCTCTTGGGATAATGAATATCCATGACATTTCCACTCATTGTAAGAAACATATTTTTATTTGTTTTAAATTTCTCTGTTTCCTAGTTTAATGTTTTCCTTTTATTGATACATACTTTTCCTTTTTAAAAAAGTTTTATTTATTTATTTGAGAGAGAGAGAGAGGCAGGGGTAAGAGCAGAGGGAGAGGGAGAGAGAAAATATTAAGCATACTCCTCGCCTAGTGTAGAGCCTGACTCAGGTCCTGATCTCAGGGCACTAGATCATGACTTGAGCCGAAGTCAAGAGTTGGATGCTTAACCAACTGAGCCACCCAGACACCCCCAAACTTTTCCTTTTTTAACTTAAATTAAAGCTCAGGATTCCTAGAGAAGTGCCTAAAATGTATTATACATTATATACAAACATGCACATGCACACAAAAATATAGATATATATGTTGATTTTTATTGGAATACATTTATTGAATCAGAAAATGAAAATTCACTTGAGGAATAAATATAAAATATTTTTATTTGAAAAATATTTAGGTTGTAATGTTTTATGAAAAATTTTATAAACTTCAGAAGCTAAAGGGTAGTCAATTATGTTTCTTCTTTGGAAAATAATCAATTGTCAAAGGATTAAGGCTTAAGAGAAGGGATCAGCTTTATATTGAAATTTTAAAATACATTTGTTTCAAAATGTGTCATTCCAGTAATAATGGTTAAAATCAAGATAACCATGAAGCTTACATGGGATTTTGAGTTAACCACCAAACTAATTAAGCAAAATTATCCTAATTTGTTTATTATGTTAATGATCTGAATTAATTTATAGTAATTTAGCATGTATTACTAAAGATTTATTATGTTTCCTACTAAATGACTTAAGAGCTATAAATCCCATGGTTAAATGTAATTAGTGGAGACATATTTATCGAAAGGGATAATTACATCTGATAAAAGTTCTTCAGTTAGGCTTAATTAAAACAGATTATTCCCCCATAAATGAAAAGTAAATATGGTAATTACTGGGTAGATTTTCATAGCAAAAATGAGTATCTCAGCATTTCAATTTACTAAAAGGGGTGGGAAAACAAACTATGTAACTGATTACTTCCCAATAAAGTATGATTAATAATCCCTGGGAAACAAGCATTTTCCAGGAGTAAACATTTTGCTATTAAATTACTAAAAGGGGAATTTTGTTCAGGAAAATCTATCATTAACTGAGTTCTAAAGTGGACTGTGGCTATTTTTGAACATAATGAATAGTGTTTTAAGGAAATTTCTTTTTTTTTTTCCCCTGAGAAGATTATCTCTAGCTCAGCTAAATAGCAGTGGTAGGAGAAAAATAAAAGTTAATCACTCTGGAAATAAAATTTTCCACAGTAACCTGGACTGGATATGACTATAGAGGCCCAGAATGTATAAGATCAAAAGCTCAGAACATGTTCAGGACGTATAAATACTGAGGTTACATTGTAAACCTATATATCTGTTACAGGTATGCATGCATATCAATGTGTAAAGCTATATACAAGGCATATTTTAGGTTATCATTTGTATTTAATCAGTATTTTTTTTTAGTAGCAACACTAATCCTTAAAAAAATCCATTTTACCTTTTTAAAGAATTTTAAGTAGATTATTAGTTCATTAGGTCATTCTGTCCCCCTGGAAGGCAGATGAAGCCAGGGTCAAGGTTACACAGTTAATTAGTATACGAATTAGGACTTGAATTGATATTTTGACCCTAGAATAACATGCTCTCTCTGGCATCATTAAAGTATAGAAGGGTCCACGAACACGGTGGGAAGATGGGGTTGACTACATGCTACTGTAAGTACAAACTAGTATGCATAAGTTCATCTCTGTAGCATGGCCAGATGGAACATCCTATGTTCATGGTATGGTTTGGGGGTTAAAAAATAGTTAACAAGCCTGGTTTGGTGGATCCCCTTAGAGCAGAGTAGCTGGGATGACCTACAGGTGATGAATGGCATCCATTGATCTGCATGTGCAAAGTTTACAGAAGGATGAAGGCAGATAGACCACCATCTACTGCCATCTGCCCCTTGGTGGAGCTGAAACTAGACCCTGGCCATTCTGATATTCTCACTCCTAGACTTTTGCCATGTTTAAATATGTGCCTCTCTCTGGAGACCT
Organism: Mustela nigripes; assembly: GCF_022355385.1. Classification (NCBI taxonomy): domain Eukaryota; kingdom Metazoa; phylum Chordata; class Mammalia; order Carnivora; family Mustelidae; genus Mustela; species Mustela nigripes. The sequence goes on from NC_081558.1 coordinate 27,481,882, forward strand.
CATAGTATTATCACAGACAGTGTTGCATTTCTCCTTACAATATCCTTTTGCATTCCATAGAACCCAGGTGATTTATCAAAGTCAATAGCTATGGCTATTATATGCTCTGTCCTCCCAGAATTATATAAATGCCTAAGCACAGAGGCTGAGGAGAGACCTATGCTGCCAGGGCTGTAAAACTGAAGGCTTTTTAAGAAAGACCTCAAGCAGAAGCTCTCCTCTTTATGTATGGGTTTTAAAGGGCTCTTTCCCACTCCTCCCTCACCAAGAATAATTGAATTAATATTTTTAAATGTTTACTGAATGTTACACATTAGGCAACTCTATTTTAATCAATGTCTACATTAGTTTCAAAGACCTACTTCATTTTTATTGTTGAAAGATGTTAAGTTGTGTTGGTCAAATGTAAATGAAGGACATTTCAAACAGTTTTACTAAATATAGTTTTAGTATCACTGTTAATAGACCCAAAAGGGTATGTAGGTTCATTGGACATACTGGGAATTGATCATTTCATTTGTGGTCCCACAATGTGGGCAACAGTCTGTGACTCTCAGGACACTTTTTAACATGGAGATGTTGGCTATATTATTTTAAATGATAACTGAATTCTTAAGACACGCATAAAAGCCATATCAAATTCAGACATAGACCGGAGTTTCTAAGTCTCAGAGGCAAATTCACTGCATGTGAGTAAAAATAAACAGTTTGATTGCCAAAAGAATCTATATTTTGAAAATTTAAAATGAGATTCAAAGACTTTTAATTACTGCTGAATTATTTGCAGCCTGTGCTCTCTGCATAGAGAAAGGCTGATAAGTACTTTGGTGAGAACTAATATATGGACATATGCAACTTGTATCTGAGCAGAGATACTCCAACCCCATGCCTGTGGCCATGCATCAGGGTCTCAGAGCTTTTTCATAAGAAAAATATAACTCCATTCACTTAAAGATGATGACAGTTAAACAAATCAAGAATCTCCGTAGGGGTGGTATAATCATACCATAATAAGGGGTATGAAGTGTGGGGTCAGAGTGGCTGGCTTCAAATATGGCTTTGCCAGGTATTGGCTGTTCTTGGGGAAAGTTCCTGAGCTGTCTGTATCTTATTTTCCTCATCTGAAGAATGGGGCTAATATTAGTTCCTACCTCACAAGATTGTGTAAAGGTTAGGCAATTTTTGGTCTCATTATTAATCCAGATAGATTTAGGATTAAATTTATTTACATCTGCCTGATGTCTACATGCTCCTGAAAGATTTTGTATTAGAGAAACATGTACACTTTTTGGCCTTGATTTAATCTAATATATGCTAAATGATGTGAACAGGTTGATTCAGGAATAGGCTAATTTTGGCTCCAGACTGAATGCATCTGACTAGCATTCATTATCCTGTTACATTACCCTGTTACCTGTGAAGCTTTCATTATTCTGTTATATTAGCCTGCTCTCCACATGGTTTTCATTTTGAGGGTGGGCAGAGTAGGGTGTGCCCCTGGTAATTTAGTGGTATGAGTGATTATTAGGAGAAGAAATCTGTGTCCATCAAAAGCTGTCATGTGTTAGGTGTCCAAACAAGAACACTATTTTTTAAATCTATTTTGCTCTGCTGTTTTATATTCATGGTTTGCTTTAATATATTTTGATTCTGAATTCTGAAGGATCAGTGTCATTATCCTCAAAGTAAATAAGGTATATCAAATCTGCTCTACTTTTTCATAGAAGATAAATCAGTTTTTCAAGTCTTTTTCTCTGTATTTGTTCATCGACTTTGCCATCATTAATTTTTGTTGTTTCCAGAGCACAGTTTGCAGCCTAATGATACATCAACTTCTCAACTATTGTCTTTAACATTTTAATATTATCTTCCAATTTGACTAAATCACCCAGTGGTTACAAGGAGAAGTTTCAGGTATAAATAGTTTTGGGAAGGCAGAAACCTGTCTTTTTCTTCCTTAATCATTGACCCTTTCCTGTAACTGCCTTTATGGTCCAAGGCACGAGGTAAACCCCACGTCTCCTATGGAAAAATGCCCAATACTACCACAGGTTAAGTAACCGATTGCTGTTCATGAGTTTAAAAATGCATTATGCATTAATTTATTTATTTTCTTAAAGTTCACCTTCTCTCTTTGGGATGCTCTCTCCCCAGTCTAATTTCTTTAAAACAAAATTCAAATACATAGAGAGTGATTGAATACTATTTACTAGGAAATCGTAAACTCTTGGTGTTTTCATTTCTTTAAGGTAAATGTGAGAAACGTGGATTTTTTTTTTTTTCTAGCCCTGTGATTCCCGCTAAACCAACTACTTCTACTTTAAATACAAAATTACAGCCGTAACTTTTCCTAATGTTAATGGTAGAGTACATGAAGGGGAAAAAATGTGCAATTTGTTAAAAGTAATCCCAACTCTTTTATTGCCTTCCAATCCAAGATAATTGCATATAAAGAAATTCATTTAAATTATTGACACTAATTTACCAACTAGAATTTTAAATAATAATTTCATGAAAAGGAAAATTTAGCAAAGTCCCAGAAATAAACAAGATTTAACAACTGATTAGAACTGTTTCTACATTGTCATAAATCAAAACCATATTTTTGTAATTTTGTAATTTTGGTCCCAACAATATGAAGTGAAAATATCATGTGTAAGATGTGGCTTAGTAACTACATATTTTAGCTCTTATTAAAACAACTACAAATTGCTTTTTCCTCCATGTTTTTGTTCCCTATGTAGTCTATTTCCAGAACTTGTAAACTGAAACCTTTTCATAACACATTCATTCCAGAGAAGGAACCTATGGCTATTTTGTGCTTCTTTCATTTTATTCAGCAAATATTTAGGCACCCACTATGCTAGGTATTGTTCTAGATGTTGGGATATGAGAACTGAATGAGAACTCATTCCTGCCCTCATGGGGCACACTAGATAGGAGAGGAGGACAAAGACCTGATGTATAAAATCATCTCAGTGAGGCAGAGTTCCATGGTAAAATAAATCTAGTAATGCGGAATGGAGTGGTGATATGGGGAGGAGGCTACAGAGGAGATGACAGTTAAGCCCTATGGTGAGAAAAACCAGCCCTATGGACACGAGTGTTCCCAGAGTTTAGGTGGGGATCAGTGTGGTGTAACTGAGGACTAGAGAAAAAGCTAGTACAGCACAGTGAGAAGGAGTAGTGGCAGGAGATATTGTTAGAAAGATAAGTGGACGCCAGCCCAGGTAGACCCAGGGTGAAGGGTCTGCATTTTATTCTGAGTGTTATGGAATCTCACTGGGAGTTTTGAGCAGGTGATTGACTTGTGACCTAATTTATCTTTTATTTTTCTCGTCTTTTTTTTTTTTTTTAATTTCTTTTCAGCGTAACAGAATTGATTGTTTATACACCACACCCAGTGCTCCATGCAATATGTGCCCTCCGTAAGACCCACCACCTGGCTCCCCCAACCTCCCACCCCCCACTCCTTCAAAACCCTCAGATTGTTTTTCAGAGTCCATAGTCTCTCATGGTTCATCTCCCCTTCCAATTTCCCTCAACTCCCTTCTCCTCTCCATCTCCCTGTGTCCTCCATGTCTAATTTATCTTTTAAAATCACTGGTTTTCAGGTGGAAAGTGAACTTGGCAAGGGAGGGGCAAGAGTGAAAGTAGGGAGTGTAACATGACCCCTAAACAAGAGGTTCATTGTTGGCATTGTCAGAATCTCTACCAAGTAGTTTCATTTACAGGGACAACATGGCATTGGGGTGAGGCATAGGAGGTGAATTCTAGACTCATTCTTCCTCTTGTTCTCCCTCCACCTTGGGCTTCAGGATATTGGGCCAGAGTCCCTTCCAGCTCTAATATCTTAAGATAGCTACTCTCTGGATCCTAAGAAATTTCCCCAGTGATGCAGCAGTCTTACTTCTCTGCTCTGGAACACTGAGCATTCTTAGCTCTGCTAGTGATTTCAGTAGATCAGTTGTGATGCTGCAGAGAACTGGGGTCGGGTGAAGTGGGGAAAACACCCATTAGTTAGGGTGGAAGGGAAGGGAAGGTGAGACCAATGGACTTCGGGAGCCAGGGTTTCAAGAAGGAAAACCATCTTAGAGGAAAAGCATAACATGGCCTCTTTATCAAGTCTGGGACCCTCATCAAAGCAGGAACCAGAGGTATAGACAGGCTCAGAGGAGTTGAATTTGAGATAGGGTCACTTCAATGATCAAGAACAAGGAGGCAACAAGAATCATGGTTCCTCTGAAGAGATAGGGTTCTCTGTATAGAAAGAATGGCTTTGGGCTTCTGGTCTGACTTCATTTCATAGTAACAGGCATTGTTCAGAAAAGCTGCGAAACATTTGAAATCTAGAACCTACTTCCTTCTCATCTCTAAGCGAGGTCAACTTAACTAGGGTAATCTTACCTTAGAAGGGCTGAAAGGTAATGCCAACTCTAACCTGTTTTAACATTAGTTCAGCCTTGTTCATGTGCCTGGATTCCCAAAAAGGAACCACTCCTCCACTTAGCCTGGTGAGCTCCTCCCAGGCTTGGTTTATTTCTGAATCTTTAAACCTTTTTTTCCTGGCATATGAACATGCCAACTGCGTGCATGAACCAGCATGGTCAGTGTAACCAAGCTTCGGTCTCTGCTTCAGCTGCTCAGGGCTTATTTCATTCTTGTGTCTCAATTCTACTATGAAATTTTATCTGGAACACTCTTTTCTTCAAGATTGAGTTTCAGCTCAGGTGTGAACCTTTTTCCTTCCCCTACCCTCCTTTCAGGAAGTGAATCTGGATATCTATCCCTGAATGCCTGACACCTCGAGTTTTCTCTCCCTTCCCTCCCCTTCCCCACTGACCAGGAGGCCTCTCTGACACATTGCCCTCAAACCCCATCAGGAGCCTTGTTACAGGTACCTGGCAGGTCCTGTGAGTCTCCTTGCCCACCTGGATCTGCAAATGTCTGAATTGACTCACAGTCAGCCCAGCCCTAGGTCCATCAAGTCCATTCACATGGGACACAGTCTAAAGTGGTAAATTCAGTAAGAGAGTCACACTTTTTTTTTTTTAAAGAAATTTTATTTATTTATTTGGGGGAGAGAGAGTGTGTGTGAGCACTAGTGGGGGTGGGGAGGGCTGGGAAAGAGGGGCAAAGGGAGAGGGAGAAGCAGGCTCCAGGCTGAGCAGGAAGCCTGACTCAGGGCTTGATCCCAGAACCCTGGAATCATGACCTGAGCCCAAGACTTAGAAGCTCAACCGACTGAGCCACCCAGGTGCCCCTAGAGCCACAACTTTTATTAAGCTGACATTTCTCTTCAGGCTCCCATAGTGAAGTGACCCTATAAATTAACAATTTTCCTCAGCCCATATCCTCTGCTCAAGATTTATGAGTCATATTTATTCTCAGCATTAACAGATCTTTTCAAATGGAGGCATCAGAATTCACAACTGAGCTCTGTTCTATGACCCGTGGTTTGCACAGAAAAGAATTTCATATGAAGAAATTCCAAGGCCAATTTTCAGAATAGGTCAATGCATGCAATTTCAAGACACGTTTGTTTGAGAAAGTAGGAAGAGCATAGGAAATAAAGAACGAGGCAGAAAGAATTCCCACTAAAGTTGCTCTCTTGAACTGACTCAGGAGAAGGTATTTAACCTGTTGAATAGCAGTGGAAGGACTGGGCCGGAAATGAGTACATTGCCAGCACCATGGAAAACCAGCTAGCTGTGAGCATTTAGAAAAAAGATCTAATGCAATTTAGCTAGCTTGTAGATGATTAAGAGCTTGAACTCTGGGGACTGACTCCCTGAATTCTTGTTGCTGTTAGGTACTAGGTGTGTGACCATGGATAGCTTACTAAACCTCTTTCTGCTCCAATTTTCTTTTTTAAATATTTTTATTTATTTACTTGACAGAGAGAGAGTGAGAGAGCACAAGCAGGGGGAGCAACAGAAGGAGAGGGAGAAGCAGACCCCTGCTGAGCAGGTAGCCTGATGTGGGACTTGATCCCAGGACCCTGGGATCATGACCTGCTGAAAGTAGATGCTTAACCGACTGAGCCACCCAGGCGCCCTGCCCCAAATTTCTTGATACTAAAACTGGGGTGATAATAGTATCTCATTTTTAGCAGTATGAAGATTAGATGAGTCAGTTATTGTAAATGCTCAGGCACAGAGAATGGCACAGGAAATGGCAGCCTTGGTTATTACTGTCATTGTTACTCTACCCTCACCATCTCTAGTCGTCACTCTAGACGGTGCCACAATCACCCATCCCCAGGAATATGGTATTTGTTGGGTGGTAACACTGCAGTGGACTCTTCATTGTCATTCAGCATCTACCCATCTCACTTAAAACTTTTCTCCTCAGTGTGGCCCAGGTGACATTTTATAAAAGTAGATCTGATCACATGACTTCCAGATGAAAACCCTTCCAGTGAGTGCCCATATCTCTTGAATCAAATCCATACTCCTTTGTTCAAATGGCACTATTATTTACAGCAGCCAATCTATATTTGACTTCATGGTCCCAATCACAGTCTCAGTTAATTAATTAATTAACTATATGATTATTTAATGTCTATCTACCTAATCACACTATGACCTCCATAATCTAGTGGGGGAAACATTTTCTGTTCCACTTCTAGTGTCTAGCACGGTGCCTGCCACTTGGTGGATGCTCAGTAAATACTTGTTGAGCTATCCACTAAGTATATTCACTGAATGAATGCATGTGACTAAGTATAAAGACAGTATGAGACAATTTTGTTATGTGGTGCAATCAAAATTTCCCTTGTGGTTGTGCCTCACACAGTTTTGAAGTAAACTTTTATTTTCACTCCCTTTAAATGTCACATAATGGGGTAGAATGGAGAGAAAAGACAGAGATAGCAGAAGGAAAGAAGAGTCACAGAAGCAAATTAAACTATTGAAAAACACAAAATAGTCCCATCTTAACATTTAAATGATATGATTTTGAGAATTTAGTGTTAGAGGATTTTTTTCTTTTTTTTTGCCAATTTTCCAGTGTGTTTTGATTTTCAAGTCTGTCAGTGATTTTTTATGCTGAAGGCATTTTCTTTTATTTTCCACTTTTTCTTTAAGTTTTAGCATTTACATAGTTATCGCTCAAATATAACTCTATGCCCAGCATAACTAGGGGAAATCATCTAGACCAAATTACTTTTTTACCACACAAATAGCCAGCATCCTCTTCCTAGAGATTATAGAAATGTCTCAATTTTGTCTTTTACTTATAATGTTAGGGTTTTGCCTAATAAGTGATATCTACCCTTTGGCTTTTTCAATAAAGATTTACTAAGTGTCCAATAGTCTAACCTCTGTGTTAGGTTTAGCTAAACTCACATTTAGAGGACAAAGTAGATCTTAATGGGTGACAAAAAATAACATTTTTTTTTTGCTATAAATTAAAAATGTGCAACAACTTGTAAATTCCCTGTGCTCTCTTAATATTTTAAAGTTTACATTAACCACACTAATCAGTATGTATGTGTATGAGTGTGAGTGTGTGTGTGAGTGAGAGTGTGTGTGTGTGTGTGTGTGTGTGTTTGTGTTTGTGTGTGTGTGTGTGTGTTGAGGGAGATGAAAATAAGGGTTGGTTTTCTCTTTGAACTAAAAATACTTATAAAGTACCCTGTTTAGGGATGCCTGGGTGGTGCAGTCGGGTAAGCTTCTGACTCTTGGTTTCAGCTCAGGTTGTGACCTCAGGGCTGTGAGATTGAGCCTTGCTTCGGGCTCTGCACTCAGCATGGAATCTGCTTCACAGTCTCTCTCCTTCTTCCTCTGCCTCTCTCACGCTTGTAAATAAATAAATCTTGAAAAAAAAAAGTATGCTTTTTAGCAGTGTTACTGGTGACTACGTTGTCCAGAATAGCATAAAGTGCAGCTGTTTTCCTCCTCGAATCATTTCCTAAGAGAAAGAGCTGACTCAGCTCTTTCAGCTCTAATCCTTTGGACACAGATATGCTGAAAGCCAAGATTTTGTAAATTTTGGAAAGAGTGGACAAATTAATTGCTCTTACCTTCAATACTTCAGAAAACCCTCAAGTGCATAATACAGACCTCTGCCTCAGAATAAACGATGCTTCAGTCTATCATCTGGATGTTACAGCTGTCTCCAGACTACTCCCTCAGCCTTGACTCCTGATGACTTCAGGATTTTATCCTCATGCTGGTGAAGGCATTTCTTGAGTAAATGCGTGGTAGAAATTGTCAAGTACCCTTCTCCCCAATTCCCTCATCGGATGTCCCAATGTAGCTTAAACCGTGGTAGAGTTTTGTTGAAGCAGTGCTTGGCAAGTAGCCAGAATGGATAATGGGCATCTCGTGGGGAGTGCTGTGGAGTGAAGTTGAGGAGGTTTGTTTTCAGGAAGTAAGGATGCGTGTGTGGATTAGCCCACCTGCACTCCAGCTCACCACCACAACCAAGTGTGGCAAAGGGCCGATCTCAGTGCTCAACAGTCTTTAGCATCCCCAAGAATCTCCTGTGGAACTTACTGGTTCACATCACCAGTGGCACAATCACCCACCCTCTGCCTGAAGACCTGTCTTTGCTAGGTCGGGGCTGGAGGCTGACTCAAGACCCAGGCACCTCAGTAGGGGAAGTGAGGTCTTTCCTAAAGGTTGTTTATTTTATTTTATGTGTATTTATTGTCATTTATGTGTTATATATTTATTATATATAAACCATTTCCTTCTTTGCTTTGGCTGCCAGGAAACTGATGAGAGTAATGGGAATACCATTCCCTTTTTATTTTGATGCACTCATTTCAGTCACTAAGAGATAGCATCACAGAATGGTTAAGAGTATGGATTCTAGATCCAGACCCCCAGCTTTGAATACTGGCTACCCACCACTGGTTTGTGATCTTATGCACCTTGTTACCTTTCTGGACCTCAAATTTTCAAATTAGTAAAACTGGAATACTCGTCAAGGGTCACAGAATCCTTGTCAGAATTAAAGTAATACATGGAAAGTGCTAGCATAGTGCCTGATTCACAGTTAATACCCATGTGTTTATTTTTTTTATTATGTATGCGGTATTATTACTCCTCACAAAAATTCCATGGCATGTCTATTATAAGGCTCAGGGTAGAAAGAACTGGATTTGAGGAAGAGTTGGTAACTTGTCTGATTTCTCCCATTCCATGAAGTTTCTGGGATCCACACTCCAGTTCTTTTGACTGTTCCAACAGATCACAATGCTTTCTGTGTTGTCAGAGATAAAGATAATGCTTATCCCCCTCTATTAACCCATGTAGTTGTAATATTTATATTCCTACTCTCTGTATAAGTTTTTTGAATCCCCTCTCTATTGCTTTTTTATTTCATTATCTTATATATCTCTCAGTGTAAGCTGCCACAGATTTTTTTTTTTTAAAGCAGGGAATAATTTTCAAATAAAATAAATATATTAAGGCAAACATTCAGCATGTGTGTCTGTTGCCCAAGTGAGTAGCCATGTAGATGCGTTATGATTGACAGTAGAAGCGTGCCACTGAATGAGGCAAGCATTGCCAGTATTTTTGGAGGAGCTCCTCTCTGTAGAGAACTGTCCTTAAGAAAAGCAGTTTGCTGAGTAAATCCAGTGTCATCTCTTTCCATTGTACTGGATTTACCAACAAAACTCCACAAATTATATAGAACGACAACAAGATATAAATTCAAAGAACAAGAGGCTATATTTTTCTTGAATGCATAAAAAATTCGAGGCAGAAACTGTGGTTCAGCTGACTTGATAATTGGTTGAAACTTGGATATTGATTGAGTGTAGTTCCTGCGGAGATTTTCCCCCCTCACAAAGTAAGGAAAGTAGGTCAGAGCAGATAGCATGGCTGGAATACATAACCAGTTGCTAAGAAGTAGAAGCTAAAATGCTTTAGCAAAGACTGGTGAGAACTGGCTTACCAATTCATGAATGCATAGAACGTCTGTTTCTGTATCATCTTCCCTATTACCTGTAATCTGAAGGATAGAGACACACACCAGAAATCATCTCCAGTTCTTTTGGTCTTTGTCATGAAGCTCACAGTTTTCCCTTCCTTATGGGGATCTGGACCTTTTCTTTTCTGGACAGCAACTGGTTGTTTCCTGCTGCTTCAAACCTTAGGAAACACTTTTATGAGGCTGCAGGGCCTACGTACACCTTCTGGGATTTTCTAAGATTACATCCTACACCAGACCGCGTAATCTTCCATCAGGACACCTGGAAATGTGGATCACTAGAATCACCGCGGAAGTTAGCGTGCCTGGCATGCTGTGGCAATGACCTTTAGCCCCAGCCTTTCAGAAGCCTCTGCCCTGCTGACTAGCAGGGTTCTGCAAACCTTCTGACAGCTGCTACATGCTAGAGTCTGCATGGGGGAATGAGGAGGACCTCATCCCAGGGAGGAGCTTTTCAGTAGTCTGCAGAGCTGTCTCTAGTAATTTGGGAAACAGCCCCTTCGATCTAGACTTGCCATGAGCCTATCATTAGCAGGAGTTTTTAAGTCTCAGAACAAATACATGTGATATGGAGCAACGAAGGACTTTTTGCTGTGCAGTTACCAAGCACAGATCTTCCCAGAGCAAAGCTTTCAGGCCCTGGGGATCCCCCTGCCTTCTCCAGCTTGAGTGCTTAAAACAGACCATCATATTAGATAAATTAGAATTTTTCTGTTTGTTCCACAAGAAGAGTTCCTCTTATTTCTCCTTGAAGTAGTTTCATGGAAGTTCCCAAATGCTCTGGAAAAGCCACCTTCCATTTCAGTGTAGCACAGGGGTGCTTCTCTGAGATTCTGATGGGGTTCAAGTTGAAAAGCTGGAAACAGCATAAATAATAAAAAACAAGGCAGTAGTTTTATGTTACAGATAAAAGATTAGCTGGACTAATGTCATGTGAATGAAAATAACCTTCTAAGAGGCCTGGAAGAAATCAATTGAATGTAAACAGCACCTACAATGTGCCAAGCATGATGCTAAATTGTTTCACTTTCTGCTTGAAGCAAGGTGTATGGAAAATATACTATTATTACTTTTATTCTACAGGTTAGGAAAAAGGCTTAAGAGATTAAGCAGTTTGCCCAAAATCATCATATCAGTTACCTTATGCTAACAACATACAGTATTTAAAACAAGCAACAAATGATCATTTAGTATTTACCATAAATCTGTGTCTTGACTAAAATTTTTCTGGACTGGGATGACATAGCTTGGGCTGCATGGTCAAGGATGACCTCACCCCCATCTCTCAGCCTTCACCAGGGACAACCGGGCCTCTCTCTGTGTGGTCACTCATCCTCCAGGAGGCTAACCAAGGCTTGTTCACAGGGTGATGGGGCATTCAAAGGGAGGTAGAACTCCAATGCCTAAGCATTTTTCATGCCCCTGCTAGTGTTATGTTTGTCAGTTTGTTGACCAAAAGCAGCCATATCAGGCCAAATCTTGATTCAAGGTGGGGAGAAATAGATCCCACCTCTTGATCGAAAGGGTGGCATGGTCCCTTTGCAAGAAGGCATGCGTATACGGATGGGAAACATTTGTGGCCATTTGCAATCTGTCTTAGTCACAAAATCAGTAAGTGGCCAAGCTGTTTTTGGAATTTAGTAAGTCATATTGCAAAGCCATTCTATATTATGAAACATGGTATAATGATCTTCTTTGGTATCTGAATGCTCTGGTAGGTACGTATTTTTTTCAGTTGTATACAGTGAGCATGAATGGCTCTGAGAACTAATGTAAGTTAAAAAAAAACTATTATGAATGCTGCTAGATGTTTTAGGCAATTGAATAAAAGACTACTGTCACAGTGACCCCACTTTAACCTCTTGTGAGCATGTCTCCTGGTTTGGCTCTGAGTGTCCACAGGGTTGACGACAGACTCTCAGCCCTTGCTATGAATTATGGCACAATACCTTACATGAACTCATCCAGCGACAACACAGAAGCAGCCTTTGATTCCCATCCCAGTTTCTCACATAAACCAAACCTATGTCATCCGAGCAGTTCTCTACTGCATAATTGTCCTGTTACCAAAGGAATGCAAAGAAATAGCTGATGAACCTGAAAGAACATGACTAATTGTCTCCTGCATCCAGCAAGCACTGGGAGGCTGAGTTTAGACATAGCCTTAGGCAGATCCCCAAGTTGTATCCAGTTAAAGTGCTCTGTAAATAGAGGTGGTGGGTTCATGTATTTATTCATTCCTTCTTCAAATATTTATTGCATGCCCACCATGTGCCTAGTACTGGGCTTGGTTCTGGGGCTGCAGTGGTGAACAAGACAGATATAAAGCCGGTCCTCACAGAACCTCCATTCTAATGAGGGAGACAATTAACGAGCCAACAGATAACAGCATGACTACAGAGTTGAAGGTGATGAGGTGGAAGGCCGCTAAGGCAGCCGCTGTGGACTGAGTTGGGGATGGTCTCTCTAGAGAGAATATTAGAGCAAAAAACTGAAGGATGACCTTGTGGTTCTTCTCTCTTCTCATATTGATTTGTTGTATCACATTGATTGATTTGCGAATGTTGAACCATCCTTGTAGCCCAGGGATGAATCCCACCTGATCATGGTGGATAATCTTTTTAATGTGCTGTTGGATCCTCTTGGCTAGGATCTTGTTGAGAATCTTAGCATCCATATTCATCAGTGATATTGGTCTAAAATTCTCCTTTTTGGTAGGGTCTTTGCCTGGTTTGGGGATCAGGGTAATGCTGGCTTCATAGAAAGAGTCTGGAAGTTTTCCTTCTGCTTCAATTTTTTTGAAACAGCTTCAGGAGAATAGGTGTTATTTCTTCTTTGGAAGTTTGGTAGAATTCCCTAGGGAATCCATCAGGTCCTGGGCTCTTGTTTTTTGGGAGGTTTTTGATCACTGCTTCAATCTCATTATTAGATATCGGTCTGTTCAGGTTGTCAATTTCTTCCTGGTTCAATTTTGGTAGTTTATAGTTTTCCAGGAATGCATCCATTTCATCTAGGTTGCTAAGCTTATTGGCATATAACTGTTGATAATAAGTTCTGATGATTGTTTCTACTTCCTTGGTGTTCATTGTGATCTCTCCCTTTTCATTCATAATTTTATGAATTTGGGCTTTCTCTCTTTTCTTTTGGATTAGTGTGGCCAATGGTTTATCGATCTTATTGATGTTTTCAAAAAACCAGCTTCTAGTTTCATTGATATGTTCTACTATATCTCTGGTTTCTACCTCATTGATCTCAGCTCTAATCTTGATGATTTCCCTTCTTATGTGTGGAGTTGGTTTGATTTGTTGTTGATTCTCCAGTTCTTTAAGGTGTAGAGACAGCTGGTGTATTCTGGATTTTTCAATTTTTTTGAGGGAGGCTTGGATGGCTATGTATTTCCCCCTTAAGACCACCTTTGCTGTATCCCATAGGTTTTGGACAGAAGTGTCTTCATTCTCACTGGTTTCCATGAATTGTTTCAGTTCTTCTTTGATCTCCTGGTTGATCCAAGCATTCTTAAGCAAGGTGGTCTTTAGCTTCCAGGTGTTTGAGTTCCTTCTGAACTTTTCCTTGTGATTGAGTTCCAGTTTCAAAGCATTGTGATCTGAGAATATGCAGGGAATAATCTCAGTCTTTTGGTATTGGTTGAGTCCTGATTTGTGACCCAGTATGTGGTCTATTCTGGAGAAGGTTCCGTGTGCGCTTGAAAAGAATGAGTATTCTGTTGTTTTAGGTGGAATGTTCTATATATATCTATGAGGTCCATCTGGTCCAATGTGTCATTCAATGCTCTTGTTTCTTTACTGATTTTCTGCTTGTTGATCTATTTCTGAAAGAGGCGTGTTAAGATCTCCTATGATTAGTGAATTCATATCAATATGACTCTTTATCTTGATTAACAGTTTTCTTAAGTAATTGGCTGCTCCCATATTGGGAGCATAGATATTTACAATTGTTAGATCATCTTGGTGGATAGTCCCTTTAAGGATTATGTAGTGTCCTTCTGTATCTCTGACTACAGTCTTTAAGAAATTGAAGAAGACACAAAAAGATGGAAGACCATTCCATGCTCTTGGATTGGAAGAATAAACATTGTTAAAATGTCTATACTGCCTAGAGCAATATATACTTTTAATGCCATTCTGATCAAAATTCCACCAGTATTCTTCAAAGAGCTGGAGCAAATAATCCAAAAATTTGTATGGAATAAAGAGACCCCGAATCACTAAGGAAATGTTGAAAAACAAAAATAAAACGGGGGGCATCACATTACCTGATTTCAAGCTTTATTACAAAGCTGTGATCACCAAGACAGCATGGTACTGGCATAAAAACAGACACATAGACCAGTGGAACAGAGTAGAGAGCCCAGATATGGACCCTCAACTCTATGGTCAAATAATCTTCGACAAAACGGGAAAAAATATACAGTGGAAAAAAGACAGTCTCTTCAATAAATGGTGCTGGGAAAACTGGACAGCTATAAGTAGAAGAATGAAACTCGACCATTCTCTTACACCGTACACAAAGATAAACTCAAAATGGATAAAAGACCTCAACGTGAGACAGGAATCCATCAGAATCCTAGAGGAGAACATAGGTAGTAATTTCTTTGATATCAGCCACAGCAACTTCTTTCAAGATATGTCTCCAAAGGCAAAGGAAACAAAAGTGAAAATAAACTTTTGGGACTTCATCAAAATCAAAAGCTTCTGCACAGCAAAGGAAACAGTCAAAAAACCAAAGAGGCAACTCACGGAATGGGAGAAGATATTTGCAAATGACAGTACAGACAAAAGGTTGATATCCAGGAATTAAAAGAACTCCTCAAACTCAACACACATGAAACAGGCAATCATATCAAAAAATGGGCAGAAGATATGGACAGACACTTCTCCAATCAAGACATACAAATGGCTATCAGACACATGAAAAAATGTTCATCATCACTAGCCATCAGGGAGATTCATCACTAGCCACTATGAGATATTACCTTACACTAGTTAGAATGGACAAAATTAACAAGATAGGAAACAACATGTGTTGGAGGGGATGTGGAGAAAGGGGAACCCTTTTACACTGTTGGTGGGATTGCTAGTTGGTGCAACCTCTTTGGAGAACAGTGTGGAGATTCCTCAAGAAATTAAAAATAGAACTTCCCTATGACCCTGCAATTGCACTTCTGGGTATTGACCCCAAAGATACAGATGTTATGAAAAGAAGGGCCATCTGTACCCCAGTGTTTATAGCAGCAATGGCCATGGTCGCCAAACTATGGAAAGAACCAAGATGCCCTTCAATGGAAGAATGGATAAGGAAGATGTGGTCCATATACACTATGGAGTATTATGCCTCTATCAGAAAGGATGAATACCCAACTTTTGTAGCAACATGGACGGGACTGGAAGAGATTATGCTGAGTGAAATAAGTCAAGCAGAGAGAGTCAGTTATCATATGGTTTCACTTATTTGTGGAGCATAACAAATAGCATGGAGGACAAGGGGTGTTATTGAGGAGAAGGGAGTTGGGGTAAATTGGAAGGGGAGGTGAATAATGAGAGACTATGGACTCTGAAAAACAGTCTGAGGGGTTTGAAGTGGCAGGGCGGTGGGAGGTTGGGGTACCAGGTGGTGGGTATTATAGAGGGCACGGATTGCATGGAGCACTGGGTGTGATGAAAAAATAATGAATACTGTTTCTTTGAAAATAATTAATTAAAAAATAATAAAATAGTATCTCAGTCTTTTGAAGAAGAAAAAAAAAAAAAAAGGAAACCTGAAGGATGAGAATGAGCTGGTACTACCAAGAGCTGGGGACAGGGCATTTCAGGAGAGAGAAAAGGAAATGCTTAGAATGTGAGGACTTGCTTCCTGTGTTGGAGAAACAGAAAGGAAGCTCTGTGCTTCTTCTCTTCTCACTTCTCTGCCACTTCCCCACCTCAGTTGGTGCAATGATTCTGGAAGAAAACAGAGGACCAAATCAAGCAAAGTTAATAAAAATATGGCAGACAAAAGTATCAATTTTTTAATGAGAAATCCAACTTACCATTCAAAATAGTATTTCTTCACATCTTTGACAATTTATGCCATCAGAATCAGTATTCATGAGAAGAGTGATCATTTCTTGATTAAAAATCTAATACTTAAGTGTGATTCTGATATATTAGTGAATGCCTATGGGAGCCATTTTCGATTAAATGCTACTGAATATATCTGTATGTGATTGTCACTCAGTAATTATCTAGAGTAAAATCATGTGCTCTGAACACTTAAATTTGAAACTGGATAAAAAGTATAAAAATTATAGCTTGACTTTTTTTTTTTGTTCAAAACATTAGGATTACTTCAAAGAAATTTTCATGATAGATTTTTTTTCCAAAGTATATTTTTGTTGTCTTCCTACTTCTTCCATAACTATTCTGTCCTTTGTCAGTGAAAGGAATATTTGCTTTACTGCTCCTTTCAAACATCTGTGCTATTTCACTTTATTTTAGATTAACAAAATGCCACTGATTCTACAAATATTTATTGGGTATTGTGCTATGCCCAACCCTTGGCTAGGTGTTGGGAATACAAAGATGAGTAGGAGAAAATGTTTATTCTCTTGGACATGCCATTGTGTGGCTCACAGTGCAAGCTTTCCAATTACAAAGAGACAATTTAAAATGTGCTACTCTCTAAAATTCTTCAGTATTATAGAACTAGTCATGACAGCAGTTTATCCCCAACCTTACATGGTAAATAGGGAAATATAATTTTACCACCTATTCTTAGAGACAAAAAATAAAAACTGAAATGAAAACAAACTCCTGCTGAAACACAAATTCCTCCCAAACTCTGTTGGCAAAGTGATGAGCCCCGACAAGGGGGCTGCCGGTCAGCAGGATGGAAGTCAAGCGTTGTTTCAGTGAGTGGGAGGAGCCACGTGGAGGGCGTTCTGCTGATGCTCTGGACACACCAAGCACTCGTGTGTGAGTGTGTGTGTGATGGAACTGACAGCTGAGTGAGGCATTAGAGTTTATTTCAGTCATAGCCTTAGGGCATGGTATATAGTCTGGTTTCTGTAACTTCCACATCGCAGAGATGCAGAAACTAGGGTGCTAGGAAAACCCAACTATATGATCCCTACCACCAGGGCCCCTATGGTCTGAACTGACTCATCATCCATGGCCAAGTATGGCTGACCCAGGCGAATCTGTTCTCGGGGTTAGTTGACAGGAGGCTGGATCTTTTTAATTTATATATTTATTTATTATTAAAAAAATATTTTTTTTATTTGACAGAGAGAGATCACAAGTAGGCAGATAGGGACACAGAGAAAGAGGGGGAAACAGGCTCCCTGCTGAGCAGAGAGCCCGATGAGGGGCTTGATCCCAGGACCCTGGTACCATGACCTGAACCGAAGGCAGAGACCCAACCCACTGAGCCACCCAGGCGCCCCAAGGAGTCTGGATCTTTGACGTAAGCTGTGTGGATGTGCGTGTGTGTGCATATGTTTTTCCTCAGCAAGTTTCTACCTTTGCTAGGGCTGTTGCTGAGAATAAAAAAGGTAGGTGGAGGAACAAGTTCCTGTTTGAATACAAGCAGACTGAACAATATGTCTCTGTCTTAAAGATGTTGCTGCTATTGCCGTTCATTTTGCTTGAGGAAATTTCTTGTTTTAGAGTATTCAGCATTAAGAGCAGTATGAGAAAATCCACAATGTTCAATTAAATAACTCACACGGTCAGTCAACAGCAGACAAAATAAACTAGCAGCAAAAAGTGTTTTTATTTGGCAGTAAAGTTTGGCCAAACTTTATTAGTACAATCAAATGCTTCAATCAAACAATCAGACGGTTGCTAGATATGTAATTTCTGTAATATTAGTCTCAAATGGGAAAACTTTCATTGTGGGAGAATCATAAAATCATGGTGAAGGAAAACTGCAGATAGTATACAGTGAGAGATAATATATTTCTTGAAAAAAATGCTGGTTATGAACTTCAAAATGTTGTGTTGAGTGAAAGAAGCTGGCACAAAGGAGTTTGTACTGTATGATTTCCATTAGGTGAAATTCAGGAATAGGCCTAAGTTATCATTGTTTATAGAAATCAAGGAACTGACTGGAAAGGAACATGACAGAACTTTCTGGAATGATGGAAATGCTCTATATCTTGGTTTGGGTGGTGGTTACACTTTGGCTCTGTGCATTTTAATATATGTAAATGATATCTCAGTTAAAAATAAATAAAACTGAACTGAATACTTCAGATCTGTGCACTTTAATGTATGTAAATTATACCTCAATTAAATATGAATAAAATTATATACACACACACACAAAGATTATCCGTTAAATATAGTTAGTCTCAAACCTCTTTTTCCTGAATTGATCCTCATGCAAATATGTTGATCACAATTGATTTAAATATTTCTTTCTTTTACCTATTTGCCAAAATCACAACTTGGTTAAATAAACAACATTAAAACCTGCATAGCCTCACAGATTTCCTAATTATAATTATATTTCCTCATACTGGAAAACTGTGGTTTACATCCTAGATCCTATTGACTTTCCTGGTTTAAAGAAGATATAATTTAAAACTCTCTTATTTTTTTCATCTGTATGATAGAGATGATTAAACTTCTCTGGAGGTTGTTGTAGGGTCAAATGAGAAAGGTATGTGACAGTCCTCCTATTCAAAATGTCCTCTGCAGGCTGGTCACTCAGGGTCACTCAGGAGCTTAGGAGAAATGCAAACTTGCAGGGCCACTCAGGAGCTTGGTAGAAATGCAAACTTCCAGGTTCATACTGAATCTTTGTATTAACAAAATGCCTGGGTAATCTGGATGCATACTAAAGGTTTAGAAGCAGTGTCTTAAAGTATGTTGTGATCTTAAAAGTGAGGTACATACACTACCGATTGTCATTAATACAGTGTCTGTAGTGAAAACATGGCCCGGCGTTTTGGATGTAGGTTTCCCTGGTTTTACCAAGCCCTTGAACTGAAACCACTCTGCCACCACTCTGGATAACATCTTCGTGAAATGCAGCTGCCTGGGTTGCTGGTGGGGGGACTTTAGGAGTCTGCATTGGATACTGTCCGAGGATCAGCCAACAGACTGCATTTCCAGGTAGCTTCTCGGGATACAGTTTCGTGTGGAATGAGAGTGGCCCAGGGTCCATGTGAACACAGCACAAGCTGTTGGAACGCTGAGGACTTCGGAGGATTTCCGTAGATTCTAAAAGCAGTCCTTGATTTTCTTACCCGCTGCCATCCGCCTAGTCACTCAAGCCAGCCACCTCCAGGTCGTCCACGGTTCTCCTCTTTCATGACCCCCACCTCTACCCAAATCAGCAGCAAGTCTCCAAGCCTGTTTCCAAACTCTGACTTCAGCCTCCCAGACTCCCTTCATTTTCACATCACCCACCCCCGACAACCGCCCCACCGGCTGCTCTCTTCCTAGAACTACTGCCTTCTAGTGGCTCCCTACTTCCACTGCACGCCCTCTCACCATTCTCCGAAGCTCGCGTCACTCTTGTGGTGAAATCCTCCCATGTGTTTCTTCTTTCTTTCTTTCTTTAAAGACTTTATTTATTTATTTGACAGACAGAGTTCACAAGTAGGCAGAGAGGCAGGCAGAGAGAGAGGAGGAAGCAGGCTCCCTGCTGAGCAGAGAGCCAGATGCGGGGCCCGATCCCAGGACGATCCCAGGACCCTGAGATCATGACCTGAGCCGAAGGCAGAGGCTTTAACCCACTGAGCCACCCAGGTGCCCCATGCCCATGTGTTTCTGCTACACTAGAGGAAGTGCCAGACCCTACATCTATATTGGAAGGACCCACAGGGTCTTGCCGAACCTGGTCTCTGCGTATCTCTGCAGCCACATCTTACCGCTCTTCCCCGTCGTTCACTCGGCCCCAGCCTCTCCTCCTTCAGGTCTCAGGTGTGCTGTGCTCCAGGCCTTCCCGTCTTGAAAATGCTGCTCTCTTATCTAGATAGTTCTCCTCCCTTCCTTAGACTTCTTGGCTCAGATTAGACCTTTGGGTCTCAGTGACTCCCCCAGCCCCTCTAAGGTGCCTTCCTGTGAGTGCTATACAGGAAGTAGTCTCCTCAGTCAAGTTCTGTCTCAGCCCCTATTTCTTTCCTTCTTGGCACTTCATTACAAGTTGCAACCATTCTGCATCTTTGCCCTTCTATTTTTACCTTCCCTTTTCGAATTGTCAGGCTCACGTCTGTACCATTCAGTACTGTGTCCCCAGGTGAACTTTCATGACTGGCACATGGTAGGTACTTAATAGATACTGGTTATGACAAGCTGACTGACTACCTAGGTGAACGCACGGATTTATTCCTTTGCGTGGCTGAACGGCTGCTTAATTACGTGATGCTGTCTGGCATTTATCGCCCCCTGAAGTACAGAATGCCCACTTCTTAATTCTGAGCTCATCACCCTCACACCAGATTGCTGAAGGCATTGTTAAAATTCTTTAAAAAGCACTTAAGAAAAAAAGAAAGAAAAGAAAAGCCGAATTCATTTTTGCGGAGCTTGTTTGCTCTGTGTCCCTGGTCCTCCCATGACCTCGTCCTGCCTTTGGAAAGGGCGGTTCCTGGCAGTGGTTTCATCAGTCTCTGGTCCCTGGACCCCTGCTGTTGGAAACCACAGGAAAAGCAAGCACAGCATCACCTTTAATTAGCAGGAGGGAGCTTGCCTGATATACACAGATAGTGCCTTGAAAATAAGAGACAGAAAAATGTGAAGCAGGACCGGGTTCATGGAAAAAAAACTAGGAAATGAAAAAGAATAATTATCCTGTTTTAACATAATGTTGTTAATCTGTATTGCCCATTATCATCTAGAGTGTCTTGCCTATTGAAGTATGTGAGCTGTGGAGCTGCTCTTTGCTCCAGCAGTGTAGCTAACGTAAGGGACTGGCTCCCCATCCATCATAATAATTAGTTTGTCATAATTTTCTGCCCTTCTTGGCTCTGCAGTAAAAAGATAGAAGAGGCATTTAAAGTTACTCAGGAATTGTTCCCCAAATTTCCTCCCTGTTCTTTATGGGAACAGATAGCTGTATTTCTGCCCTATTTATTTTATGTTTGGCCTGTGATAATGAAGTATATTTCATCTGGAAGTATATAGCTTTAATTTCCATGTTCTACTTGGAAACATCTCGCTGTTTCATTTTGTTTCAGCTGTACAGTATATAAAGAGAGCCCACGCTTCCTTCTGCACTCACCCGTCACCCACCAGAGTTAATTCTAGTTTCAAGACCAACGTTATGACTTCATGAGCTGACTGGCTAATAGCAGGCACTGGTTCCACAGTCCTGGAGAGTTCCACAGACTGCAAAGTGCTGTCCCCGGCTCCTCCTAGAATTCTCCCAGCAGCTGTGGGGCGCAGGAGAGACAGGGGCTGGCGACACGCTCCAGTTAGAGAATGAGGGGCACACAGGGCCACTGACTGGCCTGGGCCCAGGCTGCTAGAGCAAGGGGAAGCTAGGCCTTGAGACCAGGTTTTCTAATTGTCAGTGATGGGCCTTCCCTATTACTTTAGCAACATCTTCTTGTGCTGCTGGAGTTTGCTTCTGTGACGATGGCAACGCGGCCGTTTTCAGTTAGTCTCTTATTCCCTCCATTTTTTTTTTTAAGATTTTATTTATTTATTTGACAGGCAGAGATCACAAGTAGGCAGAGAGGCAGGCAGAGAGAGAGAGGGGGAAGCAGGCTCCCTGCCGAGCAGAGAGCCAGATGCGGGGCTCTATCCCAGGACCCTGAGATCATGACCTGAGCTGAAGGCAGAGGCTTTAACCCACTGAGCCACCCAGGCGCCCCTTATTCCCTCCATATTGCAAATGGGAATAGCTTTCCTTCTTGTGGTGGAAAAACGAGGGCATGTTTGTATAAAAATGTGGAGTTTAAAAGGAATTTTATGCTATTGGGCAGAGGTTCTCCAAGTGCGCTGCTCAGACCAGCAGCAATCAGAAGCCTCAGGAAGCTCATTAGAAACGTAGATTTTCAGGCCTGACCCGAGACCTCCTGATCACAAACTCGGGGCTGGCGTCCGGAATGCAGGCGAAAGTTTCAGAACCACTGGTCCAGGGGGAAGATGGGCAAGGCAGGGGAGAATGGAGAAGAGAGAAATGACATTATGCACCATGAAGAGAAAAACACTTTGTTCCTCTACTTTCTGAGGTTCAGTGTCAGGGCTGTGTAAATTAAACAGACAAAAGTAGATTTACAGTTTAAATTGCATACAAATTTTACTTGATGTTAATATTCTCATTTGTATGTGTACGGGGCGGGGTGTTTGATCACGGAAAAGGAAGCAAAAAGCTAACGAAGCAGTTAGGTCTAAGAGCTAATATACCATTTCAACAAAGAGCCATTTGTTTGTGGAGAAGCGACAAAACAAAGAAAGAGTTTGGGCCTCTAGGGGCAGTAAATTGGTGGGGGGCAAATATATGGGGGAAAACCTAATGGAGGAGAAGAATTCAATAAGATTTATTTGTATAGCTTCAAAAAGATGCTGTTTCCAGGAATAAGAGTGGTCTCTTCTTCCCGGTAAGGGGTAGGGAGGGGGACACTTCCACAAAGGGAAATTTATTGCCCACTTTCAGACAGAAGGGACAGAGTAGAGAGTTTTTTCTACATCTGCCTTTGCTCAGTTATTTTCTGTTCAAAATAATCCTCATGCTAAAGTGCTCAGTTTTGGGGTAGCATATTCTGGTCCCCTTCAACCCGGAATAGGACAATGGAGCCAGATTGCTGGGTTTCTCTTGCCGTCTCGTCACTTCGTTCATGCGCAGAGTATTTGCTCAGTACTTACTATGTGCCAGGTGTTGTGCAAGTTCTTGGGAAATAGCAGGGGAGAAAATCCAAGTTCTCTGTCCTCATAGACCTGGCATCTTGCCCTACTTTCATTGAACGGGTGATTAAAGGCACAAATTACTTGCCCTCTCTGTCCCTTTTTTCCTGACCTGTAAAGAACAAATGCTAACAGTGCCTGGCTCATGGTGATTTTGTAAGGACAGCACATAAAACACACAGTGTGCAGCATGCAGGTAGAAAGACTTGCCCCCTTCCTGATTGCATACTTTCAGTCACCAAAAGCTGTCAACAAAAGCTGACTGTCCTATCTCTTGCCAACTGTCCTGAAAACAGGATCAAAAACCCCAAAGAAGTAATACTATTTCCTAGAGGTAGGAGACTTGCACAGACATCCCCAAGATGCTTAAGGCAGATGCTCAAAATATTTGGTTTAGAAGTGTCCGAGAACTCATGGACCCAGGTGATAAGTACCTCTTTGTGAAATATCCAGATTTTGTCATAATTTCAACTATCATTATGGCAATATCAGCCCAAATACTCTGGGAATAAATATGCTCCTGGCCCTGTTTCTGAGTTCTCTAACCGGACATGAGCTCCGAGATGAGGAACTTAGAGAATGATTTCAAGTAGCATGTCTTAGATTTAATTGCAGATGTATTCGATTTAAAGGTTTGGCTGCTCCACTCCCACAGAGATGGGAGTGAAGAGATGGGGCTTTCTAGTGCTAACCTCAGATCTGTGCTCCCCTAAATAGAAAGTTGTGCTGTATCAAAGCCTGGCTCAAACCTCAGCTCCTCTAAGACATACTCTCACATTAGGTCAGCCTTTGTGAAATTCTCCAGTCAGGGCTTTTGTGCTCCCCTCTACTGCCGATGGAGCAGAAAAACACAATTTGCTAGCCACTGAGAAACAAAGTTATCACATCTGCTGTATTTATTCTGTGCTAGGTCCTTGAAATCCCTACCACCCTAGTGTAAGACCACAGTGAGAGCTGTATTGGTAAGACAGTGTATGCAGAAGTCCAGTGGGAACCTCCTGCCCGCCCAAACATGCATATCGAGGATGCTCTCTCTTGCATGGTATATAGGTGGGGTGTGTTGGAAAGAGAGGAGAGAGTATGTGTGGGCATCAGGGCAAGAGAGAACAAGAAGAAGGAAGGGGAGGAGGGAGGAATGGAAGTGGAAGAGGAAGGAAGAAGGGAAGGAGGGAAGAAGGAAGCAAAAGAGCAAGAAAGAGAAGGAGGAAGGAGAGGAAGGGAGGCAGGCAGGAAGAAAAGGAATGGCTGGGAGGAAGGGAGGGGACTATAGGACCTGTGAGACCACTCCAACCTCACAACTTAACCTGCTCCCTGGAGGAGAAGAGAAGACAGGTCTTCCCCACCACTGCTGGCCAGTGGGCATGGGTGGCCTGCCACCCTTCTGCCTGGAGCAAGAGGTGGCCTGATGGTGTATCCCGTATGAGGACCACTCTGACTCAGTGTTCCTGACCACCTCTGTACTGTGGCCTGGCAATTGATGATTTTGTTCCTGTCCTCTTCTCTTCATGGGACCTGTGCCTCTAGTGACACATGTAACCACATCTGTACCTGCCTTTAGACTTAGAAGCTTGGAGGTGCAGGCCAGATCTTGGGCACTGTATGATTTCCCACAGTTTCAAGTGCTTTGCACTTAGTGGGGATCATGACGTTTGTGTAATATGGTGGGATTATTTAATGAGAACTGCCTGGTTTCTTAGAAAAAAAATAGACCCATTGAGGTACAGTTTTCCAGTGTACTCCCCTGATTAGGAAGGTTATAATGA
Source organism: Mustela nigripes (assembly GCF_022355385.1). Taxonomy (NCBI): domain Eukaryota; kingdom Metazoa; phylum Chordata; class Mammalia; order Carnivora; family Mustelidae; genus Mustela; species Mustela nigripes. Next base: position 27,506,447 of record NC_081558.1, read on the forward strand.
TTCCTCTTTTAATCCCTTTTTAATGGTGAAACTTTATTGAGCTAACATTTAGTGGAGCTTTTTTGTTTTTTTGTTTTTCTCCCCCAGCCCTGCCCCAATCTAATAGGAGGAAAGCTCTGGAAGAACCCCTAATATTTCAGATCTAAATTTAAGGAAGTCAGATTCAATTGCTCAGTTAATTAAATTTGCAGTAGTCTCTTCAGAGATATTTATGGACTCATTTTCACACTTTTGCCTTTTCCTTTTCCTCTACTTGAGCAGTAGCAAATACAAACTGACAACCACATTACTGTACATGGAGTTATATACAGACCAAGATGATGGATTTCCTGATAATCTTTAATAAAGTAATTTTCCTGGATGCAGACTCCTGCCCCATGATTTATCCTGTTCACCTGTTGGGTTGTGTGTTGTCTTAAACTCATACAACATCAAGGTAGGACCACAGCCCATTTGAGTTTGGCAGATGCACTGTTTGAAATCTGGGGTTTTTCTTTGCAGCTTGCAGCTCGCCAAAAGCCCTAGATTTGGACATATGGTCTACTGCTAAAACATCTTAGAAGTAATGCCATAAGATGAGGCCATCAAAGTTTTCATTGCCTGAAAACCAAAGGATATATAGATTCCCATTTCCAGGACAAGCTTTTATTCAGTTATGAAACATTCAAATGAGTTTCTCCAATGATGATTCTGAATACTACATAGCATTTAAAAAAAAAAAAAAAAAAAAAGCCCATTTTTCATACCCCTAGCTTCTAATATCTCTATGGGTACATGTTAGGAACTTTGCTAAAATATTTATTGCCTTCCCTTGTAGAATCCTCATGATACCTTATGAGACAAGTTATTATTTCTGTGTTATAAATGTAAAAACTGAGGCTCAGAAAGAGTAAATGATGTCCACTAGGTCACACAGCCAGCAAATGGCAGAGTCTGGTCTCAAGTCTAGGTCCTTTGATTACTAACCCATAATATTTCCCCGACTCCATTTTTATTATGTAAACAAAAATAACCTGAGATGAAAAGCACAAAATGGTAGTAGAAATAAAAGATAATGAAAAGCAATGCATAATCTATAAATTAGAGTTTGATATTAAGAAATATGTACAACAATAGACTTTCAGACTCCGCTTCTTCCTTTTTTTATTTTTGGTTGAACTTTTATCTATCTATCTTTGTGTTATGTTAGTCAGCATACAGTATATCATTTGTTATTAATGTAGGGTTCCATGATTCATTTTTTTGTGTATAACGCCCAGTGCCGCGTGCAATCTGTGCCCTCCTTAATACCCGCCATCAGGCACATCCATCCCCCTAGCCCCCTCCCTTCTAAAATCCTCAGTTTGTTTCCTGGAGTTCAGAGTCTCTCATGGTTTGTCTCCCACTCTGATTTCTCCCCCTTCATTTTCCTTCTCCTAATGTCCTTCATGCTATTCCTTATGTTCCACAAATAAGTGAAACCATATGATAATTGACTTTCTCTGTTGACTTATTTCACTTAGCATAATCTGGTCCAATCCATCCATGTTCATGCAAAAGTTGCGTATTCATCCTTTCTCATGGCTGAGTAATATTCCATTGTGTATATGGACCACATCTTCTTTATCCAGTTGTCTGTTGAAGGGCATCTTAGCTCTTTACACATTTTGGCTATTATGGACATTACTGCTATGAACATTGGGGTGCATATGGCCCTTCCTTTCACTATATCTGTATCTTTCGGGTAAATACCCAGTAGTGCAATTACTGGTAGCTCTATTTTTAATTTCTTAAGGAATTTCCACACTGTTTTTCAAAGTGGCTGCACCAACTTGCATTCCCACCAATAGCGTAAGAGGGTTCCCCTCTTTCCACATCCTCTCCAGCATTTGTTGTTTACTGTCTTGTTGGTTTTGGCTATTCTAACTGGTGTAATGTGGTATCTCAATGTGGTTTTGATTTGAATTTCCCTGATCGCTAATGATGATGAACACTTTTTCATGTGTCTGTTAGCCATTTGTATGTCTTCTTTGGAGAAGTATCTGCTCATGTCTTCTGCCCATTTTTTGACTTTATCTGTTTTTTGAGCACTGAGTTTAAGAAGTTCTTTATAGATCTAAAGTATCAGCCCTTTATCTGTAGTGTCATTTGCAAATATCTTCTCCCATTTTGTGGGTTGTCTCTTTGTTTTGTTGACTGTTTCCTTTGTTGTGCAGAAGCTTTTTATTTTGATGAAGTCCCAAAAGTTCATTTTCGCTTTTGTTTCCTTTGCCTTTGGACATATGCCTTGAAAGTAGTTACTGTGGCTGATGTCGAAGAGCTTACTGCCTATGTTTTCCTCTAGGATTTTGATGGATTCCTGTCCCACATTGAGGTCTTTCATCCACTTAGAGTTTATCTTTGTGTATGATATAAGAGAATGGTTCAGTTTCATTCTTCTGTATATACCTGGCTAGTTTTCCCAGCACCATTTATTGAAGACACTATCTTTCTTCCAGACTGTCTTTTTTCCTGCTTTGTTGAAGACTGATTGACCATAGAGTTGAGAGTCCATATCTAGGCTTTCTATTCTGTTCCATTGGTCTATGTGTCTGGGTTTTTTTTGCCAGTACCATGCTGTCAGACACATTCTTTGTGAAGACATACAATATGGATTTCAAAGAACATCCAAGAAAAATTTAAAGGACAAAGAGGGGCCTTGCCCTATCAGATATCAAAACATATTATGGATCTATAGCAATTAGAAAAGTGTGGCATTGACAAATGGAGCAGGACATAGAGCCTGGAAATATACCCATAAAAATGGAAATTCTTTTTGCATGAGTGAGTTGGTATTTAAAATGAATAGAAAGGAGATGAGCTTATTATTTAGCAAGTGGTGATATTGACTATCTGGGGGGGAAAAAAGTCCCTAGCTCATATTATTTCTGGAAATCCTGGAATAAAAGCCTAATATTAAAAAATTAAATATTAGAAATCATAGGATCTCCCAGGGCATTCCTTTGAGGACTCAAATTCAAGCAGTAAAGTTAAAAATGTATTTGTCTGTACCTAAGAAATAACTATTAACTCTTCAGACACAACCATATTAACATCCTATGCTTTGTATCTGAGTGGGTGCTGCCAATGACACATGAGATGCACTGATATTACACATCTCCTACTTGGTCACCTAGTCCCTTTGGTAATCAGAGGCTTATACTCTGGGATTGGGGGGTACTAGAATTTGTTATGGAGGAAAGCAAAGCAAAACTCCCTCAACTCCTCATCCATCCCACCCAAGAGTAAGATAGGTGGTTTTACTGTATGTTCCCATTGCAACTGCTATTTCCAGACACTATGATTATTGCTGTTAACAGTTCTTGGTCTCCTGCTAGACTTTAGATTACTAAAGAGTAGGAGTTCTGTCTGCTTTGCTCACTCCTGGGCTTATCCCAGTGCTTGGCCCCTCCTGCTGCTCAACAGTGCTTTGTGGAATGTGTAAATAAGCACATTGTTGGCTTCATGAGCAGGGATAACAAAAGTTGGTAGGGAAAAAGGTAGAAGTGTGTAACAGGGAGATTGGGAGGTCTACACAAGCATTCTGTGCCAGATGGGAAATGCATGAATCTGTGGTTTCTGAGGAGGTTCAGATAAAGAGAGAGCATGGGAATGTATCATCCCAGGTCAAGATGGAGGCACAGAGGCATATGTGGTAAAGAATATAACAGCTATCCTTATCCTTTTCTCCTTATATCATGCCAGATACTGTTCTAAACACTTCGTGTGCATAATTCCATTTATTCTCCGTAACAACTTCAGGAGCAGATGCTATTATTACAATGATTTTCCACATGAGCAAACTGAGGCTCAGGGAGGCTATGTAAATTTTGCAGGGTCACTCAGCTAGTAAGTTGCAGGATCAGAATTCAGATTCACACGCCCTAGTGTCTCCCAACAGACTGAATAGAGTCTAGTGAAAAGGATGTTGTTTAGGGATAAGAAGCTGTTATAATCCCAGCCCAACATCCTGACTCTTTAGTCTTTCCTTACCCTTTGCATTAAAACCTACAACAAAAACAACTCAAAGAAGAGCCACCTTACAACACCAAATCCAGCCCTTGGAGACCTTAGCCCTCCCTGTGGATGAGAAGTGATCATTGTTATTCTTGGCCAAGACCCTCCCTACTGGTTGATGCTTCCAGCTTGTGAAGGGATGCCTGTAAGAGAGAGAGTGGGCTCTTGAGCTTCTTAGCAGGCTGTACTGCTTGCACACTGGCACCCATTTCATGCAAGGGCTCACCTTTTCCAGATGCAGTGCTTCATTGGCCTGCCATTGTCTGCTCTGTCTTTTTCACAGGGCCAAACTTCAGACCTAACTGCAAATTAGTAGTGGCTGTCAACCAATCGGATCTCTTCAATCGGTAATCTACAATTTTCACTTGCCATGACTGATTGTCTCATTCTATACAAAGTTAGTGCTATGAACGTGGGCAATAATCACTTAACTTCAGCTAAATATATCTGTGTTTCTTAAGTGAATTATAGGGACTTTATATTCCTTTGTTTTCTGTTGGGAAATAGTTGAAAGTTTGCAAAAAATACCAAAAACTGAAAAGAGTAGAACAATTTCTTTTACTTAAATTGTTCATTTCTACCATTACTTATGATGAATAGGCAAAAGACAAAAGAAAAAAACCCACAACAACCTTTTTAATAAATGTTTCTATTTGAGTAATGATTCTAAGATAAGAGCTTCAAGTTCCTAATTGGAGAAAGTGATAGAAAATCAATCAGTTGCTTGGAGAATGAAAATAAACTACTTAAATTAGCTTTGTGTGGCCTGTGGGTTTTTTAATCCTGTGAAAACAAAACTAACAAGGCTAATTTTAAGAGACAATAGCATTGATACAGGTGTTCTGGTCTCACATGAACAATTTTATATAGAAATATAATGTATGTGTAATCACTAACTCCCAAGAAGTGACCACTCTGGAAGAAAAATAAAATGGGCACAAGAGATGCATTTGTTTATGTGACCTATATCCAAATGAGATCACACTGACCTGCTAAATCTGAAAATAGTGATGTTAATTCTCTCATATGGTATTTTGGCCCAATTCCGTAAACAGGATAGTTCAGTTCCCTTAAGATGAAGCTAGTGGTCACTCCATACCCTGTCTTCAGAGGACAGGTTCTTCAGCAAGAAGTTTTGGGGGCAGAAGGGAATAGGATTGCTCCCTTGTTCAGGAACCAGTTTGCCTTAGGGAGATAGAAACTTCTCCTTGAGAAGATGTGGAGATCCCTGTCCAGGTTCCAGATCAGAAAAGGAAAGGCTGGGAAAGGAGAACCCAGACTCTAGAGTCTACTCCGATAGGCCAGTCTTGGTAACGAGTTGAGGATCTAAAACCAATTCCATTCAATTCTGTGTGTAGCATGCCTTGCAAAGTTCCCATATACCCCACCCAGGCGTGTGTCTGAGTTTGGAGTCACTGTTGTTGGTATATGAGGCTGTGTGAGGACTTATGAAAATTCACAGGGACTAATTTGCAGATAAGGGTATGCTGAATGAGCATCTGAGTCAATGTAGTTTAACTCAGTTAAGACCTGTTGTTGTTAAAGCTTGGTAACCCTGGACCAACTCATGGCCCGTGGTGATGTGGGTCTGTAGGAAAAATTATTTAAACTCTCTGAACCTCAGTCCCCTCATCTGTTAAAAGAGGATGACATCAGGACCTTCCTTAAAGTGCTATTGTGATGATAAAATGAGATAGCATGCTACATTTTCACATTTAAATTTCTAGCAGTCTGTGCATTGGCATAAATGATGCAGAACTCAACTCAGATATATTAGTATCAAAATAATCAAACTCATGTGACTACAAAACCTTTTACTAAGAAATACAGTTTTATCCATAAGGTAGGTAGTTGCAGGGAGGTGGCATCCTTAGGAAGACACTCAGGGACCCAGCTCAGTCATCTTTGGAGTCTGAGACTCAATTTCAAGTGTAGAATTGTTCAAGACTTTCAGGTTACCTAATGGAAGACATCTGACCATAAAACTAGTGAAATAACATGAAGGGATGTCTGCAAAATACACCCGTCTTCTTACCCTAATCTGCTATCGGTTATATCCTAAAAAAGAGAACAGCTAACCACTATGTAAACAAATAACTATTTGTTTTAATTAAAAGTTAAGCCATTTTGATGGTACTAAGGAGTTATTTATGAATGAATTAAATTGAAAGTCATGTGGTTCATATAGTATCCCTTCAAATATCAAATAGCATCCATCTTCCTATCTATTGATAAGCACAAGGCATCTATAAAATCATAGGCTCCAAAAACTTCCAGGGACCTTCTCACAGGTAAAATTCATTCATTGTAGGTTATATTAGTAAGTCAATTCAACTTATTTGGTAGCTCATAACTGTCCAGGCCGTTGTATTTACTGAGCCATGCACTACCCTTTTTTCAAGCTTCCTTGAGAAAATTACTTGTGAGACTATTTCTCTTCTGGGTACAATCAAGCACTTTAGAATGAACTCCATAACTGCAGATTCAACATAGCATTAGGCTTGGTAATAATATCAAAAAATATTGCTTTAATAATGCCGTGATGTTGCCTAGAATCCCATGACTTTCCTTCTGCTAGTAATTCAGCCAGAGAACTTATCAGTGAATGTGTGTGAGTGCCAAAGAGCAGGGCCCAGTTTAAGGGACAACAAGAACCTCAAGGTTAAGGAGAGAAGACCAGAATCAATACCTTCTAAATGAGTTGACTTCTTTGGAGGAAGGCTGCTGCTCTCACGCAGGACCTGGTGCCTGGTTCACCATGAGAAAACAGGGCTGGATGGTCAAAGAGGCTTCCTGATGGGTGGTTTGGTTTCTTATTTGGGATTTTCCAATTAATCCTCTCCATTGCCAAGTTTGTACAGACGCTAACGGAAGTTCTCTCCTCCATGTCCTCCTTCTTTTTAAGTGTGTTGAAGCACACTGGAACTATAAAGCACTGTGCAAATGTAAGAGCTTCAGGCGCTGTGTGCATGCTTGCTCTGGTGCAAGGTGCTGCAGAGAGTCTGAAGGAATCACGCACCATGGGAGGGACAGATATATCCATCCTCAAATCCGGTGTTTCCTCAAGTGGGAACACCGACCCCTGGTGGTGCCTGGGATGATGTTAGCTGACAGGTGAAGAAGCATTTCTATTTTAATAGTTATAATGTATAGTTCAATAATTACACATGCATTTATCATGACATGTAATAGGAAAAATAAAATTCATGTACCATTATATAATGGTATTATTATATAGGACAAGACTAAGGACATAAATTCATTTATTTAGTTGAAATAGAGAAAAAAAAGTATGAGGATATGCAGATTCGATAAAAAACTATGAAGATGGGATATGAATTACTGAGTTTTGAAAATATTGAGGCCCAGAGAAGGGGATGGGACTGTCTTGCCCAAGGTCAGATAGCAAATTAGAGGCAGTGCTGGGATGGTTATTCATGTCTTCTAACCCCCAGGATCTTCCAGGTCTTTTGATTATAGTATGATTTCTTCCTTAGCTGGCCACGTCTCCACTTTAGGTTTGAGTTCATCACTAAGAAGGCACAGTGCTTTTCTCTCTAGGGATATCTGTTGAAGGGTTTAACTTAGTAAAGGGTTAAAAGCTTCAACAGTGCATTTGAAACATGGGTCTTGAACATGTTGCTATCGATAGCTTATAGAACATTTCCTGTGAATGAAGAGCTCAGGCCAAAAACTAGGACCTTTCCTGGCCCTTTGCAAAGCCTCAGAAGTTGTGCACAGCTAGAGAGAGGAAGCAGTGGCCGAGCCAAGCCAATTCAGCATGTGGCATGCCTCCAGGTCTGCAGCCTCTCTCCCCCACGTCAGACCCAAATCTCCACCATTCCCAATTCCCATCCACTAGAAAACCAAGGAGAAGGTTAAAAACAAGGTTTTGCTAAGTGACTGAAAAAAAGAGTCTGTCTGCAGAGACTGTAGTCTCTTCCCTATCTACAGCTCATTTATAGTAATGACTGCATTCATTTATCCCTGTGCCAACATCATTTTTGAACTCCACGCCACTACAAGTTAGCATGCCTATCCTCATTTTGCAAATGAGGTAATCAAAGTTCAAGGTTAATTTGCCCAAATGGGAAAGTTTCTCAATTCTAGGCCTATCGGACTGCAAAATTCCAAGACTCATACTCAATACAGGGAAAGAGAACAGACATATGAAATGATGTTGAATAATGTAAGGACATGTGTAATTCAATGCTAGATTAGACAGTAGTGACTTCTAAGGCTGAAAGAATTCACAGTAGGATAGATCATTGTCCTATTCATTTATGTATCTAAATTCAAGTTGGATTCCTCATTCCGTGCCAGACACTTGGGACTGATCTGAAATAGAGGTCAGCAAACTATACCCCACAGGTGAAATCCAGCCACTACCTGTTTTTTTGTAAATAAAGTTTTATTGGAACACAGCCATAGCTATTTTTTCATGATTTCTGTGGCTCCTTTTGTGTTACAACAGCAGAACTGAATAGTTATGACAGAGACCTTTGGGCTTGCAACAACCTAAAATATTTGTTATCTGGCCTTTGACAGAAAAAGTTTGCTGACCATTTATCTAAAAGTCCCAGAAGTCTTTGTATAAGGGGTGGAACTTGATAATAAAAAGAAGATTAGAATTTTGAGTCCAGGAGAAGGCATCACAGACCCTGAATCCTAATTTGGCCTGACTACATAGAAAAAGTGAAGGAGAGACCTTGAGAAAGTAGCAGTTTGAGGCCTCATTATTTTAATTTGTAAAATGGAGATGGAACCACCTGCTCAGACTGCCTCCTAAGTTTCAGTGCATTGGATGACACAGTAGGTAATAAATAATAATTAATAGCTCCATTTTATTGCATACTAATTGAGCAGTTTTTCCTAAGCAATTTACATGCAACATCTTACAGTATCTTACATGCAATCTCAGTGTAACCCAGTGAAGGGGGTGGCTCAGTGTAAAGGAGTTACTGACTAGAAATTCGTTATGTGTTTTTTAAATTTTGTCTTTCTGAGAGTTTGAGCTTTGCCCTAGTTAGCCCAAGGGTGGCATCTGCCTAGGGTTGTGTGTGGGAGTGAGGAGGAAGATTAGGATTTGTTAAGGAGACAAAGAAGGATACAATTCTTAGCTTCTGAGATGCAAAGAAAATTTGCAAGTTGGATAATTTCCCTGCAATAATGTTTACATTTTTTATTGCCTCTGTTGGAGTATTGGGGTGAGGCCATGTATGGAGGACCTAGTTTATAACATTGCACACTGTGGAGCAGGTATTTCTTCTGCTCACGCAGCTAGGCTGACTCTAAGGTATTAGGATGTAGGAGAAGGAAAAGACAAATAGCCCAAACCTTTTCTGGTCTGGCAAGTGGTAGGAGGAGAAATCGGAGAGTGGAGAGGAAGAACTAGGGGAGAGGTGGAAGGTATATAAAGGAGGATTTCATTAAGGGAAGGGGTTATTGCTCATGCCGTTGAGGAATTTGGACAAGCACCTCATCTTGGACAGCCTGGAATTCACCCTGCTAAGTTGTGCAGGTGGTTAGAAGGAGATTCAGTGCTTTGGCTTCCCTGGCTGTGCTCACCCCTGCAGTGTGGGCCCTTCATGTGAGCCACGGACCTGCTGTAGGGCTTTCTGACACATGGCTGTGCAGGGAAGATACTGCAGAGATCTGGGTCTGTAGGCCTCAGGAGTGAGGAGAGGCCTTGACAGCTGGGGAGCAGCAGTGGGATTGGTCAGGATTAGCTGGAGGCCAGCCTGGCCACAGTCACCAGGGGACAAGAGATTATTCCTGGAAACTGAGGATGCCAGAGCCCCAAACCCTGAGCTTTCCTCATGGGTCTGATATCACAAAAGACTTGCATACCTCAGTAAGATCTCTGCTTCATGAGGAGATGCGAGAGGAGCCTCTGAGTCTGAGCATTTTTATAAAGAGGGACTGAACTAAAGAGACTTTTCAGATTAGATTTGGTTCTAAGCAAGTTTGTATGTTTAGTTTCACCTCTTGGTTCCCTCTCCCTCTGCCATTTCTACTAGGAGTGGAGGGAGGGGAAAGGAAGTCAGATTAATAATTTTGGCCAAAATTATTGTTTACAATTATATATATATATATATATATATATATAATATTTTTACATTATTTTTTATTTACAATTTGTATATTTTTACAATTATATATATTTTTACAATTATATATATTTACAATTACATATTTTTACAATTATATATATTTACAATTATATATATACACATATATATTTGTTTACAATTATATATTTTTTTCTGTTTACAATTATATATATGTTTCTAAAGAGACCAATTGTATTGTCAGTTAAAAATAACAACCCCTTTACATTATCATCATCCCTAGTGACACTCATCTGTCTGGCTCCAGAACCAGAGCACCCTGAAAACTTCAAACACTTAGACAAACTTAGAGCTGCTCTCATCTTTGTGATTGTGGTTGTCATTGTTAGGATTTAGGTCACCACGTTAAAATCCAAATGGCAGATGTCACAACGGAGGCTGGAACTCGCATCCTGGAAGACATTGGCTGTGTGCAAAAGTGACCTAAAAACTAATTAATGAAAGCAGAAATCTGGAGAAGATTGAACCACAGCCCGCCCTGGGGATCCCAGGGCAAAGAAGGGGACTGTCCTTCAGAGGCATGTGTTTTTACCCCTCTGTGTTCTGAGTTTCACTTTAAGGAAATGGTTAAAAAAAAGTCTTGGGACTGGACGGGCCTTAAACCTGGAGGAGAATTTGCAAGGAAATGGTTTGTGTTCTGGCTCTGCAGTGTAAGACTGGTTTTCCAGAGTTGCTAGGGAGGAAAAAGTAGGTGGCAGTTAGCTAGCAGGGTGCAGAGTGGAAGGGTAGGAGCTGGAGAGGTGAGAACTCTGACTTCTGGTGATGGAGAGGTGGTGAAGAGGAGTGTTTTTCCTCCCTATGAAAAGTCTAGAGTTACCCTTTGAAACCTTGGCTGTGGTCTGACTAGTTGGCAAATACTCCCGTGTGCCGGAAAGAGAAGGGATGCTGAGCCCTTAGACACCATCTGCTGAGCACATCCTGGCACATGCCAGCTGCCTGACTGAGTGATTTGGAAGTTATCTGTGTTTCAGGCTCTAAGCACAATCTCCAGTGCTGTCTTCCTACCAGGAAACTGTTTCTGTCCCTCCTGAAGAGGTCTTAGAAATCTCTGATATTCCCATGAGGAGAAGCTTCAAGCCAGCTCATTCATTTGGTGCTTCCATTTGGTATGGGGGCGTGGTGGAAATACACACACACACACACACACACACACACACACACCATTTGGTATAGAAAAAATATATATATTTTAAATGGGCACAGTTGTGAAGTGTATATAATAAGGCCTGGCTTGGGTACCTGGACACAGAGCCTCATCCCAAATCTCCTCTAGCAGAAAGGCAGATTTCCAAGTTACAAACTGTAGTGCTGAACTGTGGGATCTAAACGTGCCCAGCATCTCCACCTGCTAGAGCAGGCAAGGCGAAGAACCAGACCTGAGTAGGAGTTAGTTCCACAGCAGCATTTGTTTCATGAATATTTGCTTGTTTGCATCAGCCTCAGTGAGATACTTAAAAAGAAAAAGGATGGGCTTGTGGATAACTTTTCCCTCATTGCTTCTGATTTCCCTGTACTGTCCAGATTTTCTGTAAGGTGTATATAATTCTTTGCTTCTCAGAAAAAAAAAATCTTTAAATGATAGGAATAGAAACTTGGATCTTAACAGCTGCCGACATTCTGTGCCCTCAGACTGTGATGAGGGGGAGGGAGGGTGAGAGAACAAAGGTCCGGGTCTTCTTTTAGGGCTTCATTGTTGCCTACTCCTGCCACGGATTTGGTAGGAAGTATACACACTGGTCTGTTTCAAAAACCAGTAACAGATGTCGTCAAGGAATTATTGTTTAATTTTCTTGGAGGCATTGCTGTATTGTACCCTATGAGCACACATAGGAGAAAGTCCTTGTTTGTAGGTTATCTAGGTGGAAACATTAAAGGGTGAAGTGTCAAGGTGGTTGCTTTCTCCTTTGAAGCAGTTCCTATAAAAAGGCAAATATGAAGCAAGTATTGCACAAAAATTAACAATTGTTGAACGCAGTGACTGATCTATGCATATTCCTTGTACTCTTCTCTCCATATTTCTGTTTGTTTGAAAATTTTGGTAACAAAAATTTGGGAACAAAACAGCATCAGACATGATTCTCAGGGAGGCATATTCATGGTGGGGAAAAGGAAACAAATCTGTTCTGAATGCTCCTGAATGCCACCCTCCCACCTCTTCTGAGACCTGTGTGTTTGTGAAAGACTCTTCATTGTACTGTTTGTAACTCCTTTAAACTAGAAATGGGTTTCATTTCCATCATTAGAGCAGTGGTGAAATAGTTTAAGGTATGGCTATATTATGAAAGAACATGGAGACTAAAGCGTTTTAGTCTAAAGTGTTTCCATGTGATATCATTTCTCTTCTACCTAAAGAAATTTTTAACCTTTTCTGAAGTACAGTTCTACTGGTGATGAATTTTCTTACCTTTTGTTTGTCTAAGAAAGTTCTTATTTTGCTTCCTTTTCTGAAGGGTGTTATCACTGGATATAAAAGTCTAGGCTTATAGGTTTTTTTCTTTTTCTACATTTTCTTTTTTTTTTTTTTTTAAGATTTTATTTATTTATTTGACAGAGAGAGATTACAAGTAGGCAGAGAGGGAGGCTGAGCAGAGAGCCCGATCCAGGGCTTGATCCCAGGACCCTGGGATCATGACCAGAGCTGAAAGCAGAGGCTTTAACCCACTGAGCCACCCAGGCACCCCTCTTTTTCATTGTCTTCTGATTCTATAGATTTGTAGTTTTTATCAAATTTGGACAACTTTTGGCCTTTAATATTTAAAATAGTTCTCTATAACTCTTCTAGGACCCCTACAATGTAGATTTCAGACCACTTTCTGTTCTCTTCTTCCTGTGCTTCATTTAGTTTATATTCTACTGTTATATCTTCAAGGTTGCTGATATTTTCTTTTACAGGGTCAAAACTGCTGTTAAATCTATCCACTAAAATTTTTATTTTAGGTACTGTAACTTTTATTTTTAAAAGTTCCATTTGCTCTCTTTCATATGTCTGATTTTTCTCCTCATTATAGTTATATTTTCTATGAAATACAAATCCATTATTATAATACCTGTTTTAACTATCCTTCTCTGTCAACTCCATCATCTCCATTTTCTTCTCTGTGAGTTCCATCATTTATCATTTCCATATTTGTTTCTATTGACTGGGTTTTGTACTGACTGTAGGTCATATTTTCCTGATTATTGTCCCATTTAGTAATTTTTGGTTGGATGCTATACATTATGTGTATTACAGTCAAGTGTCTGGATTTCACTGTCGTCCTTTAAAGAGTTTTGGACTTTATATTGAAAGATGTGTATTTTTCTATCAGCCTGAGCTCATTGCATTCTTTTTTTTATAGGCTATGTGGGGGTTAGTTTATAATAAACTTTAGGCATAGATCAGCTCTGTTACTAAATCATGACCCCTCTTGGGTGTCTACTGACTATTTCAGGTGATCACTATGGACACCATACTCTGGTGCATCAAAACGGGAACTCCTCACAATCGTTATGTGAGCTCTGGCGATTGTTCTTTCTTCTTAGCTGAGTCATTCTTTGTCCTGTCTTTTGGAGATTCACTCTATTCATACATAACTTTGTACTTAGCAAAGCCTCCAGGTTTTGCTGAAGCAACAGCTTTCTGGAGCTCTTTCATTGTATGGCTTCATCCTTTTTGGAACTCTGCCTACATTTTCCAGCCATTTCATCCTCTTCAGTCTCTGATGAATATTTTGGCAAGAGCACAGGCTATATTTGGTTTTCCCTTCCCTGCTCATGGTCTTAAAATTGCTTTAGTCAGAGAAGCAGAATAGTTGTAGGGATCACCTTATTTATTTTCCTTCTGTGTTGTCTATTTTCCAGTGTCTGAAGGTAGTTATTTCACATGTATTGTCCAGTTTTCTAGTTGATTCTTATAGGAGTTTAAATATGGTCTTTTACAATATGTCTAATTACAATACTAAACAAAATTGTAAATATAATTACTTGAATTTAAAAATTAAGTTTATTTAAACTATGAAAAGATCCTGAACCTATTCATTCATTTATCCCACCCCACCCCTTGCTTTTGGCAATCACCAATCTGTTCTTTGTATCTATGAGCTACGAGTAAACTCATACATATACTATGAGTATATGTATATATGTATATATATATATATTTGTGTATCCCTTATTTTTATATATATATAATATATACGTAAAATATATGTAATTTAGAATCCACATATAAGTGAGATCAAATGTATTTGTCTTTCTCTGACTTACTTCATTTGGCGTATGCCCTTGAGATCCATTCATATTGTCACACATGGCAAGAGTTCATTCTTTTTTATGGCCGAATAGTATTCCACTGTATATACATACCACAATTTCTTTATCCATTCCTTCATTGATGGACACTTAGGTTGTTTCCCAATATTGGCTATTGTAAAAAATGCTACAATGAACATAGGAGCACATATATCTTTTCAAATTAGTGTTTTTGTTACCTTTGGATAAATACCCAGTAGTAGAATTGCTGAATGATGTAGTAGTTCTACTTTTAATTTTTTGAGGAACCTCCATACTATTTTTCATAGAGGTTGCACCAGCTTACACTCCCACCAGCAGAGCACCATGATTCCCTTTTCTTCACATCTTTACCAACACTTGTTTTTTCTAGTCTTTTTTTAATAGCCATTATAACAGGTATGAGGTAATTACTAATTGTGGTTTTATTTTGCATTTGCATTTAATTAATGATATAGAGCATCTTTTCATGTACATGTTGGCTATCTGTATGTATTCTTTGGAAATATCAGATCTTTTCCTTATATTTTATTCAGATTGTTTTATTTTTGGTTTTCTTTGTTGTTGTTTTGCTAATGAGGTATATGAGTGTTTTATGTATTTTGCACATTAGCCAATGTGCAATCAGATATAAAATTTGTAAATATTTCTCCCATTCAGTAGGTTGCCTTTTCATTCTGCCGATGGTTTTCTTTACTGTGCAGAAGCTTTTTAGTTTGATGTAATCCCATGAGTTTGTTTTTGCTTTTGTTGTTTTGCTTTTGGTGTCATTTTCCCAAAAAAGTGTTTACCAAGACCTATGCCAAAGAGCTTATCATGTGTTATGTTCTTTTAGAACTTTTTTGGTTTCAGGTCTTGTGTTCAAGTCTTAATCCATTTTGAATGGATTTTTGTGTACAGTTTAAGAGAGTGCTTTAGTTTCATTCTTTTGCATGTGGTTGTCTAATTTTCCCAACACCATTTATTGAAGACACCGTCCCTTCCCCACTGTGTATTCTTGGCTCCTTAGTTACATATTAATTAAACATATATTTATGAGTTTATTTCTGGGCTTTCTCTTTGTTCCATTCCTCTGTGTGTTTGTTTTTGTGTTAATACCACATAATGTTAATTACTAAAGCTTTGTAATATAGTTTGAAATTAGGAAATGTGTGTCTCTAGCTTTGTTGTTTTATTCAAGATTGCTTTGGCTATTTGGGGTCTTTAATGGTTTCATACAAACTTTAGATCTCTTGTTCTATTCCTGTAAAAAATTCCAGTGAAAATTTGATAGGGTTTGCATTAAATGTGTAGTTTGCTTTAGATAGTATGGACATTTTAATAATACTAATTCTTCCTCTCTGTGAGCATGGAATGTCTTTCCATTTATTGGTATCATCTTCAATTTCTTTCATAAATGTCTTATAATCTTAAATACACAGGTCTTTCACCTCCTTGGTTGAATTTTTTTCTAAGTATTTTATTCTTTCTGATGGAATTTTAGGTGGGATTGTTTTCTTAATTTGTCTTTCATTATTACTGCATAGGAAACAACAGATTTTTATATATTGATTTTTGTATCTTGCAGCTTTACTCAATTTGTTTATTAGGTCTAACAGTTTTCTGATGAAGTCTTTAGGGTTTTCTATATATAATATCAGTCATCTGTGAATAGAGACAGTTTACTTCTTCCTTTCCAATTTGGATGCCTTTGCTATCTTTTGCTTAATTGCCATGGCCAAGATTTCCAACACTATGTTGAATAAAAATGGTGAGAGTTGGCATCCTTGTCTTGTTCTTGACTTTAGAGAAAAAATTTTAGCTTTTCATCATGGAGTCTGATTTTAGCTGTGGGCTTGTCATAGATGGCCTTTCTTACACTGAGATATGTTCCTTCTGTATCTGCTTTGTTGAGAGTTTTTATTGTGGATGCTGAATTTTGTCAAGTACCTTTGCTGCATCTATTAAGATATTCATACGATTCTTATCCTTCATTTTACTAATGCGGTGTATCACATTAACTGATTTGAGGATGCTGAACAACCCTTGTATCCCTGGAATAAATCTCACTTGATCATTGTGTATGAAGGTGAATTTAACAGAGGAAAAATCATCCAGAGATGTTGTATAACTTCAGGTAATGAAAGCAACAATTTTTAAATGATACTACAAGTTTTAAAAATGTGAGAAACCATAAGATTTTGATGTAATTAATTTTTAATTATAAATATCAGACAACATTTATAGAATTTGTAGTCTGAAATATGAGTAAGTTGTGAATACCTTTACTTTCCTCCATCTTGGTTCTTCATTAATTATTTTATATTGATATTTACACATTTTTAATAGGTATAGCATTTGCTTTCTGCTATGTAGCCACTGTTTACCATGTTGGTGTGCCTTAATTCCATGCTGAACATGGATTTAATTCTCATTGGTATTTAACCACAACATATCTATTTTTCAGGTCCTTATTTTAAGTTACATTTATTTGGCAGGATAGATCATCAATCTCCCCTCCCTCATAAAGACTCATGGGGAATGTTCTCTGAGTCCTTAAGGCTTATGAATTTTTGTCATTAACCTTGTACTTGCAGTAAACCTGGATGGATATAAACTTTCCTCAGAACTTTTCATATATCACTCTATTGCCTTTTATCATCTAATGTTACTGTGGAAAAATCTAAACTAAGTCTAGTATTTCCCCTTTTTAAATGAACTAGTTTTTGGCCTATATTTCCATAGAACTCATTTTGTATATCTTTGAAGTTTGGTTGCTTTACCAGAATCTCTCTCTTTTTAAAAAAGTTTAATTTCAGTATAGTTAACAAAGAGTTTTATATTAGTTCTGGGTATATAATATGTATCAAAATGTCTCTTGCTGTATTTTCTTTTATATCACTTGTTTTTGAGTTATGGTATGTCCTTTTGTGACAGATTTATATCTTTATTTCAAGAAATATTCTTGCCCAGAGTGGCTTGTCCTCTTGGAGCTTCTTTTGAAAGACTTCTTGGAACTGGGTAGTGGGAAGAAGCCAGAGGGTCTTGGGAGGCTGTCAGTGGAGGCTTGAAAGGAGGAAAGAAAACTGCTATTGGAAACTTCATATAAGGGAGCCCACATTATATATTAGCAGGACAATTGGCCAGGCTATTGCTTATAGTAAATTGAAAAATAGAAAATGTATCTAATTAACCTATTTATCTTGCAAAGACTATGTCCAGGTAGAATAGCGAGAGTGTTAACGGGCTCTTTTATCTACATGTGATAAAGTACAGTTAGAGAGAGAAACTAAACAAGGAATTACTTCATTTTTAAACAAAATTAGAGGGAGTATTTCCAAATCAGAACTTGCCATATTTCAAATTAAAACTATTTCTCATTCTAATATTCTTAGGAAAAATTTCTCAAAATAAGAAATGGCCTCATGGGGAGCGCCTGTTTGGCTCAGTGGTTAAGCATCAGGCTTCAGCTCAGGTCATGATCCCAGGGTCCTATTCATTGGGCTCCCTGCTCAGTGGGAAGGCTGCTTCTCCCTCTCCCACTCCCTCTACTTGTGTTCCCTCTCTCACTGTGTCTCTCTCTGTTAAATGAATAAATAAAATCTTAAAAAAAAAAAAAGAAATGGCCTCATGGCAAGTATAAAATATATGATACTGTCTATGAAACATGGCTTTGTGGTCAAGAACCTATAAAGCCTTTGCTAAGACATTCGAAAAACAAAAGGTGGTGCTTCATACTTCCTTCCTCATCTAGAAGAAAGAAAAAGAAAAAAGACTTCTGGTAATTTTAAGAGCATAACTTGTAGACCCTCTCAGCTAGATAGCACTGTTACTCAGAGTTCTAAAGTAGAGAGAAATTTTGTGGGTGTTTCTCTCATCTAATAGAGTGAACTGTAATTTGATGAATAGGAATTCCATTGAATTTTTATAGGAATTGTATCAGACTACAAGATAATAGAAATAGAATACAAAGAGGCCTCTTGGGCCCTAACTTAATGATAAACAGAAAGCAGGTTGAGAAATCTACTGAGCTGTAACCACAGATTTTTTTTTTTTTTTTGGGGTAGAACGGGGTCTTGATGGAGGAAGTTGTGATCTGTGCCCAATTGGATTTCGGTATTGCCATGGACTGTTATGTGTTTCTTATCACCCCCACCACCCTTTTGAATTAGTGTCTTTATTGTAGTGCTTCTGACCCTGTCTCACCATCATATATTGGACATTTTGGGCAGAGAGTTAGAAGTTTGTTTCTTCAGTTCACATGTCTTTAGATCAAGAGCTGCACTTAAGGGACCTCATTCACATCTGGAGCTGGTTTGAATGACAGTTCATTCATTTGAATGACAGTCCTATACCTCAAGTCTAAATCTGATGCTACAATGGATGAGACCCTGGTGATTCTTAGGGTTGAGGAGGAGTTCAGTTAGGGGAATGTGGTGGATCATTAAGGTTCAGGGTGTTCACTTTAGTGTCTAAGGAGTCATACCTTCCAGTATGTGTGCCCTAGTGCCATTTCTGCTCTATGAATTTGGGCTGTCTGTGTTACCCACTTTAACTGTGAAATATGCTAGAAGCAATTCTGTGTCAGTTTTGGGCTGCTTCCACTTCTGTACTATTAGAAGTGACCAATCACACAAGGAATACAACAGCCGTAAGATGGCTATGCTATCAGCAAGCTCAAACTAGCCAGCTAGAAAGACCATGCAGAAGAGAACCAAGGAACTCAGTCAACAGCCCCAGCTGAGCTCTCAGCTTACTCAGCACCCAGGAGCCAATCACTGAGTGATTTGTTTTGTCAGTGGATTTCCCAGTTTTAACTGAGCTACCTCTCCTAATGTTAATGTAGGTTATAGATAATGCAGGTTATAGATAATGTAGGTTATAGTCCTGTCCAAATTGCAGATTTGTAGGAAAATAAGTTTTGGGATTCTTGGGTGGCTCAGGTCATGATCCTAGGGTCTTGGGGTTGAGCACTGCATCAGGGCTCGCTGCTCAGCGGGGAGCCTGCTTCTCCCTCTTCTGCTGCTGGTGCTCCCCCTGCTTGTGCTCTCACTCTTTCTGTCAAAGGAAGGAAGGAAGGAGAGATGGAAGGAAGGAAGGCAAAGAAAGAAAGAAGGAAGGAAGGAAAGAAGGAAGAAGAGAAATAAAGAAAGAAAGAGAGAGAGAGAAAGGGAGAAAGAAAATAGCCATTACAATTTTTAAGCCACTAAAATTTTCAGGTACTTTTTAATGTAACTATAGACAATTGAAATGTCTTAACTTTTTCTTTCAAGTTATTATTTTTACAGACATCGTGTGGCTGAAAACTTCTTTGAGGGGACGATTGTTTTTAATATATATGTTCTAGTCTGTGTTTTTTATGATACTTCCTTCATCTTCTGTACACCTTCCCTGCCAATTACTTACACATTTATTCCACTTTGGGTCCTTTCCAATTATTAGCAGTCATCAAGTAATTCAACTAAGTAACTTATTAACTTAGTAATTCAACTAACACAAAGGATTTGTTTATAAATAACAATGTGTGGTGATGATAAATTGTAACCACTTTACTGACAGTTCACCTCTTTTTCCTTTGTCTCGTGATGATGTCTCCCTTGAGTTTCACTGTTTTCAGTATTACTGCAGCTCAGAGGAAACCCTTGAAAGTTACAAAATCCTCTGTTTATAATTCAGGGCTAATCCTGTCCTTTCTGTTTGCCTCACCTCATTTCCTGCAGTCTCTCTTAGCAATAAGTAGAGAGACAATAGAATGTATTATTCAAATTATCATTCACTCCATAGTGAAATGAGGTGTCATTTGTAATTGCACTACTGTAGTAGGTACAAAGTGGCACACTAGGTCATCAGATCACTTTGCTTGTAAGCCTGGGTTGTGAACAATAAAAATGGCATGTACTTTTGTGAGCTTTACCTACTAAGCTTTCCTGTTCTAGAAAAGAATGGGATTGTGTAGGGACAGTCCCCATTTCTCCTTTGGCCTGCCTGTGTCCCTAGCTCTCATTGTTCTTATTAAGAAATTCTTATATTGACCTTTCAGACCTGGGTCATTAGCATGTTGTGGGAATTTTATATCCTAATTTAATTTCTGTGGAAGTTATATGTAGCCCTCAGTTACTTTTTACATTTTGGGCCAGGTTTCAAAGCATATGGCAGAATTTGTGATTTATGATTCATAGCCTGTGGCTTGTAATTTTGTATGTTTACCTCTATCATTACGATGGGAATATATTTAACTTCCATTTTCATTTTTTAAACTTGTCTTTGATGGATTTAGGAGGAGGAACATGGAATTAAAATGCCTTTACTCTGTTATGTTTACATGAAAACCAGTATGTTGACATGGAGTTATGACTTTGGTATGGAGTCAAACCTAAGAAAGCAGATTTCAGTACATTAGGTGTGATATGTATCTCTTTGTGCTAAAAAACATACTTTATAATGTATTTCTAAGGGTATTTATCCCCGTGGTAATTGAAGTTATTTTATGGAGTGAAGAGGGTGTATATAAGGTATATAATTTGGAAACTTTACGATAGGCATGAATTACTTTAATAAATCTGCAAAGATATCAAGGAAGATAATTCCACTGTGGAGAAAAATAAAAAAGACTCAAGTCTCTGTGGCTCTTATTGCATTATGGAGTTGGGGATCCATGCCACTAACAAGCATCCAGAGGTTAAGCATGAAATGCCTTTTTATTTTGACCCTATAGCCTTTCATCAAAATTTTCCCATTGCAGACCTTACAGAGAATTATCTTCCTTAGCTCAGGAAAATGTAAGAGTTGTCTGTCAAGGAGCACTTTGATCCCAAAGGTTAGAAGCTAGTAGGGTAGGATTGAATTAACCACAGTAACAAGAAAAAGACATCCTTGTTAGTATGGGATGGTTGACGTCTGTTGTCTGGGCTTCTGGGTCAGCAGTTGTTCCATTCCGTGGCATATTTATTGCCCTAGCTTGCATTGCCATATCCTGCTTGCTGTCATCTGCCTACTTCAATGTCCTGGGATGCAGCATTAATATTTTTGTAATGGTGGTATATCCCTTAGCATATCCAAGAATGGAGGAACAAACAAGAAATAACAGCGATAAGCGTGTGCTGCCAGACCTTCCTTGGAGAACTTTATTATTGTGCACACCAAGAAATGGATTTGTGAAACTTAGTTTGGTGGAGTGGAAAGTAAAACACAGAAAAGAAATAGAGTGGTGCACACAGCTGTCACAGTCATGTCAGAAATGCACATGAGAAAGGTAAGCATCAGCATCTCACAAAGACCTTCCAGGGAAGAGCAGGTCTGCTCTAGTGTGTCAAGCACCTGACACAGGAATGAAGCTTGACAAGTCATTTTGATGCTGAGCTGGTAAACTCCTTGAAAATAAACACACTTTTCAAAAGAGGCCAAAAACCCAAATCAATACAAAGAAGAAAGCTAAGAGAATGCGTGAAAACAAGTTAATGAGGAATAATGGCTTGCCCCTGCTCCCACTTCTGTTCATCACCCCAGCAAGTGCAGATGTTTGGTGTTGACAGGCTAAGTTGCGCAGTGGGAAAATATGGCCGGAAGAGTCAGGCAG
Organism: Mustela nigripes; assembly: GCF_022355385.1. NCBI lineage: Eukaryota > Metazoa > Chordata > Mammalia > Carnivora > Mustelidae > Mustela > Mustela nigripes. The sequence continues at coordinate 27,528,437 of NC_081558.1, forward strand.
ACCCTGAGGTTAGACTCAGTGCACCCACTTGCCATTTGGATTTAGCATCTTGGGCAAGCGACTTTTTTTCTTCTCAGGAGATTCTTGGCTGGTTCTTCTTGGATTGAATCTGGGTTTGAGTTTCTTTTCCTGTAATTTAGGGGTAGTAGTATTCTCTCTATAATGTTGTTTTAAAGATTAAATGAGAGAGCAGATATAATGTGCGAATGTACAGAAAGTTCTCAATAAATGCTTGTTGCTAGTTCACTGCGGACTCCTCTGTCCCCAAGCTCTTGGGGGTGGAATGTTCTTACACCTTGCCCTGACTTCCCTCCTCTTCCTAGTTTTTCCTCTTCCTCTTTCTCCTTTTCCTGTTCTGTAAGGATGGGGAAGTCCTGAGCTGGCAGATAAATTGGGCTTCAGCTCAGATGAAGCAGAGAGAACGCTTGATGTATTTGTCCTGCTGCTGAGAAAGCAAGCTGCATTTGTGCTCTTGGTTTCCATTACTGAGCTGACCATATTTTATCTTCCTTTAAGTGGCAGCCAGATCCCTCCAGGTCAGGTCAACACAGACTGAATGCAGGAGAGAGAAGCAGTTACTAAAACTGGTCAGAGGTATTTATTTCTCCTGCAACTGTTATCTAAAAGTGGCACTCACATCCTCAGACCTGAAGTTGGCAGTTGCAGTTCTCCTTTTGCGACGTCCTTTGAATCTCTGGCCTATTTCTGCTCAGGTGAGCCTATGTGATCCTGCCAGATGTGTTCCCTTGTACATCTTTCATCATGGCATTTACTTTCTCAAAGCCATCTCCAACTCCCCAAAGCCAGGGAAATAAATTCCAAAGTCCTTACGTAGGCAACCAGCTCAAATGCTAGCCCCTCCAGAAGCTTTGTTTGGAGGTATATGGAGGTAATCTTACCCTTCCCCAAACTCCTCTGGCTTTCTCTGAGCAGAAGACCGATGTCTGAGGCATAGAATTCTCCCTTCTGCAGTACAGGTTTTTAGAATCTTCATCTTTTTCCCCAGTAGAACATAGGGCCTTTGGAAGTAAAATTTATGCCCAACCTCTATTTTCTCCACAGTGTGTAACACATATTAGGCAACTAGATGAATGAATTTGAAAGCAGTAGTTGAGCTGTTCTATGTATATTTAAGTGCTGGTGATCTACTTTTTGATATCCCTAGGGATGGCAAATCCCTGCCATGCATGCCCTCATGGTGTTTCCGGTGCATGTGGCTTAATTCTTTTCATTTACCTAGCCTAATGTGCAAGTCGCTGTCTGGAGAAGTAGGTTGGGAAGGCTTTAAGGTTTCCTTAAAGTAAGATAGATAGTGTCAGTAAGATAGAGTGCTATGATTGATTATTAATGTCTCCCATTACCACTGTATCAGAATTGATTGAAAGATGGAAGCTTTATGTTGTATCACATCTAATGTTTCTATATTGGTAGAAAGTTATAATAAATGATATATGGATGTACTTGTAATAAAAACTGACTCTCCTAAAATTGCAATCACATCAATATATGGAGAAGTTGTGGAAATAACACAGATTGTAGTCACCAGTCTTAACTTTCACTTTGTCTCTTCCACTTGGGAGCCAGCAGCAAATTGCTTAATCTCCATTTCTCCACATGTACAATAAGTTACTAACACTCATTTTGCCTATCTTACAGCCAAACAAGAGAGTAATTTTCCTGGTCTGAGGACAAAATGAAATGTATAGGAATATGCACATTATGATTAGAACTCATAAATAACTTTTATCATTCTTACTTTGAAAGCCTTACATATTGTTTAAATTAAAAACAAAAATACTAAAGAAAAAAAAAAAGGAAATCCACTAATTCTTGTTGAACAGAGATAATCACTAGTAAGAGCTTAGTGTATATCCTTCCAGATCCTTTTCAATGAGATTTGTAGTCTTTGTAACCCTTTGAGACTTGTTTTCTTTTCCTTTACCAATATAGAGAGAATATTTTTAGATTTTATTAAATATTCTTCTAAAACATTGATTGAATGTCAAGTAGTATTTTATTGAATATTAATAGTGTGCTGCTCACTGTGAAGTACAAATGCAATACTGATTTGATTATTTATATGATGAGCACCAAGCAAGAAGGACCCTAGAAATTTGTTTGACAAGTTAAAAATTGTTGCTTTGTAGAGTGCTTGGAATAGTGGGTGTTCAGGTAGCACTGGGGGCTATTATACAAGAATCTTATGGCAATGGTAATTGTCAGGTGTGCTAATTTTAATGAAGGCCAGTATATTGGATTTGCTGGGTCTCAAAGAAAAAGAAAGAAAGAAAGAAAATGAATGTTCCATAAGTAATGTTTATGTGGTTGCTGGGTGCTGGTTTTGCAAATGTTTCCACAGTGAAGAAGGGATGGATTTTTGAAAAGTTGTAATGAACATGAAACAGGGAAGAAAAGGTTTTGAATTTAGCTCGTGGTAGGGCTCATTCTTCCCCTTTGGTTAAAAACAAAAGGAAATTTGCAGAAACTGAGCAAATTTATAAAAGTACACCAAGCACTTTGCTTATTTCTGCTGACTTAAAAGTCCTTCTTTGAACATAAGAGATTTTTTTGGTCTGGAATACAGGGGCCAGATCCTTCAAAATGAGACAGATTGGCTCAGTTGCTCAGCATCTGCCTTTGGTCAGGTCATGATCCCAGGGTCCTGGGTTCCAGCCCCACATCAGGCTCCCTGCTCGGTGGGAAACATGCCTCTTCCTCTCCCTCTGCTTGTGCCCCCTCTTTTGCTGTCTCTCTCTCTGTCAAATAAATAAACAAAATCATGTAAAAGAAAAGAGACAGATTTCCAGTTTAGAAAACTGTAGTATTTCTGTAAAATATACATCAGCTCCACAGGACCTATTTTCAAGGCTCTTTAGGAATTCTGGGGACTTGTGTCTGCAGTCAGGTGAAGTAAACACACACACACAAAAACCTGTCTTATGTCCCATTTCTGCCATTAACTAGTCGCATGGTCTTGAACAAATACCCAACCTATTTCAGCTCCAGTTACTTGTATCACAGGATAATTCTTAGAGTTAAATGAAATCATGTCTTTAAGTTCTTGGCACAGTGTCAGTATTCAGTAAGCGCTGGTCACATCCTTCTACAGAAGGCTCTAAACAGGTCACGGAGGTAGACAAGTTGACTCACTCTCTCTCCTTGGGAACTAATGGCTGAGCCTCCAGAAATTTTTTATTTTCTTAGCTAACTGAATGTGTTACATTGTAAGTAAAAGCAATGATAAGCACAGTCCATAAGAAGGTTCTAAGAAATTCAGTATCTGGTTAAAGCAAGAGTGAAAGGAAAAAAAAAGTCATAGACATTTTAAGAATTTAATATTTTCTCTTATTGTCAGTTCAATTATCAATTCTAATTATATCCCTGTGGTCTAGAGGCTTCCAGAAGTTCATTTCCAGCCAGACCTATGCTCATCTCCTTCTGTGGCATCTCATCTCAGGCCTAGCATGAAACCATTTGAGGTCAAAGCCTTCTGGTTAGGGATTGCTGCACTTAACTCTCTCTTACCCTGTGGGGCTGGATGGGTGGGAATGGACACAGCTGTTTGCTTCTGCATACTTGATTTGATATCTACTTCGTGTTCTTTGACTCTTTTACCCAATTAGAGAAGAAATGGTTTAGGAGGACAGAGCTGTCTTCAGTTCTGCATTATTTCTTCCTTGTGTTAATTCTTCAACCTATTAAAAAGAATTATTCCTAAAAAGGATAACTTTTTCAATTAAACATTACAATATCTCAGTCCAAATGAAATTTTAAAAAGTGACAAAGTGACATTCAAATATGTGTAATTTTTTCTCCAATGTGACTTCTTTTTTCTTTTTTTTTTTTTTTAAGGTTTTTTAAAATTTATTTACTTGACAGAGATCCCAAGTAGGCAGAGAGGCAGGCAGAGAGAGAGGAAGAAGCAGGGTCCCTGCTGAGCAGAGAGCCAAATGTGGGGCTCGATCCCAGGATCCTGAGATCTTGATCTGAGCCAAAGGCAGAGGGTTTATCCCACTGAGCCACCCAGGCGCCCCTCTCCCATGTGACTTCTAACACTACATTTTGTTAAAATCTATGCACTGAGGAAAAACTAAGTATATGCAACTGGTTTCATATTTATATTATACTCTCCTCTAAGGCCTAAGAAATAACTCTAAGTATTAACTCTCTTAAATGTTAAACCTCTTTAATGAATCATTATCGGCTCTTTAAATTTTAAGTGAAATTCAGAGTACTAAAGATGGATCTAACATTTAAAACCCAGTTGCCTGCTACTTCAGTGGTGTAGTCGGTTAAATGTCCGACTCTTGGTTTCTGCTCAGGTCGTGATCTTAGGGTCATGATCTCAAGGTCATGAGATTGAGTCCTGCATTGGGCTCTGCGTTCAGCACAGAGTTTGCCTGAGATTCTCTCTTCCTCTCCCTTTGCCCCTCCTGCTTGTTCTCTCAGATAAATAAATTCAAAACTCTGTTGCTACATGAAGAAGTTTGATTGGTGTTAAAAGTTTCTGATAGGCCTTTGTCACCATCAAAATATAGGATATTTTGTGGTTGAAAGAATTAATTGTTTGGCTACTTTAGTGATTATAATATTGATTTGTTCCTCATGTCACCTTTGTTACATCTGTGTTAGCATCCCAGGGAAAACAATACAGTTTCAATTATTACCTGCATGTTTTTCAGGATAAAAAATAGATAGTTTTGCAATGTATATTTGTTTATTCCTTTACCAGGCACAGCTGTTGCCCAATAATTAACTAGACCTTGACTTGAGGAAGGAAGTAAAGCACTTGATTTTTTTCTTGTTTGATATCCATACTCTATGGAAGAAATTCATGAGAGGGCAGGGGATAGAAGACATTTTAAAAAATTGCTATACCACATGGTTAAGAAATTTCTCTGTGATTATAAAATCATGAAAGAATAATTGGATGGAGATACCACCTGATTCTCCTGGGTATTCTAGTGACATTTCTGAGAGCCAAGAAGGGTCTCTGCATGAATCTCAAAAACATTCTGCAATTTTTTCCCTCTTCTCTCTTCAACTCAATGGGTTCCTGGCCAGGCCCCAGGACCAGGAGCTGGGAGAGAGGCTGGGGCTCAGCTCAGTCAAGATGAAGTGAAATGCCAGACATGCTGAAACTTCTGCCTGAAATCTCCAGGGAAGTTTAAAAAATTTCAGAGCTCTGTACTTCATGAACAAAATTCTAAATTAACCATTCCAGGGTCACTTCTGACCAACTCTTTAGTTTTTTTCTTTTGTGGCATGGTTGAGAAATCCAGTTGCAGCCCATGTAGATTTATTCAGGAAGGTGCTTGAGGTTTTGGAGGGGAGGGGTATCATATTTCAAATGCAAAGTTGAAAATCTGCACAGCATGAAAAAAGAGAACCACTGGCCACTGAAGAAATGTCTCATCTTCATTAGTCTTAAATATAGATATTTCGATTGGACTTTTGGTGGTAAATGCCCCATTGCACCAATACAAAAATGTTCAGCTAAGCTGGTACTTAGAACACTTGTCCTCAATGCTTAAGGATAACTAACAAAAAGTGGATGACTTGAAATTTGGAGGAAAGTCAAAAATGCCAGAGAAAAGAGGCAATGATAGTAGAGAAGCTCTTTTTCCTTTTGATACCATTGTTTTCTTGTTGGTTTTTAAACTATAATACTGAAATGGCTACCATTCATAAGTCTGTTTAGGTATGTAAGGGTGTCCCATGTATTATGGCATCCCAGCTGCACTATTTATAGGTGTCCATTTACAGATGAGAAATCTGGAGTTTAGGAAGGCTCTGTGGCTTGCCCAAAAGAATATATTTTACGAGAGGTCAAAAAGAAAATCCTAACCCATGATTTGTGAGCACCCTTCCTGTAATTCTTGGTTCTCATTGTATATATACCAGGATTGCCTATGGAGGTTTTTTGTTTGTTTGTTTGTTTGTTTGTTTGTTTTAATGCAGATTCTTGGCTCTTAACCCAACAACTCTGGTAGGAAGCTAGAAAACCCTGGTTTTTGCTTGTTAGTTTGTGTATTCAGTTCGCTATAAATTTCTGAAGTATAGTCCTGAAAAGCCATGCCATAGTCCAGGATGACTGAAGCAGAGGGCCAGGGAATTAGCAAAACAGTTTCAGTTGGCACTTAGTGAAGAGTAGGGCAGTATACACATATGGGGTCACCTCTGTTGCCCTACCGTCAACAGGGTGCTGTAGAGTTCCTCTACCTTACTTTTCACAGATTTGTTTTCAAAACATTTTCCCCAGCTCTAGAAATCAGCACAGTTTCTTGCACAAAGTAGGTACTCCTACATGTTTGTTGAAATGACCACATAAATGCTTCATCCTTGCCATGGCAGAGAAGATAGTCTGGCCCAGTTAGATAAAAGTAAAAGGTAGAGCTTGGGGAATAGACTGGAAAGGTGTGGCATCTGAATGGCAGGACTCTAGTAATGGGAGGAGGGGAAGGAGCAACATGTTCTGGGTGCTTTGGAGACGTAAGGTACTTTCATGAGCCATTTCATTTTTTTCTCGTTATTGTTCTCCAAAATAACTTCATTGCACACACTGAACAGATAAGCAACTGAGCCTCAGTTTAGAATCCTGCTCTCGGTCATTGGCTAGGATCAGAAAAGCTAGAATTCCAACCCTCTATCTGACACAAAGCGTGTGCTCTTCATACTTTCCTCTGTATCTCCTACTTAGAGAGTCTTGCTCTAAAGCTCCTGGTCTAGCAGAAATATAAAGCAGGCTATAAATGTGAGACACATATGTCATTTAAAATTTTCTAGTACTCACATTTTAAAGAAGTATGAAGAAACAGGTAAAACTAATATTAATAATGTATCTTATTTAACCTAACATAGCCAAAATATTATTTTAACATGCAATCAACAAAAAAACTCAGTAAGATAGTTTACATTCTTTCCTTCATACTACATTTTCAAAACCTGATGTGTATCCTACATTTACAACACATCTCAGCGAGGATTGAGTACATTTCAAGTGCTCAGTAGCCAAATGTGGCTCGTAGCTACCATATTGACAGCCCAGGTGTAGACAATCAGTAGTGTTATCAGGGAACTTACTGGGTTGATGTGGGAGAGCTCAGTACTGGGAAACCCAGGAGGAGATTATACTTTGAGTGCCTTCAAAGTATGCTTGGATTGGGCAATTTGGCATACAGGAAGCATATTATTAATTAGTTAATTCAACATAAATTAATGAGTACCTACTATATACCAGGCACTGTTCTAGACCCTAGGGTAAAAAGATGAACAAGGTCAAGTGCTTTTATTAATGGGATCTACACTCTAGGAGGTAAGATAGTCAACAAGCAGATCGATGCATGATTTAAGTGATATGAAGAAAAAATGCATCCAGCAAGCAGATAGAGTTGGCAGGGACTATTTTTGATGAGATAGTGAGAAGCCTTTCCAAAGACAAAACATTTGACTGGAGCCTGAGGCCAGGCACAAGAAAAACTGGAGGAAAGAGTATTCTAAGCAGAGGGAATTCTGAGGAGACAACATGTTGAACATATTCTGGGAGTAGCAGGGCCAGTGTTTATGGGGGAGGGGAGAGTGGTAGGAAGTGAAGTCTGATTGTGAGAGTGGGGTCAGCTCAGCCTATGCAAGGCCTCATAGGATATAGCAAGGACTTCTAAGTGTGATGGGGAGCTTTCATAGGATTTTGAGTCAAAGAGTAGTGTTCTCTGATATACACATACTTTTATAAAGGATGTTCTAGCTATGGTATGGAATGGTAGAGTACGGTATGGTATAGAGGTAAGGGAAGTGAATGAAACATTGTTATTGTAGGTAAAAGGTAGAGCTGTGAGGAATAAGTCCAACTTCACTGGGATGGAGATGCACAAACACTAGAGATCTCATTCTTAGGGTTCTGGTGCACTAAGTGATATTTTACATACTATATAGGCATATGTTGATAACTGGAGAGTTCCTCCCCCCCCCCACCCAAATTGCACAACTGAGTAGATTAACAAGACTGGGACTCAGAGAACTAGGTCATAGTCAATTGCCAAACCTGAGGTAGGATGGGTAAATGTTGCTGATATTATAGGGCAATTTGGTCAGAGTCCCCCAGAAATGTCAGAACCTGCCTTAGGCCAGCCAGTTCTCTTCTCTGGGAGGGTTCCTAGCAATACTGAGTTATGAGAAACAGTGGCACATAAAAAATAAGAGGAGCATTTATCATTAGCTGACATTGTATTTAAAACTCCAGTGTATAATTATTAGGAAAAAAACTGATGCAAGAACATGAAGTAGACACTAAAGTGGATGGATCATCTTCTTAAACTCATGCCTAATCTTAGAATCTTATCACTGGAAGTGAGAGCATCCCCTCAATAGAATTTAAGCTTCATAAAGACTGGGATCCTGTCTCATTTATATCCATACCCCCAGAAATAGAACCTGGCATCTAATAAGTGCTCAATATTTGTTGCATCCACCCACTGACTCATCCAGTAACTCCTTCTAACAAATATCTGTGCTGGGCACTGGGATAGAGGATAGAGCAGAGAGGTGACATGGCCATTACATTCTGAATTAACAGTCACCATCAGAAACAGACTTTCTGTACTGCATAATGAGCTCTTGGGAGAGAAAGGGCAGCTCACTAGGAGAGGGTGCATGAGGGTTCCCAAATTCAGGACTAGGGAGGGTAGGGAGCTTCCCAGAGGCAGTGGTGTCAGCAGAGATTCTTTTGGGGCTTCGACTAGGGGTTTTGACATTTGTAAATTATAAAGATACGCTCTGCTGGTGAACTCATAGGCAGTATCAAGGTAGCTTGAATGCAGAACTGTATTTTCAGAATAATAGTGTATAGTTAGTTGGCAAGTTTAAATGGTGATAAAGCCTCATTAGTATGTATGACCTACAGTTTTCCTAAATTTAGTAGAATGAAAAGCTGGCATTTATGATAATTTTTAAAACCCTACATTCATACCACTCATTTGTATAATCTGGCATATAATACCTGATTATCATAATTTTACCCAAATAATGAATAAACTGAGGGGAAAAATTAAAACCTTTCACATTAGACACAATTGTAATTATTTTATAGTAACATTCACAGTGAAATTCTTAATTAAGTCTGCATGCCTCTTTTACAAAAGTGCATTTTATAGATATAGTTAATTTTTTAATGTCTGCATTAATGAGAGGAAAGAGAAGCATAGATAATTCCCCAAAACCAAAGCTTAAAATCCATCTCCACTGGGCTGTGTGATAAAGTCTACCCTGTGCAATGCCTGATATTTGCTTTCCTAGTGAGTGCTCTTTGTGGGATAATATTAACATGCAGTTGTATTTCCTGAAAAAAACAAAAAACAAAAAACAAAAAAAGACTGTTGTACATCAGGGAAGAGAATATGGTGGGATCTGAAGAATGTGGAGGTCTGTTTGGGATTGACATTTTCCTACTGACATTAGGTATGCAGATAGCTAACTTGCTCATATGTCATAAGTTGAAAGAGAAGAAGATATTTCTTCCCTCCCTCCCGTGTGTGTTTGTTCATTCGTTCCTCCCTTCCTCCCTTCTTCTTGCCTTCCTTTCTTGCCTATTTCCAGAAATGTTCAGTGTCAACCAAAACACAGAAATCCATTCAAGTTCAGGATAAACCTTAACAATACATCTGGAGAAACACCTTATCAATATGGTTACCTCCATGGGAATTAAACACTCCAGCCCATTTCTAGCCTAAACCCTTCAAGGCACATGGTCATAAACTTGAGAGGAATATGCTGTGCATATGTTGTGCCTATGTTGATGCCCAACACAATATTTTTTGAAAAATTAAAAAGAATTCAGCAAGCATATTCAGTCATAGGAGGGCATTTTCTGTTATTTTTTGCTGTCATCATAATAAAGATTACAAATGATCTCTCTGCTGTTCAGGATATAGCATCTAGGATCAGGTATCAAGTCAAAGATGGTGGAAATGCATTCAGGGCCGCACTTTATGAATTTACTTTGCTTATTGCATTTCTTTTCTTGGAAATGTAATTGCTTTGGAATTATTGGGATCAGGGGGAAAAGCAAGTCATCAAGGGAGTAAGCTATAGAGTGGTGAAATATGATGAAAGTTAATTTAAGTTTGACAGAAATCTTGTTTTTTTTTTTTTTTTTTTTTTTGTCATCCGTAACTTCTAGGTAACTACTTCAATCTTTGCGAAGCCAGAGGAAGTATTTTTATCCATTTTTGTTGTTGTCCAATACACATTAAAAAGGGCAGACCTGATGTATTACCAGAAGCTTGATAATAGTTTGGAATAATAGCTCATCTTCAGAAAAAATCATATAATCCAATTATTACCCAAATGTAATAGGTTTGATTTTTGGTTGTGAAAAAACTGTAAGAGAAGAAGCAAAAACAATGACGCAATCTGTTAAATACTAAATGGACATCAGACTAAGCCAAACTTCTTATTCTTTTCAACACTAGCAATCTTAAATCCCCATTTAGCTCATATAAAATCCAATGTATTGTTTTCAATGATTGTACAACATATCATGCACAGAAATAAAAATTGCAAATCATTTTCTCCTGGACATATAGTCTAAACTTTTGAGAGTAAGAGTATGCACATGTGTACACACACACACACACACAGAGGTGCTCTTAGCTCTTGCTCCTTGGGTATGAGTGTACACACAAGGATACAGACTTAGTTGGGATCCAAGCTATGTTTCTTGGGTTGCAAGTAACCGAAATAGACTTTGGCTAATTTAACCAAGCAGAAAGATGTTGGAAGGGATGGCATTACTTATAGAATCAATGTCAGCTAGAGGCGGGCTTAGAAATAGACATGAACCTAGGCATTCTAGTTGGCAGGAATTATTTTGAAGCATCCGGGTGCTAAGACTCAATGAATGAGCCTGAACCATTTTAAGTTCTTTTTTTTTTTTTTCATTGAAATTGAGATTACTGGAAGGGAGTAAGCATCCAATTGATTCATTTGCTCAAATGCTCACTGATGGAAGGAGAGAGTGGGCACTTCTTATAACTGTCCCAAGAGACTCTATCCCATGGGGGAAGGAAGGGCTTCTGAAGGGATAGATGCTGGGCAACCAAAAACAGTGAGCAAAAAGTCCAGGGGAGTGAGGGTAAGTAGGTATTATTCCTTGAAGAGATACTCCTAAACCTGAGTGGTGAGCTGACAGTCTCCTTTTAGACCATGTCCAAACCATAGCACAGATTGATGTCACATAATGAGCTCCTGGTTTGGAGTCTGAAGACCAGGGTCTCATACTGCTTAGGTTTTGTGACTTTTTGCAACTCTGTGGTCTTTGTGACCCAGTATCCCTGTCTTGCCTATCTCACAGAGTTATTATGGACACTAAGAATCATGTACATTAATGTACATGGAAGCAATTTCTAAAGCTGGAAAAGGGTTTACAAATCATCCTATGAGTTTGGGATTCCTCTGTGAGTGACTCCAAGAACACAAAGTGAAACACAAAGAACCAACAGCGTATTTGAGATCCAGCAATACACTAGATACTGAGATCAGTGTCACTTCATGAATGTGTGTCCCTGACAGATTAGATGGCTGAAATGCTGTCATGAAATTTAATACCAGACTTAACCCATACCTTATAAAGCAAAGTCTTCAATTTCCTCTTTTTTAGAATAATCTGTTCCATGCTCTAGTTCCCCGTAGTCCTTAGGCTTCAGGTATCTGTCTGGATTTAGGGTTCTTAAATTATAAATGAAAAACATATATAGAGGGGTCATCTTTGAGGAATATGTTCTGGAGTTCTTGCACAATTCAAAATTCACCTACCTCCACACTAGTATCCACAAAAGATAGGAGAGAGTTTTGTTTATCAGCTGACATGAGTGTCCCTATATAGCCCTAGCAAAAACTCAATTCGTAGCTCACTTTCCTCCTTCATCTTTGAGATTAAATTATGTGATTGTCTATAAACTTTTAATTTGGGTGTTTTGAGTTATATTATTACAAATTTTGTACATAAAAAGAGGCTCAACATATTTTCTGTCTTATTTTGACTTCTTTGTAATTCAAATCTGCATGCAATGTGGTGGCTCTGTAATTTGGCATAGTGCTCTCATGTCCTCACCTTCTAAAATGCCCCAAATTTCAGGAGCAGAATTCGGTTTAAATCAGGAACATATCCACTGTCAAATATATCCAATTTAGCAAATGCATAAGGAGGAGTCCAGTAAAACTATAATACTTTGTGTACATTTCATCTCAACCCACCCATGGAAAATTCCGATTTTCATAAACCTGAACACTTGTGTCTGATGACTGTGTTTTGCTTTCATATGGGTTAACTCTTGTGAGTTGAATGAATAGTAATTACTTGCATGCTTGGCCAGTTTCTCAGTTATGAAATAGATTTCTGTGCTTTTGGTAAAGGGTGAATGACACCAGTCAAAGGGACAGACGTCACCCAGTCAAGAGATAGGTTTACTTGTTAATGTGAAAGAAGGTTTCATACTAAGGTAAGTAAGCATCACTGAAGGGATGATGGAGAAAACTCTGGAACCACTTATAAGAATATGGGCCACCCACAACAAAATCTTTGAATTCCTCATATCTATACTTGCCATTTAACAGATAAGGCAACTGAGTGAGGCCCTAGGAAGTCTGCTCACCAATCCAGAGTCTCATACCTCTGAAGTGTTGAGGGCTGGCCAACTGCAGAGCTGAGTTCTCCCCCGCAAACAACCCACTTCTTTTAAGGCAAGACTTTTAAGCTATTTTGTAAAGGAGCTGCTTAGAGCTCTCTTCTCTCTCTCCCTATTATATCTTTAAATGGTACTTTCTGAAAACAATTCCCAGTGCTATAGCCATAATTCATTTTATTCAAGGAATGATTAGATATTTTGCCAAATAAACAAATGAACAAACAAAGAAGTAAACAAACCAGTAGGACTTTGAATGAGGTATAGGAAAATAATGCATTCTAAGAAAAGGTGCTATGCAAAAGAAACTAAAAATAAAAAAGAAAGGACAGTAGCAGAATTCTTGGATGAACATATAGCTTTCAAGTAGAGTGCTCTCTATTGTGGAATTATGTGAGCATGGCACAGATGTTATGAAATAATTTTCTAGATTCCCTTGTGTGTATATTTGGTTCTAGTTGGCATGTCTCCTCCAGGTTTGTTGACCTCTCTTCTTTGAGTGCATGTGTAGATTTCAGTGTGGCATCCCTAACTTTTCACTGGAAACTTTATAAATGAAGCTATTGCTTCCTCTTCTTGATCATTCATGATATTGCATACCTAGGTCTTATCACTTCATAAAATAAAAAAAAAAAAACAATCTCTTAAAATGGCCTGGAGCCTCATAGTCTACAAAGTACTTCTGTCTGTCTGATTTCACTCAAAACTCAGAGTGGCCCTCTGGCTTGGAAAATGATTATTGTTGCATTTTTATGGTTACATAGCTTGAACCACAGGCACGAGAACCAGAATCCATATCCCATGTTGCTTGATCCTCTACCTTCTGTTCTTTGCTTTGGCCGCACTGCTTCTCTGTAGAGGCACTCTTTAGATGCTGTCCTCTTCTCCTTGAGTCTGTGTCAGGGGTCCTAATCTATAATAACATCCTAGCAACTGCCGTCACTGGCAGCGCCTCTCTTCCCCTCGTGGCATATTTATTTATGTCTCGGTTCTGTTTTCCAAACCAAGCCTAACGTCCACATGGTGCGTCACTTCAATGTAGACCTCAGGCCAGTCAGTGGGATGGGTACTGCCCTGCCGCCATGCCTCTGACCACTCTGAGCTTGTTCACCTGCTGCTCTAGCACAGTAGCTTTGTACCCACATTCTCACCAGAACTGGCTGCCAGCCACACAGGCAGGCACTGCTGTAATTAAGTATTGATTTCGTGTAACATGTGTATACGGTGGAAGTTCATCTCATTTGTGGGCCGCTGTTATCTCTCGGGAGAACAAAATGCGTGATTATCAGTGGCTGTCCTGTGGCTGTGTATGGCGAACTGTAACCTCTAATCCATCTAATTATAGCGGCATTACGGTACGCCATTCAAGAGTGGACCATTTGTTTTAACGTGGCCTCTGCTGCTGTTGGCCCGTTTTTGTCCCTAGAAATAGCTGCACAGATTCTTCATTGCAACTCCTTCTTAGTTCCAATTTGGCCTTGCCAGATGGAAACTCACAAAGTCCATTTACTATAATGTAATATGGCTGGGACTTCAAATAAATGGAGCACCAGGTATTATTTGTTTTCTGCTTTCTTTGTAGCGGTCGCACCTCCTGGCATTCTTCCGGTAACCTTGTTATTCCCAGGAGAGCCACACAAGAGATTTGGGGTAGAAACAAAGTTCACATCATTAACACTGTCAGGAAGTGCTGGTAGGTTCTTGAGTCCCCCATCACCTTTACGTGGCATTCACAAGCCCCTGGGCTGAGTTGAGATTGCTCTGCTTTGTAGGTTGGATGAGGTAGGTATATTGGGGGGAGAACCCCTCATTCCCACTACAGGAAGGGGAGCCTGAGGAACTGAGCCCTGGGTCTCTTTTAATGGTGTGATTCCTCTTTCCATTTGACAGCTGCATCTCTACTGAGCCACTGGCTGTCTTGATTAGGAACTTTCTTCTACTAGTGGAATGGAAGTTTCTAAATAAAGATATGGGCTGTTTCGGTAGGTGTCTTTGTTTGTTTAGAGTTTTCCATCATAGGGCGGGAGGTAGGATGGAGTAACCTACGTAGGTGGTGCCTTGCCTTCCCTGCTTGCTCAAAATACTGGCCCCGGGTATTAGGAGATCAATTAAAAAGTCTTGTTTCTAGAGCTGGTATTCTCTCCTTTAACACAGCAGTTTTATCTCTCACCCACTGCTACCTAAAGCTCCTTCCATTAGGTGTTTCTTTCCCGCTGCCCTGTGAAGGCATTAAAAATAACACTATAGACAGACGGGTGATGGAGGGAAGGTTTCCAATCCTGTGCACCATTGTGGGTTATATCTTTGAATCTCATGCTGAGCTCAAGCTCCATAGTAAGAGTCGCTTTATTCCATCCTGTTCGCCTGGGTGAGTTAAGAGTCCTGAGCTAGGGAATGGCAAGTAATCATCGGTCACACTGTGGAGGTGTCAGTTGCATCTTAAATATGCCACTCTGGAATCTGGTGAATGAGCCAGAAACAAAAGTATAAAATAAAATAATCTTCCTTGAATGTCCTCCTCTGTTACATTTCATCAGGGTCTCTTTGGGACCATGTCAACAGTAATAGTGCACAAAGCGTGAATGCTTCTTTGGTACTTTCAGTTAGCGGATCGAGGGTGCATGGGGAAGATTTAGGCTTTGGGGTCACAGGTTCTGGGTTCTGATTTCCCAGCTCTTGTATACTGGACAAATAAATTACTCATCCCCTCAGAGCTTCTGTCTTCTCATCTGTATACTGTGAGCCTTATGGGGATCTTGTAGGTCATGACGTCTGAGTAGGCAGCACTCACAATGTCATCTAGCACAGAGTGGACACTCCCTGAGGTGTCCTGCCACCACACTGCCTAGTCACTGAGTCAGTTACAGCTCTGACAAAGCACCCCTTTTCCAAAGTTAAATTGTGTTTCTTTCCTCTTAGTGACCTATAGGTCCATCACAAAAAAGCCATAAAAATACTTTGATCTGTGAAATATTTAGAGTTTCTTAAAACCCAACATAGGATGAGGCTCTATAAAAGGCTTCGTCTGGGGCATTGCCATCAGCAGCAGATTTCACTGAATAGTACTATATGTGCTTAATAATATATATTTTTTTTTTTGGCGGAACTATTTTCTGTGATGCTGAGGTTACAGAAAATATCATTTTTTCTGTCACTGTTAGTGTTCTTCAGGCCCCCATTTTTAAATGGATGTGCCTTTGGAAACCTGGGTGGTTATCTACATCAGAAAAATGCCTTATCCTGGGCTGAATAGGTGACTCGGACAAAGCAATGCAATTTAGACGGGGGAAATGGTATGTATTACATTTTATAAGAGCCGGCTTCCAATAATAACTATCTGACCCTTGTGATCCTATGTTTTCAATTTTCCTTTTAAAGAATGCAACAAACAATGCTGCCAAAGCATATTTTTTTCTGTCAAGTGTTCACTGATTTGTGAGTTGTTGGGCAGATTTTCTGTCTTCTGTGTTAGAAATCACAAACATCTACCTCTTACTTTCTCTTAGAGGAACTTCTCATGCAATAGTCTCATGGCATATGCTAAAGTCCAGGTTTGTAATAGGGGCATGATTTTAACTTCAGTTCTCTTTTGTTTGGGTTTGGTCTTTTTGACTTGGGTATGAGTTGAATGTCTGCTAAATAAAAGAATAAAAATAAAAACCCATTGCTAACACCAAAATACATTTATTGAGTGGCTATCTTATACATATCCCTTTGCTAGGCTTTATTCTGAGACAACTTACAAAGCATATCCTATTTAAAAGACTGTTTATTAAAGTAGCAGTTTGGGAATCCCTGGTGGAAGGTAGGTGTGATGTTCCGTGTGGTTTCCCCAACTGCCCTGTAGGGCATCAGCCTGAGGTGCCTATTTGGGAAGAGGATTCATTTCAAAATTCATTTCTAGGAAATTCCCTGTATCTTTGTACAAGAACTCCAGATAACTTGAGTGGTATATGACTCCATAAAAATATTGAACCAGGTCCTGGGGCGCCTGGGTAGCTCAGTTGGTAAAGCAGCTGCCTTTGGCTCAGGTCATGATCCCAGAGTCCAGGATTGAGTCCTGCATCAGGCTCCCAGCTCCATGCGGAGTCTGCTTCTCCCTCTGACCTTCTTCCCTTTCATGCTCTCTCTCACTCTCTCTCCCTCAAATAAATAAATAAAATCTTTTAAAAATAAATAAATAAAATCTTAAAAAAAGTACTGAACCAAGTCCTGATCTCAATTCCTATCTCCTTTCTTCTCTTCTTTTGAACTATAAGAGGAGTTTAACATTAGCATAGTTGCTGTGTTATTTATCTGTTGTTGCATAACAAGTTGTCCCCATATGTAGTGGCTTAAAACAACCAGCATTGATCATCTCCCAGTTTCTGAGGGTTAGGACTTCATGAGTAGCTTGGCTAGGTCATTCTGGCTCAGAGTTTCTCATGAGGTGGTGGTTAGTGCAGTAGGGCTGCAGTGATTGGAAGGCTTGACCAGGACTGGAAGATCCACTTTCAAGATGGCACAGCCACTTGGTACTTGGCCGGAGGCAAAGGCCTTTCTGTATGAGCCTCTCCATGTGGCAGCTGGCTTCCCCTCAGAGCAAGTGATGCAGAGGGAATGAAAGGGAGAATAAAGAGAGAGAACAAACTGGAAGCTACAGTTGCTTTATAACTATCTCCAAAGTCACACAATTATCACTTTCTCTTTATTTGTTGGAAGTGAGTCACTAAACCCAGCCCATATTCAAAGGAAGGAGAATTAGACTCCACCTTTTGAAGGGAGTAGTATCAAAGAATTTGGGAAAACACACTAAAGTGCCACAGTTGTACTTGCCTTTCAGAATTTCCAGAGTTCCCAAACATTGTTTCTTTAGACGAGTTCTCAAGAGTTTCTACCCTAGAGCTAACTAAGGCCCAGGGTCTCTTGATATAAAAGAACTATAGCATATTACCACCCTTTGGTATAAATTTCTGCTTCCAATTGCTATCCTGTTGTATTCTAAGCAGAATCAGTTTCAGCCATTGGAGAAATGATAATAAGCTGAGACATTTTGCTATTCTCAAACACAGCATTTCCCTCTGGTTTTAAGGCTTCCTTTCATTGTGTTTTCATTATCATGAAGATGGTGCTGAAGAGAAGTGTGAGTGGACTGGCATTTATTTTGTGAGCATTGATGAAGAAGGGGAACACCTCTCTAAATTTGTGGTTCTCCTTGGTAAGACAAATTTAAACAAATCATATGTTCATAAATAAAGTACAGAAAAGAGCATTAGAATATATTGGAGTAGAAGTTAGGATAGTAGTAGGCTGTTTGTTTATAGTAACCTCTTAAGAAACATTAAGTGTTTCTAAGATATTAACTTAGGGGTCTGCTAGTGAGAAAGGGAATGGTCTGGAGGTTTTTTTTTTTTTTTGTAATCTTTTAAATTAACATAGAGTAAGTTATCACTTTCTGTGCATAGATCTATGAATTATACCATATATATAGATTTCTGTAACTACCACCACAATCAAAATACCAGACAATTCCATCACCCCCAAATTTCCCTCTTGTTAACCTTCATAGATGTATCTCCCCCACCCCAGCTCATTTTAATGTCTGATTTTTTTTCTCTGTCACTATAGTTTTGTCTTCTTGAGGGTGCCATATAAATGGATTTATACAGTGTGTAGTACTTTGAAACTAAATGTTTTCATTTATTACAATGCTTTTGAGATTCATTCAAGGTGCTCTGAGTATCAATAGTTCATTCTTTCTATTGCTAAATAATATTTCATTGTATGGAGGTATGACAGCACAGTTTGTTTATACATTTACCTGCTGAAGGAGACTTGAGTTGTTTTTCGCTTTTGGCAATTATAAATAGAGCCAATGTACACATTTATGTACAAATGTTTGAATGAACATACATTCTCATTTCTCTAGGGTAAATATGTAGGCATGGGATTAGTCAGTCACATGGTAATCGAATATATACTTTTATAAGAAACTGTCAAACTGTTTTCTAGAGTGGCTATGCCATCTTGCATTTGCACCAGCAATGTATTAGAGTTCTAGTTGCTTTACATGATTACTAATACTTAAAAGTATCACATTTTATTTTATTAATTCTGTTACATATCTATTAGTATGTAATTATGGTTTAAATTTGCATTTACCTAATGGTTAAAGATATTGAACATTTTTTCATTATGTTTGACTTTGGTATATGCTCTTTGATAAAGTGTATGTTTAAGTATTTTGTTTATTTTTAAATGGATTATTTTCTTACTGTTGGGTTTTGTGACTTCTTTTTATATTATGCTTTTGTTGTCATGCCTACAAACTCTTTACGTAAATCCAGCTCAGATATATTTTCTCCTCTGCTTTAAAAAAAATGTTTTATACTTTACATTTAGATTTAAGATCTATTTTACTTAAATTTTACATAATATCTAAGGTTTAGATCAGGAACTTTATCTATCTATTTATCTATCTATCCATTTGGCATATGAATGTCCAATTGTTGAAAAGACTACTCTTTTTCCATTGAATTGCCTGTGCAGCTTTGTTAAAGTCAACTGGCCATATTTATGTTGGTCTATTTTAGGAAACTCTGTTGAGATTTTTCTGGTTCTTCCTATGCTCAGTAATATTGTATTGTGAACTGGACATTTTGAATCTAATGTTCTCAAACTCTGGAGTCTTACTTAAATCCTGTCAAGAAGGTTAAAAAGTTTTGTTTTAGTAGGCCTTTAAACTATTTAGGTTCAGCAAACTTGTTCCAACCAGCCTTCTGGAGATTGTGATTTCAATGCCAAGTCCATTTTCAAAGACTTTATATTGCTATTTAAATCACCAAAAAGCAGCCCCAGCAGCCCAGCTGTGACCTAGGTGGTTGACTAAGGTATGTTTTTTAGCATCAGATCTATGCATGTGCTGCTTGGGGTAAGTCCAGAATTCATAAATAACTTCATGAGTTCATTTTGCCAACCTCCTTTTCTCTATGGCCTTCTAATATTTTTAGTTCCCCATGGCTCTTCTTTTCCATTTTCCACTCAGAAAACGGGCTTTACTAACCTCACTCTGCCGCTTATTTCCTGTGCATGCATCCTTGTCCAGGGCCATATGGCAGAAAGAGAGAGGGAAAAGTTACAGACAGACAGACATACCCCAATAACCAAGGTTTGTCCCATAGGGTTGTGGAGACCACAACTCTTTTGGTCAGACAAGAAACATCCCCTTCCTAAGACCTTTAGGTGCCTGGATATTACCACACCCTGTATGATGGATGGGAGGAAAGAGAGTGAAAGGGGAAAAAAAAAGAAGAAAACTAGAGATCCCACCCCTCTTCTCTATCCCTTAGGGAACCTGTTCCCTCATGCCTGAGCTAGAGAGCTTCTCCTGGAGCTTGTCTGTGCCTTGTACCCATTTCTGGATTTCAGATTTCCTTCCGTTTGGGCGGGGGATACTGGAGAAAAATGATAAATTCATTCCTATTCTCTAAGAATGGGTGAGAGAAAAAGGCCCTCCAATTTTAAGGAGAGGGGAAACAGACTTCTATCTCATGTCATAGCTCTGGGATCTAATTATTGTTATGGCTCTTTGGAAAAAATGATTTCCTGCAACCAATTAATTGATCAAGATTTTAAAATGATTATATTTAAATATTTTATAATATATATTTTCTAGAAGAGTTCTGTTAAAACAAACTTCCTCTCATCTGTGGTTAATCAGTGGTACAGATCACATAGAAATGGCAAGATAAATATTTGAATCTTTCCCTTTATTTGCCAGTTTTTAAAATAATGAATTAGCTCACCAGCTTAGAGTTTATTAGAGTTTCTCTTTCTTTTAAATAATTAGATCTCATGGATTTAAACACATTTGATCTATTTAGATACACTGCAATTATTAACCTCATTGATGCTCAAATTCAATATAGAACTTTTTACTACCATTTGATCACCTTTGGTAAGTCATGACATAGGCCAAGTCACTTGTCCAGATCATGGTGGGAACAGGTGAGAGTTTATAACAGGTGAGAGTTTATAAATAGAGTTTATAAGTAAGACTCCCAGATGACTAATATTTTCTCACAGGACATACTCCAGTGACTGGCCAGAACATGTTTAGGAATGAAGGACAATGTTATCCACCCATTTATTTTATAATTATTCACTCTTTGAATAATTATTCAATCAAAACAATCACTGAACCACAAACATATATTAAATACCTACTGTATGCCAGCTGCTATGTTAAGCACAGGGATCTCAATAAGCCAATAGGAATAGACATGTTTGCTGCCCTCAAAGAGATCATATCTAGTCAGAGAAATAGAGACTTTAAATAAATAATTGCATAAATAAGTGTTAAATTGTAATATGATAGGGACTAAGAAAAATTACTCTGAGGAGGGGTGTGGGAATGATTAGGAGAGTTAGTCCTTTCTGGTAGGCAAGAAAGACTTCCCTTAGAGAAGATGACTTACCTGACATCTGAAGGAGGGGAAGAGGCTGACCAAGCCCAAAAGGGATGGGGTGACAGTAAATTCAATCCAGAGTACTTATGTATTATAATCTCCCTCTGCTGTCCCTGTTTATTTGTTTTTCTCCCTATAAATTATAATCCAGTTCCATGCCATCTGTAATCCTCCTAAGCTTAGACTAAAAAAAAAAAAAAAAAAAACAACTTCTGAAGGCTTCCACTGATATAAAAAAAAAAAAAAAACAACTTTTTTTTTCCCTTTAACTCCTCATTTCCCTTCCCGACAAAATAACATTAATCTCTTCTGGTCACCAGGTCAAACATACGAAATAGGCTGTTGGGACAAATAAACAGATTTTCTATTCACCCCCTATGGAAGAAAAACCCATCCAGAGAGTCTTATAAAGCCTCCTATCCTTTCCATGATTTTTCTTTGGGATGCTGTTGGATTTTTTTGTCTTTAAGGAAGAGCTCAGGAGCACTTAATTATCTGCAGAACAAGTTCGATCATGTCTCCAACTTCAGTTTGGATTCTAGCTGAGCCTGCTAAGCAATATGACACCTCCTGGGGCTTGCTTCATCGGCTTGTGTTTGCTTTGGTTACTCCTGGTAACCAGGCCATGAGGTAAAGGAAAAGAAACCTTGGATGGTGGCTCAATAGAGAAATACCCAGATACCCGACCATTTATCCTGGGGACCATCCCCTTAGAGGTGGATCTGGTCTTTTTAGAAAGGGAGAGGCTTGGCAGAGAGAGAGCAGGAGAGAGAAAGAGAATGCGCAAGCACAGTGGCCTTCTGCCTTAAATTAGGTGGTTTGGTTCTGACAAGCACTCTAGGCACCCCTCTGTTGCTCCCAACAATGAGATATATTCTGAGAGTGCTGTGAAGCCAGCATTGCAGTCTTTTCATTTTGTTCCTTCTTCTTTAGGCTCATCTTTTGGTAGCTGCATGCAGGTGCCAGGGTTCCCACTTTGGGCAGATAAGAATGTGCGCTTACTCCAAGTGGCAAGTAGGCCTTCTGTGGATGCTTATGGCTTACTGCAGGAGATGAGTCCTAACAGGAGCAGAGCCCTCCCTCTGGCTCAAGGACGGTCCTCTTCTGAGTAGGCACTGTTGGTCCTACAGTAGCAACCACCAGAAAATCCAAGTCCAAGGCTATTTATGTCACAGTTGATGACCTGCAAATGTCCACAGATTCTTGGCCAGAAAGATCTGGCCAGAGTTACAATTTCAAGGAAGAAACATTTCATTGGTGGTTCTTTTTCCAAACTCAAGCCAGCTGAAACTGAAAAGGATTTTACTGCTCTTACAACTGGATATTCCCTGGGTAGATGCGGCTTTAGGCATAACATGATTCAAGTGATATCAGGAGCCCTTGATGTCTTTTCTAAGTTATAAAAGAAAATTGGGGTGCTGTTACTAAAGGAAAAAATGGTGTTGGGTTGCCACAAAATAATAAATGTCCACGTCAATTAGTTTAATATAGTGTGCCTGGAAAGAATTATTTTTCTTCTGTCTCCTTCTCTGGAACCTGATACTTCTCATGGAGAAAGCATTGGAGGGGAATGTTTGTAATGCAGCTCCAGGAAAGGATGGAGATAATGAGGTATACAAACCAGCAAGGTGCCCTTTGCAAGGCAAGATGTCAGATTTTTTCTTTAAAAAAAATCTACCCACAGACCTGTAACCCTGAAACAAATAATATATTATATGTTAATAAAAAAATCAATAAAATACAATAAAAGTAAAATAAAATAAGACACTCAGAACCCAGCCAGTATAGTGGTGGCTTCTCTACCCACTATTCCTACATTCCTCCTCATCACTGAAAGCTCCCTGCTTCCTGGGAGTAGAACTGGTAGGAAAGATAAAGACTGCCGACTCACAAAAGAGGAGGTAGTGTCATAGTGGAGTAGGAGAAGTAGATGAAAGGAAAGAGGGAGGTTGTGAAGTGGCAAGTGAGTGTGAAGGAGAGGGTCTGCAGCTAATATGCTGGTTTTGTGGGGAGGCTCTCTGAATCTGTAGTGAGGCTGAGCCACCTACAAAATGCATGAGGGTCACGTTATAGAGGCGGGATGCTGCTACTAAAAACTTAACATCCTTTGGACTCAGTAGAGGTTGAAGTAAAGAATTTATGAAACAGTCTTAGGGATTCCTGGGTGTGTGTGTGTGTGTGTGTGTGTGTGTGTGTGTGTGTATGTGTACTTACCTGGTTTATGGAGGGAAGTAGCAACATCCTGTGCCTGGATCTCCCCTCATGGAAGTTGAGAGGTGAATAGTGCCCACGGGATGGACCAACCAACTGATCAGTTTCTCTTTTCTTTGTAAGTGATTTATTTGTAAGTGATTTTCTTTGTAATAGATCAGAGTTTTATACACAATCCCTCAGTTGCCACCTTGTGAAGGGTTGATGTCTCTATAGAAAGTCAATGTACCTTACACTCATAGTCATGGGGTCAGACAGAGCTTGGCTTTAGTCGCTTCACCACACACTACTTCTGTGACCTTGCATTCTGGTGTAGCTTCCTGCATGTTATTCCTCCTCACACATCGCGAACTCTCAATAATGGAGTGGACAGTGATGATACTGGTTCCTGTTATCTTTACTGAGTTTATTTGTGTGAGATTTTGGAACTTGATTCTGAGGGTCACATCGGAAAAACAAAAAGTTTACTGAAATGGAGGTTTAAATATCTGGGATGAGAGCCTTGGCTTTGCTATTGCCTGAGTAGGACCACAAGAGCCACTTCAGGGGCTGTGCTTTGCTCTCTGTATCTGCACAGTGTGTCTGTGTTGTTGGTGGGGGGGTGTAGGAGCAATCAAAGCAAGTGATTTCCCGCCCCAACCCCCTGCCATCTCACAGGTTTGTGTTAGAGCCTGGTTGCGTTCTTACTGGGAATAATGGGAGGGATGGGGGGCAGAGGACAGTGTTTGGAGAAGGGAAAGGGGGGAAGGGAGGTGTTTCCCATCACCAGGTGTTGAGAGTAACATGGCCTCCCCTTCTTGTTTGGGGGTTCAGGGCAAAAGGTGAGGCAGCACCTGCAGGGCTGCGAGGGACATCTGAGTCTCCATGTGTGGGACATCTTTCCCAGCTTCTCTTTTTCTTCAGGAACTGAGACCTGCCAGACCAGTGAACTTCTCTTCTAAGCTCAGCTCAGAACTTTGTGCAAGCAAATATATTTAAATTTATCTGTTTTGATTCAGAGTAGTGAAAAATCACTTTATGTACTACGAGCTGAGAAGGAAGAAACCTTCATATATTGTTTCTTTTCGATCTATGGAGTCATGGGATGGCTTCTATAATTCTAGAAATTATGACAAGGCATCCATAAAGATGAGGCAGAATCCCCATGAAGCAGTTACCGTAGCTTAAAGCAACATTATTTACTACTCATTTATGGAAGTGTGGCTGCATTTAAGGACTTTATTTAATTCCTTCATCACATTAGCAAATGAGCATTCTGTAGGCCGAGCATGGGGAGGCCTGGAACCTCCTCGCTCTCCCTGAGACTGAGGCTCAGTTATGTGTGGCTGCTCAGGCTTTGCCCACAGTTCTCTGTGCACTTATAAAGAGTGATGGAGTCGAATCTACATTAAAGCTCCTTCAACTTCAAACCAGATTCTTACAGAAATGTTCTGATTTAATTTAATTCCATTCCTTTCAAATTAATTTATCTTAAAGAACATTTGCTGAGCAACTAGTTGGTGCCATGTATAAAAATCAGCTGGCCCAAATTCTCCTGCAAAGCCAAGTGGGTATTAGCATTTACTACTCAAACCTCTGTGAATTGTGGGATGAAGGCAGGACTGGAATTCACAAACAGTTCAGTTCTTTCACTGACTAGATTTGGCCAGTTCTTTTTCATTTTTTTTTTCATTCTCCTCTCTTTCCTTTACCTGCTAACTCACATGCTCATTTATTCAGCAGATACTAAGGACCTAATTGTATGCCCAGCAGAGAGGCAGTGTGGGGAGGAGAGCTAATTGTTCTCATTTGTTTGCATAGCTTATTGGAAGTATCAAGAAGGCCAGCTCGAGAGCCAGATGGTGGATTTGTGAACAAAGCAAGCTGACAACTTTCCTAAGCTCCAGTTCCATATCTTCATGTGGAAGTAACAGTAACAGGTACCTCACACGGTTATGAGGACTAAAGAAACTAAAGTATATAAGAGATTCAGCGTATTTTCTAACACACAGTGGGGGCTCAGGAATTACTCTTTGTCATTATCATTGCCTATTTTAGAATTAAAATTCCTTGAGGTCAGTGACATTTGCATTTTGTGGATAATGGACAGCTTCCAACACCTGTTAACAAGTAATACGTAGCAATAATTAATAAATACATACATTAATTAATGAATAAAATACTAATAAAGATACTAAAAGTTTTAAGTGTTTCAAATCTTTCCCCCATGCCTCTACGTGTAAGGAAGACTGTGTATATAACATATATATATATATATAACACCACATAACCATATGTGGTTAGTCATTCATATCATTCTTGCGGCGCCTGGGTGGCTCAGTCAGTTAAGTGTCCCACTCTTGATTTTGGCTCGGGTCATGATCTCAGGGCAATGAGATGGAGTCCTGCATTGGGCTCTGCACCTGGCCTGGAACCTGCTTGAAATTCTCTCTCTCCTTCTCCCTCTGTCGTTCCTTGCCCTGCTCACTCTCTTTCTCTCTCGCTAAGGGGGAAAAATAGCGTTCTTGGCAGCACCAAGCTAGGCCTGGTGAATGAGGGAAGGAAGGAAGGAAGAAGGAGGCTAAGAGGGGCTGCATGATGAGGAGCTGCATGATGAGGAGGTGCATGATGAGGAGCTGCATGATGAGGAGCTGCATGATGAGGAGCTGCATGATGAAGAGCTGCATGATGAGGAGCTGCAATGGAGCTAGCCTGAAGACCGCCCGGGAGGGTCCTGCATACCTGGTTTGGGAAGGAATGTGGAGGAAACCCTGACCTTGGAGAGGGAAAGAACTAAGACTTAGGGGTAGTCCCCCTGTGTTAGAAGGGGTGGGGAGAGAGAGAGAAAGAGAGGGAGGGAGAGAAAGAGAGAGGGAGGAGGAAAGAGCCTGAGAGAGAAAGAGGGAGGGAGGAAAGCCCTTCAGGGCAGCACTGTCTTCCTGGGCCTACACCCAGGGGTCCCACGAGGCCCTGGCTCAGAAGGGCTCCGCACTCTGTTCAATGTTCTCCTGTCACCCTCTGCGAATTCTTGATAATTTTTTAACAAGGGCTCCCACATTTTCATTTTGCACTGGGCGCTACAGTTTACGTAGCTGGGCCTGTCATAGGGAAAGATCTGTGGAAGTTTTCCTGTGTGAAATGAATGTAATCTCTTTTCAGTGTTTTCTGGAGATTTACACATCTTTCAGTTATTTTGGGGAAGGGGGCTAGTATCTAAGTGTGGATCCTTTGATCCCCAAGTCCAGACTGGGCTGGGTCTCGAGGTGGTTCAGCTTTGTCCAGACCCCATAGCAGAAGAAAAGCTCTTTCCGCTACCCTGTATGTAGGAGGCCTTGCCACCCGCCCGGCCCAATTCCTCTGCAAAATCCGTGGGAATTTTTTTTTTTTTAAGATTTTATTTATTTATCAGAGAGAGAGAGGGGGAGAGAGCAAGCACAGACAGACAGAATGGCAGGCAGAGGCAGAGGGAGAAGCAGGCTCCCTGCTGAGCAAGGAGCCCGATGTGGGACTCGATCCCAGGACGCTGGGATCATGACCTGAGCTGAAGGCAGCTGCTTAACCAACTGAGCCACCCAGGCATCCCCCGTGAGAAGTTCTTATGGCAACTTCCACCATGTGCTCACTGCATGAGCTCTGGAGGAACCCTCCGTTCCATTATTCTGGTGAAACGTTCCATGCTGAGGGAAAAGGCTCCAGGTTTCCCTTGACGATAGTGGCAGTGGGTGAGGGTTAATTAAGATAAAGAGAACACGGTTCCGTGAAATGTTGCACAGGACGTGGAGAATTTCTCACCAAAAAAGTTCAACTTGGGAAGCCGCATGCTTCTGCTTCTGGGTGGATTTTGTGCAGAGCCACTTTCTCTTCCTGCTGCTCACATTCCGGCAGAAAGGCACCGTGTAGAGAGGATGAAGTACTGTGAGTTCAGCCCATTATCAAATGGTTTCAAGGGTCATTTTGATCTTGTCAGGATCAGCAGGCTTCTTTTCAGCCGACCTAAAAAGGCTGACAGAAACAATAAATGGACAATTTTGAGACTCTTTGTCATAGTTATACTTTGGGGGCAAACTCTGCCATAAATACCTGATTTCTAGTCCCCCTCTCCATTTGCCCGCCATTTTCAGATATGATTGTCCCCCCCATCCCTGACCACCACATAGTCATCAACTTATCTCGCCAACACTGTGTCAGCAAGTGATGTGCGGCCACTTCTCTCTCTGTTCCGTAGTGCTTACACCACAAGGAACCAAACATGATGTATACTCCGGAGCACACATTCGTCTCTAATTTAGTGCCTACATATCTGTAATAGCCGTATTGAACTGAAGCTGAGAAAAATCACCCTTGCCACCCTCCATTTTTAGGGCCTCTCGGATAGGTTGGAGGATTACCCTATCGATCACACGTCAGGAATGATTACCTCTCACCCTCCTCTGCCTCGTCAATAAATGGCTCCAAATTTCAATTCCAGGAGACACATTCAAAACAGGGGTGTCTGGAGCTGTGAATAGAATTAGAAATACCACAGCATCTAAAAGACAGCATTCAAACCCAACAGACAGATTATAGGATATGCCACACCCTGTAAAGGATTTAGATGCTTAAGAGTATTAACATTTTTCCCATAACGGATTGTTCCACTCATGGAAATTACAATTACTGTCATTTCTTGATACTGACAAAGAAAATTACATATATTTTCTTCAGACATGTTATTTTAACTAGGTAGTGAAATAAGGTAGCAAGTAGTTCTAAATGGGTTTCAAAGAGATTATCATGTTAACTTTTTAGATCTGTATGTCTTTATGAGAAGATTCTTGGTGCTTTATTTAAATGCCCCAACTCTAGAGCTGAACCAGGTCTAGATGGCCTGAAATGCCATCAGACCCCCAATAATGAGGTTGATTTGGCATGAAAAACTGATAGTAGAGAGCACTTTATAAAACAGTAAAAATCTATATTCCAAGTATTATAGCAAGACCAACAGATGTCAAATTAAGTGGGGTGGGGGCAGAAAATCCATGCAAGGTGGTTGCTTCTTGTCTGAACTAAAGACATTGGTATAAGCCCATGTTTCTAAGCTGTGTTTGGTAGAATGCTGGCTTCACAGAATATTAATACAAATTATGTTAAAAACAATGGAAAGAGCTGTGTGGTAAGATACACATGAGATGACCCGAGATAACAAAGCCAAAAGCGTTATCTTATTGTAGGAATTCTCAGTGCTTTTAATGTGCTCAACTGCCTCATGAATGCACAAGGATGAAGGGAGACCATGGACAGAACACTTCCCAAGCTTGTTGGAACTGAAAAAGATTTTCTGAGAAACATTTCAAGGAATGCAAGTTCTGGGACTCCCTTGGGGAAACTGTTTTTGGTCCTGGGGGCATGTTTGGAGGCAAGGGTGGTGAGTGGGACAGAGTATGGTCCCCAACGCTGTAGCTCCTGTTGAAGAACTCAGTGGTCTAGGGCCCTCTGGCCATATGGGGTGGCGCTTGGGGAAACCATTCCTTTCCCCTGTCCTTGTGAGGCTCCTTTCTGAAGTTCAGAAAACAATCCACAGTGGTGCAGCAGGAGGAAGCATAGACTGCAGCTCTAAAATATCAGGTTAATTTGCTTATGTTCTTTGAAGTTTGAGATCTTTGAAGTTCTGTTTTTCCCTTGAGAGATGAAGATGAGAAAAACAAATGCCAAATGTCATTTTACACTGAAAAGAAAGTACAATTAACAAACACGCAGTTCCCCAAATGCCTTAGCCAGAGAACTGGAGTTGTAGTGTTCACAAATTTTGACTCTGCTGGGTTTTTAATGGGATGATATCCTCCTTGGGATCCAGGAATGTTAGAATCTTGCCTTGTCAATCACTTTCCCAGTGCCTTCCCCTATGAGGTCCTGGAGAATATCATATACCCTAGGAACAAGAACATGCTCAAAGCTATTACTTTATAGCTGTTTGACTGTTGAGCTCTGGTAAAGACTTAAGATCCAAGTGGGACCTTCTGGTTCCTTTCTCCTTCACAGCTCTAAATCCCAGTCTCTACCGTTGTCCAGCTACTAGCAACACAAGTTGAGGTAGGGGCAGCAAGATGGCTGGAGAATAAGCTGAGTCAGGGTGCCTACCTGCTGCCAGCCTAGAGAAGAGAGAAAAGCAAGAGGGAATTGACAGGTCAGCATTAGGCCTATAAGAAACCGCCCTGACAACAAAAGTCCCATCTGTTGGATAACTAAGAGGTGGATTGCTTTAGTCTGTTTCGGCTGCTGTAACATAATACTACACATTAGGTAGGTTTAAAAAAAAAAAAAAAAAAAAAAAAAGTTATTTGTCACCATTCTAGGTGCTGGAAGTCCAAGATCAGGGTGCCAGCATGGTTGGTTTTAATAAAAGCTCCCTTCTGGTCACAGACTGCTCACTTCTTGCTGTGTCCTCATGTGGAGGAAGGAGCAAGGAGCAAGGGAGCTCTCTTCAGCTTTTTAAAATACAGGCACTAATCTCATTCCTGAGGGCTCTGCCCTCATGACCTAATCCCCTCCCAAAGGCCCTGCCTTCTACTACTATCACCTGGGCATTAGGATTCAAACATGAATTTGGGCGTGGGGTCGGGGGTGGAGGCAATCTTTTAGACCATAGCACAGTTGGGCCTCTCATGTTGAAAAGAGAGAGAGAGAATTAGGCGTCAGCAGATTCTGCGCTGGTTGCTGCCTGTTTGATTGGATGATGTATTGAGGCCTGATGCCACCCCTGGCTTCCCTTTTCATGCAAGCACCTGTGGCCCCAATAGGGCCAAGCCACATCCGTACAGTAACTGCTACCGTCATGTTGATCCCCAGGCCCCATCTGTCTGGAAGAAGGGCCCCTGGACCATGAAAGTGTCTTGGCCTGGGGCCAGGACTGGGAGATGAAGAGAGATGGGGCTGGGGCCACTGCCATATCTTCTTGCTTACTGAATGAAACCACAGATAAGTCTCCTGTCCTTTAAAGGAATTGAGTGTGTGATTTGATTGAGCCCAGTAGAAGGGTCAGAGAATAGAGTGAGACAATTTTCCTCACTCGGTTCCTTCTCTGGGTAACTGGAGCCCATCTGGAAGATCTGGTTTTCCATTTTTGGAGCCTGGCTGGATTCTGATTCTGGTCCTGGGATCATAGACTCTGTACGAATAACATTCTGAAAGGTCAGCTAGACTATGTGTGTACCCTCAGGCACACTGAGACTTCCCCAGAGACACAAAGCTCTTCTATTAAATTTTTTTTTTCCTATTAAGAAATTCTTCTTATATCTAACCTCCTGCTTTTGTACTGCTCTTTATGGAGACAGAAAACAGCTGGGCGTATCTCTAGGTAAGCCTTCCGTACGCTTAAAGATTCTTGGTCTTACTTTCTCTAGGCTTAACCTCTTTTTCCAAATCTTATTTTCCTTCCTTTTCACCATGTTGTAACTGTTCCAAGAAAGAATTTCCTTAAATTTGTTAATCATTAGGATCATCTAGAGACCTTTCTAAACAGACCTAATTACATACACATCACCCTCCACACTTGCTGCATAAGAATTACAGGGGCAGGTGTGCTTTAGGTCTTGGTCCATTCTTAAGCAGGACAAATACATTACTAGAATCTTTTTGAAGTGCATGTCCAGCTTGCAGTTCTCCCTTTCTCGTGGGATGGCATCTACCCTTCAGAGGTGGGTCTCTGGTATCTAGGTTGGCAGTAGCATCAGAGATGCAGGGATATCTGAGCCAAACAAGGCCAAACAGAGTCTTTTCTCCAGAATGTGGAAACAGAACTTAGAGACAGGAGGTCAGTTTACAGTGATGGGAAATATGACATGACAAAAATGGGGACACCAAGTTATGACATGAGATAGAGAACAGAGAGATGATCTGTAGGGAGGAGGTAGAGAAGAATGCAAACCATTCTAATGATTCTCGAGGCTCTGGTTCCAGTCTCTGCATTGCTTCCCTGGAGTTCCATGAGATAGTCGATGTCCTACGCAGCGACATCCTCTTTGTTTAACCTAGCTGAAATAGATTTTCATTACCAGACACCCAGTGGGGCCAAAACAAATACAGAACTGACAACAGGACTGGGAGAGAAAGACAACTTGTCTTCTCTCCCTGTCAACTCACTGTGGAACTCTATTTGGCTCTCCTGAGAGGAGAGATGCCTCCTTGATGTCTAAAGAATATTTCGTTAACTGACTAGATAATTTTTCACACCTCAAACTCTGAATGAGTGCTGAATGGCCTACTATGGAAAAATCTTCCCAATTGTGCTCATAGGAGGAAAAAAAAAAAAAGAACTCACTAGTATTTACTAACTGATGTATTCACCCAACAATATTTAAAGTCAATACTGTTATTGGCCCATTTTACATGTGAGGAAATTAAGGCATAGACCAAGTAAGTAACTTTCCTTGGGTCACAAAGGTCGTAACTTCTTGAGTCAAGGCTTGAAGCCAGATTTAAGTACAGGGTCCAGGATTTCAACTACTTGGCTATACCTGCATTGAAACTGAAACTCAATAGTTGAAAGCAAAGCTCTGAGGCTACCTGAGAAGTAATGTGCAAAGACCTCCAGAGACTGGAGGTCTCTCTGTACCAAGATATCTCTGTACCAAGAGAGACCTCCAGTTTGATCTCCCCAGGAATGTGGATTAGAGCGCTCTAGCAGTTTTACAGATGAGCCAGGCTTGCCCTGAGGTCAGAGAGAGATAGGAATAGAGGATGTTGCCATCTTAACACCCACTTTCTCCTCTAAACAGATCTCTTATTTTCTTCAGTTATTCGTTCCTTCGCAAAGTGGCTCATATGGATCGCATACAGACCTCCCAATAAAGACCTTATTTGTCTGAGGGTAAAACCCATCCCTCTTGCCAGTGAGTGAACATGTGATCCAATTTAGACCAATTAGATGCAAGGAGAGGCTCTCTTGGGAGCTTGTAAGACAACTTTGTCTTAATCTTCTGTGAAAAATTTCAGAAGAGAGTCCCTTTTTTGATCTGGATATAATTTTATCAGTTAGCTATTGCCACAAAAATGCTGCCTAGGAAAACCCCACAAAACCTCAACACCACAGAGCAGTAAGCATCTAGGTAGTTGGTCCAAGCCTTGTTAGTTATAACAATTAGTTCTCCTGACATTGGCTGGGCCCACTAATGAGTCCAAGAGATCAGTTGAACTAGCTAGTGTTGTACTTCAGAGTCTCCCATTTCTTCCCAGGACCAGTGAACTAGCCTACACATGTTGTTCTCAAGACAATGGCAGAGGTGTAAGAGCACAGTGGAGATACAAAATATAGCTTAGGCATAGGCTCTATCACATCTATCAACATCTTAGCGGCCAAAAAAATTCATATGGCTAAGTTTTGCATGAAGTATATCAGATGGCCAAGCCCAACATCAATGGACTGAGGAAGTCTGCTTTTTTCCTGGGAGTGATGAGGGGAGGGCCATAATCCGGCCTACCCCAGGACCATGCATAGATGTGAAACTCAGGAAGATGACAGATCACCTCCCTTTCAGCCTGCAGATAAAGCCAGCACACACAGGGAAGAAGTGAACTGAGAGAGCCCCAGAAGAAGAGCTGGAGCCACTAGAACATATCAAACCCAAGTTCTAGCTGACCTCCAGACTTCAAGTAATGTTGGTCAAGTCTGACACTAATTGAGCTCATCTGAGGTAGATTTTCTGGTACTTGTGCAGAAACTCTCCTACTTCAGAATTTTCTTTGGAACGTTTAGGAACAGAGGCCCAGAGATGTGAATAAACAGCACGTTGGTAAAAAGCAATGTAGAGCCTAAAGAGATAACAGTTTTGTTTTGTTTTGTTTTGTTTCTAAGTGTTTTGTCCTTGGAAACTCAACCGTCCCGTCCTTTTATTGTTCACTCACCTTGCAGCAGATCTAGTTCTTCTTCATTTTGTCTAATTCGATTCATGCTCAGGTGTTTGTTCATCTGACCTTCCAGTTGGTATGGTAACAGCCTGCCTGAACCATGGCATTTATTATTCACTGCAAGCTCTTGTCAAGTCAGTAAGAATTAGGTTTTCCTTCTTTCAAGCAGTCTAGGGGACTAAGTCATTAAGGAGGAAAGGTAGCCCCATACCCCTATCAGGGTTGATGCTTGAAATTCTCCTGTTAAAACTCTACCACTTTCCTGTGCTTGCATTGATTGAGGTGGTTCCTTCCTTTCTGTAGAGCTCTTGTTTCCTAGCTGTAGAAGGTAACATTTATTTCCACCCTCCACCCCTGTCATGTTACATTAATAACAGAACACAAATTGAGTGGGCAGTTAGTCGATGGATTTGTAAAAGCCATATTAAAAAATATTGGGAAGGAACAAAGGGTAATATCTCAAAATAAGAATCAGTCCTATATAATAATAAGTACAAAGGTTTACTAGGTACCTGAAGCTCAGCTAAGAAGTTCTTAACACCCTGGAGGGTAAAACATTGAGTAAGAACATGGCTAAAATCCACTGGGTACCTACACCTACTATGTGCTGGGCACTAAATAAAGAGCATTCTTTTTTCACAGTGACCCTAGGAAATAATTAGGATTATCTCCATTTTAGGGAGAAAATGACTGATTTTTCCAACGTCTAACAGCTGACATGTGGGGGTGAGGTTAGAATTTGATATGGGACTTGTAAGGCCATTTTATTTATACTATGCTATGCAATACTGTACAACACTTCCTTGAACAAAAGCATGGTGATTATGAGTATAAACTTGCCTATGAGAATAGTAAAATCTGGCCCCCCATCCATTTATTGTATGACCTTGGCCAACTCACTTGACCATTCTGTGCTTCAGTTTCTTTTATGGAATAAGGATAATCCTAGTATTAACCTTTGAGTATAGTCCTCAGAATTAAATGAGTGTACATAAAACACTTGGCACAATGCATGAGCATAATGAACTCTCACATGATGGCTGTTTTTATAATATTGTGAATGCCTGGTACAATACTGTCCACTATTATGTTCTGTGATGATGGAAATGATCTAGATCTGCATTGTCTAATTCTAGCCCCATGTGACATGACTGTTGAAAACTTCACATGTGGCTAGTGCAACTAAGGAAGGGAATCTTTTATTTCATTTCATTTTAATTAATTACAGTTTAAATTTAAATAGCTACATGTTCTTGGTAGCTCCCATATTATACAGCACAGGTATAAAATATGCCAGATACAATATGAACAAAAAAGAATAAGATGTGATTCCTGTTTATGAGAATCTTATGGTTTAATGGAGGAACAAGTTGATAAGCAAATGATTCATAGGCCTGGTGATAGGTATTATAGTGTGGTTATAGACAGAATTCTAAGGAAACTTAAAGATCAAGGGACTAATTCATGCCTGGGGCCAGGGAGAGATTTTTAGAGGCAATACAGTTGAGTTAGGTCTTGAAGGGTGAGTAAAGGTTTAATTCT
Organism: Mustela nigripes; assembly: GCF_022355385.1. Lineage (NCBI taxonomy): Eukaryota > Metazoa > Chordata > Mammalia > Carnivora > Mustelidae > Mustela > Mustela nigripes. The sequence continues at coordinate 27,563,175 of NC_081558.1, forward strand.
TTCATTCAGCAGATATGGGCTGAAAGTCTTCTCTAGGCCAGGCACCCAGTTGAGAGAGTAGATGATTGTCAAATGAGAGGTAAAGCTAAGAGTATAGAGGAAACATCTCTGTTGGTAAGATTGCTTGAGGAGGTCCTGTTATAAAATGTAGAACTTGAATTGTCCCTTGAATCATCCAAAGATGATGCTGAGAGGTAAGGGAGGGCATTCCAGATAAGAACAGCATGAGTAAAGAGGTGAAGATGGGACTAGTAGCCACCACTAGACCAGCCTAAATGAAGTAGAGAACAGGATTGGAGGACAGCTATGGTGAGGTTCCACTGGAGATGATGGTATAATGGGGGAGGGTATAAAACAGGCTATGAATGGTGGTGGTTAATGGCTCTTACTTTTATGCCACTGGAGATTTTCAAGTCACATGTTACAGGTTGTATAAGGTTGTGTGACAGGTGGGCTCCGAGTGCTTCTGAAAAACAGGCAGAAGTTTCATTTGGGAAGGTACTCCCTGCACACCACAGAAAGGCAGTGTTCAATTTCTTGGTATTCTGGCTGCCAACATCCATTCCCTTCCCACAGCCTCTCCCATTTCCCCCATGTCCCTTTGAGGGAGATCTGGTCCAGGGGGTCTTTCCAGGGTGTATTTTGCACTGAAAGGAGGAGGAAAAGGAGTCAGGCACTGCCCCTGGACTCAAATGTTTGATGCCAGGGATGGAACAGTTGGAGGTCGGAACATTGCTGTTGCATTGTGGCAAGAAAAGTAATGCAGAGGTAGCCTGTCCTGATGACATGGTGGCAGCATGAGTCATGGCCCAGGCTTTTCTCAGAGTCTGACCCTCAGCCCCCTGCCATTCTGATATACTTTCACTAAGTCTCTTTTGACTTACAGTCATCAGAGTCTATGTCTGTTGCTTATGGCTAAGAACCCTGGCTGACACATTTGAAAATAATGCAGATTCCTGCAAGTGGGAAGTGCTTGGTCATGGCTCTGACTCTGCCCTAACCTGTCATCTCTGGAAAGTTCCCCACCCCTGGGCCTTATGCTCTTGTCTCTCTAATAAGGTATCCACAGTCATGATTTCTAAGGGGGCTTTTGAGCAAACATTCAACTACACCCTAGGCCAAGGCAATGGAAACAGAAGGAAAGGGAAGCTGCAAGACATATTTTATGAACATGTAAAACTTGGTGGCTGATTGCATAGAGAAGGCAAAGCAGAGTGAGTAAAAGATGTCTCTGTGATTTTGAATCTGAAGGGGAAAAAAAAAATGTTTGCTTTCAAATCATCCAAAGCCATTTCTGCCATTGTTAGTTGTTGTATCAGAGTTTAAAAATACCCTTTTGTTCTCCCTTCTTTGTTAATCCCCTGTCAAGAAGCTCTGCCCCGTAACTGGGTAAATCCATTAGGAGCTCCTCAGTCATCAGAAGATTTGTAACTCACTGCCAGTGGCCTTGCTGCTGTGATCTGGACTTCAGAGCTGGAGGAAGGGCATCTGGAACAAACAGTCCAGGCAGGGCTTGGCGATGTGTCCTGCGGAACGCAGCAAGTGACAGTCCATTCCAGAGGCAAATGTTGGCTACTTTTCTGTTCCTCACACACAGCAAACCCGTGGCTCAGCCATTCTCCCACTTTGCAAGGACTTCTAAATGACTCTTTGGCAAGAAAGATCTAATCCACCCTTCAAATACAAGCTCATGCTGTTCATTGAGTAAATGTGCAGCGGGCCAGGCTCTGTGCTTGGTACCAGCAATGCAAAGATAAAAGGACATAGTACCCAGTCTCAAGGAGCTCCCATTCACTGGGCCTGGGTGTTGTCCCCAAGCTCCCACCTTGTCATTCATTCTGCCTGTAAATGCACTGTGAGCCAATTCCTGAGAACAGGGACACTTTCTGTGTTCTTCACGATGCCTGTGCACCCAGAGTGGGTGTTCAGATGTTCTCACTGAGAACCACACTTTGCTTTGTGTGTGTGGGAAAGTGTGAATGCCTTATTGTATAGTAGTGAAGGGAGAGCACTATGGAGATACAAATTGGTTTCAAATCCCCCCTCCAAACCTAGCTCTGTGATTTACTAAAAGGGTGACTGGAGAAGGTATTTAACCTCTGTGGGCCTCAGTTTTCTCATCTGTAAAATGGAGGACACATAATTAGATTATATATTACTTGTCATTTAAACAATGAGTTGTGTTGGTTTATAGAATGGTCTCAGTGTCCGTGGCTGCAGCTTTGTCTTAGTAACTGGAGAACCTCAAGGATGTGATGCGCGATTCACGGCAGCAAGGAACAACTGCCCCTTTCCCCTTACTTTCTTTTTCTGTTATTTCTCACCCTTCCTTTTTAAATTTCATTTTTTTCTTTTTCCTCTCTGTGTCTTGCTCTACCTTCTCTCTCCCATTCTCTCTCTCTTTCTCCCCCTACCCCGACTATCTCCATTGGAGCAATGGAAATTATTAGTTAGAAATCATATTTAAATGTGAAAAAATACTGAGCAGACAGACTCAGTGAATTAAATATAGACCGTGTCCTCTTTTCTAAGAAGACAGACCTTACTTTTCTCCTCATGATGGTGAGGTCCATGTACCTCTTGTGCAGCCAATTCACTCAGAATTCCCCACCCGTACAGACCCACTTTGGAACCTGACCCAAAAGCTGTGGAAAGAGAACAAAGCATAAATACATTTTTTTTTCTTTTTCAGAATTGTTCGTTGATTTTCTGGCAGTGGTATTCTGGCTGTATAGGGAAAGAAAACAACAACAATCAAGAAAGTGAAAGAGAAAGAAAGCCTTGAGTGCTTGCCAATCTCTGCAGTGTGAGTTTCCATCAAGCTTCCAGCATACGGTCCTAGAACACAGAGTAGGGAAAAGTGTGCACTGTCCCCCCTCAGGAGACACTCTGATATGTGCTCTGTTTAGAAATGTGCAGACATGGCCCTAGTGTTCAGGCCTGTCTACCCCACCTCCCACGCTAGGGGCCTGGTCCTAGCCCACAACACCGTGTTCCAATTAGGTTTCCTGCCTGTTGTCCCTCCCGAACTCCGTCTACCAAATATCCTTCTGAAACCCAGGTTGGAATATGCAACTTCCCTGCTCTCTGCTCCCCAGGGGCTCACCTTGGCCACCCCCTGGCCCTCCTCCACTTCTTTCACCCTTGTCCAGAGCTACTCCTGGCTTTTCGTCTTGATGTAAACCCTATGACCTCTCCCTGTGTTTGCTCATATCTAACTTGCTGCTTGGAATTTGTTCTCAGAATTCCCATTTCTGCTCCTTTGTCTGCCTGGTGAACTGCGGTCATCTCCCAACCTAGTTAGGAGGCCTTGTTCCCTTTGCTGATCTGGTCCTCCAGCTATCCTAAACTGCACGGCATCACTTAATCCCTTATCAGGGTCCCCTTGACACCATTCTGTCATATTCTATGGTGAGAACTGAACTGGTTTCTTATATCTCCAGATCCTAAGATAGTGAGGAGGCCATGGGTCCAGGATTGATCATTCATTTATTCATTCATATATGCATTGAACAAACATTTATGGGGTGTCTGTTATGTGCCAAGCATTGTGCTGAGTGAGACTGGAGAAGAGTGAGGAATAAAACAGATCTTCCTTTTCTCTGTTAAAGGTCATAGGGAATGGAGGAGTAAAAACATAGAACAAATAGAAAATAAATATGTAATTGCAAGCATGTTCGATGAAGAAAAAGAACAGATGGCATGAGAAAAGTCCCACTAAAGAAAGGTTTTTAAGTTCCAATAAACCTGGAATATAACTTTTTAAGGAAAGGGGACCTCACTCAGCAGACACAGCACCATGACATGAACTGTGTCGTGGGGCAGGCCTCAGCCTGCTCGCTCATCTGTGAGAGCAAGGCTGGTGCAGTGTTTGTATTTCTGGCACACTGGGCTAGAATTTCAAGCCAGCTCTGGTGTAAGAGGCTTGAACTGGGGTCATTAAAATGGGGAGGGGGATGAACATATAGAACACAGGCTTCGAAGGGAAAAATGGAGAAAGCGGAGAGAAATGCCCAAGAGAGCTAGGCCAGCCCAGAACAAGTGTGTGTTGTTGCAGACAAGCATGTTGCTTGTATGGTATGTGGGCTCTGTCCTTTCTCCATTTAGATGATGGGGAGAAGGCTGCCTGGGCTGGAAGGGGAGACTTAGATTAGGGCTAGTCTTCATTAAAACTGAGGAAGTGAGAGGAGATGGTTGAGCTCTATTTTATATTCTTGTATCTCTATTAATTTCTTTAAAATTGTCTCTAGTGATAGAAAGTTCGAATAAAATAGACTTAAGGGAAGAAAAAAAGAGAGGATGAATGGGTTCAGGTAATTAAAAAATCCATGATTACATCCAATGCCCAGATCTTTGTTTTTAATACCATTCCCCCAAAAAATGAACTACGCTCCATGGAGAAATGACCAACTCTAGAACGGAGGCAGAGAATATACAGTAATGCACCTAGAGCATCTTAGAGACCAGAAAGTAAGAAAGTGCTCAAAACCCAAAACACACACATAAACACCCACATATTCAAGGATGTGGAATGTCAAGGGGACATAGCAGCCAACTGAACAAACAAAGTGAAAGGTCAAAGCTGGAAGAATTTGAGTCACAAAAATAAATTAGGAGCATTGAATTAAAAAAGTATAAAACAAGTTCATATTAATCACCATAAATAAGTGATTGAATAAATAAATGAGGGAAAAGTGGCAAATCCACGTGGTGGAATTACGTACGTAGTAGGTATTCTGTCCATAAGAGGTTGAGCATAGTGTTTCCTGCGGTAAGTGTGCACTGTAAGAAATGACTTCGTACAGCATGGAAAGGGGAAGGGGTAGCTTTATGGTGGAGAAACCTAAAAACACTGCTTCACCAAGGTAATTAAGATTGACATCAACAATGATAAATCATGTTGACGGCATGTACCCTTGATAAAATGTGGTGAGTGTGGTACTTAATATGTGGCCTTGTTCCCCCAAACCTATAACCTAGCCTAATCATAAGAAAAAAATCAGAAATCCTAACTGAGGTACATCCTACAAAGTACCCGTCTGGTACTCCTCACAACTGTCTAAAACAAGGCAGGTCTAAGAAACTGCCTTAGTCCAGAGGACCTGAAGGAGACATGATGACTCACTATACTGTGGTGTCCTGGATAGGATGCTGGAACAGAAAAGGAGCAATGCCTAAAAACCAAGAAAATCTCAATGAAGCAGGGACTTTAATTAATAATGTATCAATATGGGCTTCATTGCAATGTATCATACTATTGTAAGATGTTAACAATGGAAGACACTGGGTGTGAGGTATGTGGGAATACTCTGGACTGTCCCCACAACTTATCTGTAAATCTAAAACTATTATGAAATTAATAGTTTATTAAGAAAATTTTTTAAGTCCCTAGAGCTCAGCACCATCAGATATGGCTAAATCTAGGATCTCAGATGTGTTGGCTTAGCTTTCAGGCAGGCTCCCTTCACTCACTGGAAGCCTCATTACTCCAGACCTATGTTATCCTAATGGGAGGGAAGTTCTATTCCTAATAACTGCAACCAAAGCTTCAGACTTGGGGCAGATGCGCATTCTGGAATCAACCAGTGTGGCCAGGGGGTGGGAAGTCTTACTGACCAGGGCTAGATCACGTACCGACCTCCGGAGCTTAGGGTACAATGAGCCCTATGCCCATCGAAAAGCCTGTGAGCGGAGATGGCTTGTTACTTAAACACAGTGGTTATTCAGTCTGGTACTATGCTGCTGAGGGGATCAGCTGCTTCCCCTCCACTCATGGCCTACCCTCCAGGCCTCTAGGAGTTTTCCAGTTTCTCTTGTGAAGGAGACAACTTCTTGGCTAATGGGCAAATCCCTTTGTATCAGGCCTTCTTGATGGTCTTTGGCCAGCCCAGAAGCTGGCCAGGCAGTGGCCACCTTTGCTTGAACCAAAGACCCCTAGGTCCTGGGGCTACTTACCTGAGTGATAAGGTAGTTTCAGCAAGAGAGGAAAGTTAGGCTAGACAAACAATGGGATTGGAAAGCCCTAGATACTGCCTTACACAAATTTTTAGTGGGAAAAAATTATTTTTGTGTGTTCTAATTTGCATCTACTTGAAGAGCTTCTAATTCATCTGATCATTTCATTCTAAAGATAATGCCATTTAGTATATCCTTTCCTTCCAATACCTTGGTACAAAAGCATCGCCTTTAGCTTTTTCTGCTTTCCATGAGTTCTCTCATTCAATTTTAAGCTCTGTACTTTAACCAGAATATACATAAGGTAGAATGCAAAAGCCTTCTTTTATGAAGCGTTGTCACCAACGTGTCAGCCCAGTGTCAAAGTGGCTCCAGGGAGAAAGATGGAAATAGGCTGGTTCTATCTGAGTGCTTGAAGGATACGTTAAAACCTCCCATTATTACTCTCTTTGTAAAATATTTCTTCAAGAAGTGGTGCATTGCACAATACAATATAACATTCATATCAAGTGATACAGGAATTGCTTTAAGCAAAACTTGTTGTACTCTGTGTAATGAATGCTGCAATAAAAATACATATTCATTTCCTGATCACAAATCACAGCAATTTAAGCTATCTTCTTCCTAGCTTTAGTGTTTGGAGGGAAATATGTATGTGTGGGTGCCTCCCCATTGAACAGAGGCACATTCTTCTACAGGAGGAAGCCTGTCTGCATGCCATATTGCATGGAGCTCGTTTATTTCTAAGCTTTTCTCGTTAGGGTTCTAGAAGTGTTGGTGAGGCCATCATTTGAAACACAACCAAGGAAGCACTGCTGTGATCACAGCAGAGTAGGAAAGTAATCCATTTTTAAAAATGTAAGTTTGTTCAAGTTGTCCCGTAACATATAAACTTGAATGTATAATTTCAGTCCTGAGTTTAAAGAATAGAAAAATACAAGTCATCAAAGTACTTTAGATTTTCTTAAGTGAGAAACCTTCCTCTTTGGGTATTGTTGAAACATGATTTAAGTGCCATGATGATGGGTATCAAGTAAGAGGACATCGAAGGTCACCCCAGGATTAGAAGAACAGTGGGGAACCCTGAATCTTTTTCTTTTTCTAAGGGAGCAAATAAATGCCAGTGACTTCCATCTGTGACCATTGTGCCTTCTGGCCATGACCTCTGAGGATTTGGATAGCCTTCAGATCTTCCCTGGTGTTAGTATGAGAAGTGTTCAATGAAAGTCTTCCTGATTACTAAAGGTTGCATTTGCCTGGTATCCTAGGGATCTGTCCCCTTTATTTCTCTTTGCAGATCTGAGGGGAGTGATGCAACAAACATTTGCTCAGTTGCTTCTCTCCTGAGCTTTAGCAGGGGGACTTGTGCATGGTTTGTTCTTATAAATATTTGCAAACTACGAGGTTTGGACTATTTCTTCTTCACTTTTCAGAGGTTATATCACTTCCAGGGAGCCTGTTTGGCTCTAGGGTCCTGGCTCTCATATTCTCCCTTGTGCCACCTCTAAGATTCTCTCATGTGTCCTGAAAGTGTTTTTAGGACAAAACTCAAGAGTATAGAGATTTTAAGGTGATTTAGAACATTGAATTTCTTAACAGCTATTGCCCCGTTATTACTGGCAGCTTGGGAGTTGTGAACAGCTCAACACACTAAACTGGAATGCGGCCCAAGAAGTAGGGTTTCTGAGAGGTATGGTAGATACCCAGAATACCTCTTTCCCCAACAGAATTAGGATGTTTGCTCTATAAGGAAACTAAGAGATGAATTAGGTGCAAACTGGCCTCCTTGCCCCAATTTGTTCCCAGACTGCCTCCAGAATTCTTTCTGAATATGTGGGCTTTTGCCTATGAGTGACTTCCTATTATCCACTGTGTAAACAACCAAGTCTAAAGCATGGCCTCCAAGTCTTCTGGATGAACCATGTGGTCGGTCTTTCTACAACCATCCCATTCCTCCCCCTTTTGTAGCAGGTATGTGGGTTATAAAGGCCAGCTGTTCAGTTTTAAACATGGCTCTGACTGCTCTCTTCCAGAAGGATAAACCCATATCTCACAGTGATTGGTTAAGGTGCCCTAGACTTATCTCAGTTGGCCCCAGAGATTAGTTCAGGGTGAGTCAGTCATTATAAAGCCCAGGACTCTTGTTGGATGGTCTCAGGAGCAGGCTTTCTTTCATCCCTTGGTTGTTACCTGGGAAGCATATAACCTTGGTGGTTGGTAGCCACTCTGTGACCATAAGGGACATCCGGTGTTAGGACGAAGAAGATAATACAAAAGAGAGAAGAGTAATATATGCTCTGGTGAGTGCTGTGAAATGTGTAAGCCTGATGATTCATAGACCTTTACCTCTGGGGCAAACAATACATTATATGTTAATAAAAATAATTTTTTAAAAAGAAAGAAGAGTAGAAATGTAAAGAAATCAGCTCCTTGGTGATATGATTGGGTCTTTAGATCAAAACATTCTGACTATTTAGGTATTCATGTTTCTAAAAGCCATAAACTTACCTATGTCAAAAAGCTAATAAATTGTTTTTATAGTTTGGGGCAGTTCAAGCTGGGTTTTGTATAATTAGCAACTAAATGCCTTCTGACGGATATGCTGCTTATAAAGTAGTCCCAGTATTACTCTTTAAGATTCACCTTTGCCATTCCCTGCATGTACCAGAGGTTTCACCTGAAAACATTAATGCTCATTCTCTGTGAATTTTCACCTATGGTCCCCTCTGTCCCCACTATCCAAACTCCCTCTCTCTATTGTAAGCTTCTACTCATCTTACAAAATCTGACTATTGCCTCCTCTAAAATTTTGCCTGCTCTCCTTCAGCTCATCTCAGAAAGAATCAGTGACTCCCTTCTTATTGTTGCTCAGGCATTACTTACATGGCCATATTAGAGCAATTTAAACACATTTATCAATTTAGCCTCTCATATGGCTATTAGGCAATGTGCTTGGTAGGTATTATCTTGTTTAACCTTTATACCTGTCCTATGATATCATATTAATATCCTAATTTAAATATAGAGAAGCAGTTTAGAGATGAAAAGGAACTTGTCTAAGAGTCTACAGCTTGTAGGATAATGGGGTGGTGAGGAGAGCTGGGACTTAGATCATTTAATTCCAGAATCTGGGCTGTTCACCTCTGCACTGTATTCTCTTCCCTGCTAGTGAGTTCTTTGAAGCCAAGCACTCTCTGTCATTGATGGGTGCCTGAACATTCTAGGCACTCAGAAATGCTAGCAAGTTAGGCAAATGGGGGGATGGATCTATTTATGCCTTTCATATCACAGATGAGGAAAGCAGAACTCAGTTGGTGTAAGTGATATGTAGCTGGGCTACAGTACAGATGCTGTTTTCTATCATACATACAGACATGGTACAGACTTTTTCTACAATAGCCTGCCACTTTGGGAAGAAAATTATATTTCCTCTAAAAGAAACTCCCCAAAGCAAGAGGATAAAAATAAAATCCAAGATGCCTGGACTTCTCTCTAACCCTAGGACCAGTAATATGTCCCTTCTGGTTGAGTCCCAAATGAAGCAGACCTCCTCATCCCCTTCTCTGGAATCCAGGTTGTATCTTTTGTTAATCCTCTGTAAATGGTTACTGACGCCTAAGCTAATTTGAGGTGAAAAGAGAATAGAGCCAAATCACATTCAAGCCCTGGCTTGGGAGGCCTATTTATAACTACTTAGACATCAGGTTTGGAAAGAGGAAGGGGAGTTTAAGCACAAAATCCAAAAGAACATTGAAAATAAGAAGTAGAGTTACACGTCATCTTAATTAGCCAGCAGTGAAGTAGAAATCCTGCATTTCTGTCATGTTGCCACCATGCAAGAGCAGACTGTGACATTAGTTTAATTACATAAATTTATTAGATGAAAGGAACAACTTCTGTAATTGTTCAAACAATATTCCTATTCAGATTGCTGTGCAATATCTTTATTTAGCTTTTAAGTATTTATAAAAGTGATTCATTTTCAATGAAACCCTCAAACTACCTGTATTTTAATGACTTGAGGGACACTTTTAATTTCCCTCCTCTAATTTCATTAAATGTGTGTCCTCATCAAATGTCCATGTTCCAAAAGCCTGTCACCCAGTGTACATTTAATATCTGCTTTCAACATGGACCAGCCATGAGCATCACCAAGAGGAATGTCTTCCAGGAGGAAGTGATTCTGTAGGGGCTGACTCACATCTTCCTCGTCAGCATCATTGTAGCTCTCGTTTGTGACCATTTACTGGTTCCAGTGCTGCACTTACTAAGCAGTTCCCCTCCTGCATCTCCAAGTCTCCGGGACTCCCCTCCTTCTCAGGGAAGCCCCCCAACCCCCACCCCACTGCCCAGGGAGCCATGTTTGAGATCACAGGACTGTACTGCCCCCTCTCCCCAGCCCACTGTGGTTGACCCAAACTGTAGCTGAGAGCCTGACCTGTGGACAACTAATCCATGGAATGGCCAGAGACCAGGATTTGTGTGGCCTCATTAAAAATATTAACTTGACTAAAAACATTCTCTTGGGAATTTAATCTAAGCACAGAAAGGCTCTGCTTGTTTTCAGTAGGAGCTGAAGTAGACAGGATAGCATATTAAACTGAGGCTCTTCACCTGGGGTCCATGAACCCATTTAGATTATGTGTGAAACTCTGGGTTTGTATATATAAATGGTATGAACCGCTTCACAAATCTGAGGTAAAAGAGGATTGCATTTCTTATTTGCTGATTAATTTCCCCTTTACTCACCTCCTTGAAGGTGGGTAATCAGTATCTTTTTTTTTTTTAAAGATTTTTTTTTAATGTATTTATTTATTTGTCAGAGAGAGAGAGAGAGAAAGCATAAGAAGGCCGAGGCAGAGAGAGAAACAGGCTCCCTGCTGAGCAAGGAACCCCACATGGGATTCGATCCCAGGATCCTGGGATCATGACCTGAGCTGAAGGCAGCAGCTTAATGGACTGAGCCACCCAGGTGACCCAAGGGTAATCAGTATCTTAAAGTTCTCTCATTTTTTATGTGGTCCAGAACCCTGAGATTCCCCTAAGGACCCTGTTCCTAAAGGCTCTGTTCATTTCCCACATCCAAGCCAGGAAAGTTCTGGAAGCCATTCAGTCCACTGCTGCTAATGGTATCCTCCCATACCAAGTCTTGTTTGAAACCTGGCCCACATAGTCAGTGGCAGATGCCATTGTTGTTCTGCTGAAATGACGCCTGTGTAGTTTCTGGAGGCAGGACCTGAACATCACTGAGCCATTGGCAGGCTGGGTCAGTGCCCTGTCCCTGCATCTTCCAGGGAACACAGATGCCTGGCTCAGGTCCTCAGATCGGTGAGTATCCTGTTCCACTCCTTGGTTGCCTTCAAGAGGTACATGTACTGCACCTATCCTTTCAGGTGAATCTGCGTGATGACAGGGTCTTCTCTCTCACACACCTTTTTTAAAGAGACCAAAGTCAGGAATCCAAGGTGGGTTCCTCACATCTCTCTGACTAACATGAGGAGAAAAACATAAAAATACAATAACAGGTTTTCATCTTTAGCTGGGCACGTTCTGACTGTGCATTTATCTGAGAAGAGTGTTTCCGGCTCTCGTCAGGTTTTCAGTGGTATCTGTGGCTCAGAAATAGGTGATTGAGAGAGGGAGAGAGTGGGGGAGAAAAAGAAAGAGTCAGGAATCACCAGAGTAGAGAGAACCCAGAGGGCTCTGGGTCTCTCGGAGCCAGCGTCTGGGTAGCATGTTGCTGTCAGTGGGACCGAGCAGAGGATGCCTATGGTGTAATAGGTCGTGGTAATGGTGGTGCCCAAGAGTGAACATGGATGAGCCTCACACATTTTGTTGAGTGAATAAAAGCTATAATCTTCCATTCATATGAAGTTCAAAACCAGACAGAATTAACCTACAGTAATAGAAATAAAAAGAGGGATTCTCTTGGTGGGGGGCATCAACTGAGTAGGGAGGTTCGGGCAGGCTCTCTACAAGGGCTCTGCCGACGTTTCCTTCAGGCAGCTAGTAAAGATTTTAGGCTTTGAAACTCTCATGACTCTGCGGCAACTACTCAGATACCCCGAGACAAGATGCAAACAGTGGTGTGGTTGTGTTCTGATAGAACTATTTTTACAAAAAGTGGCTGATGGGATTTGGCCCACAGGCCTGACTTTGCTGACCCCTGATCTATACCTCCGTGTGGTTGGTGATTATATAGATCTATGTAAAAAAATCTCAGAGCTGTACAGTTATAATTGGGTATTCTATTGGATGTTAATTATGTCTCTGTTGAAAAAAGAAAGTAAGAAATCCATTAAGAGATTAAGCCAAAGGTGGGGGAGGGGAGAGAAAGAAGAAAAGAAAATAGTTCCACAGACCTCAGGTAGGATGTTAATGGAATGAACAAGAGTCAGGAATCCAGAATTCATCAGAACTTTTGCTCTTGGGTGTTATGAGGGTCCATGTGTACCCTCACATCTGTCCCTCACCCTCCCTTGATGTGAGCCAGCTAGAGGGAGTGCCTGCTCATTGCTACAGAGAAGATTTTCCAGAACACCCTGCCAGCACTTCCGTGGCCATGTATGACTTCCCGCCTTGACCTGACCAGACAGGTTCCTGGAGTCTGAATCACCTGCTCCAGATCACAGAGTTCACCCACAGACATGCCTAGCACACGCTGCACACCAAAGTCCTTGCGAAGGCCTTGAAACCTCTCCAACCCCTCTTCCCTTAGGCAGGTATGAGTGAGCTGCGTTTCCTAGGATTCGAGTCTGGCTCACCTTGGAGTCAGCTCATTGCGGTCTGCCCTTTGCATTCTCATGCTCCAGCTCATCAGCAATTGTTTGTTCTTAGTACTACACTTGACAGGGGATGGAGGAAAACACACAGCCAAGGTCAGGGAGCAGCAAACTCTCTCCTCCATGAAGTCTGTCTTCATCCTTAAATAGCACCGATCAAAAAAATCACCTTGTTTTCTCTGAGCAGCCTGCAGCCTGTTGAGGGTGGGTGTCCTCTGCAAGCTCTCGCCTCCCCTGGCTATCCCTTTGCTTCCCCACACCTATCCCACTGGCCCAAGTGAGGATGCAGGAGAGAAAAGGGATGTGTCAGTCGCTATATAACCCTTAGGGTTTTCTAAAAGTGCTGTATTAGACAAACTGAAAGAAGAGAAACTATTTTTCTGGGCACTTTGGGTCTGGAGAACTCTGGCTACTTAAATCAGAAGCAGGCTCTTTGATGTTCTGTTTTTGTGTTCAGTTGTCTATAATTTGGACAGCGTCACCTGTGTCAGGAAATGTATTCCATATCCTATATTTTGCAACTGAGCCATGGGGAAGGTCCTTGAGTGGCAGGAAAGATGCTTGAGAGCAGTGCACGCAGGGGTTTCCCCGGCCTCACTCAGCCAGGAAAGGGGAGCCCTGATGATTCTACGCTTGCCTAGGCAGGTTCTTCTTAACTTTTTGCCCTACCTCACTGCATGTTTCCTCTTACCACAAACTTAGGGCTTTAAAACAACAAAAATTAATTTTCTTATTGTCTTGGAGTGCAACATGGATCTCACTGGACTGGGCTTTATAAAATCCAGATGTTTGCAGCCTACATTCCTTTCTGGAAACTCCAGAGGAGAATCTGTTTCTTTTACCCTTTCCAGCTTCTGGAGGCCCTCTGAATCCCTCGGCTCATGGCTTCCCTCTTCAAAAAGTCAGCCAATGTTGCATCTCTCTGGGGTTTTCTTCTGTAGTCTCATCTTCCTCTGACTCTCCTGCTTCCTTCTTGCACTTACACGGACCCTGTGTTTACACTGGGCTCATTTGGGTAATGCAGGATAATAAGGTTAACCAAATCACAACTTTAATTTCATCTACAACCTAACCCCCTCTGCTACATGGCCTTACATAGCCACAGGTTCTAAGGATTAGCATGAGGACATCTTTGGAGAATATTATTATGCCTGCCTGTGAATAGGGGTCCAGCGTGAGCTTGATGTTCTGGTTTCCCTTAGCATTACACATCAGGGCACTCAGTCTGAGTTTCCTTCCTATTTCAGAACCAAGACTGATTATTATCATTCAAAGAACAAAACAACACCAGTGTGTTGTGGGGCCAGCATTACCGTATTGCCTCCAGTAAAGTGAAGAGGTCTACTTCCTTTCCTGGGGTCATTCTCACAGTTACTGCTTGTGTCTCAGGCAGAACCCTGTTTCACCAACCACAGATTGTCCCCAAACATGTTTAAGGAATTGTTCAAATCCCGTATCTAATGTACACTGAATGTATCTCGATGTTCACTAAGGGGGAATGTGCAAAAAAGCACATACGACAGATTAAAAATGCTTACCAAGAGCAATTAATAAATCACATACTATGCAAATGAAAAATTAGATTACTTGCTGTTATCTTTCCTGGCTGTTGGATTATTTGCTAACTACAACAGGTATACAGAACTACCTGCATTGTATCATAGTTTATATTTAAGGTGGAGAATTACTCAAAACCAGTAAGTAAATGAGTAGGTCAATAGGGGTGAACGCTTGTAGGGACTCACTGAAGTGATTAATGGAAAGAGTTGAAAAATCAAACTGCCTGGGTTCGAATTTTACCTCTTCTGCTTGCTAACTGTGTGCCTAAAGCAAGTTTATTTTCCTCTCTGTGCTTCACTTTTTTCCTCTGTAACATGAAGATAATATAGCACCTATATCACAGGGTTGTTGTAAAAATGGTATTAATCCATATAAAGCGCTCAGAACCGTGTTTGGCACAATAGTAATCATTCAGGGAATGTTAATCCTTACCAGATCATTAACATTAACATCATTACTATGTGACAGACTTTGGAAGGCTCACTTGGGTTAGGTCCCGTGTCCTCCATCAACAGGAAGGAAACAAGGGGTGACTAGGGAGGGAGGAAGTAGCTGAGAAGAAAGGGGAGGAGCATGAAAGAGGACAGGGATGAGGGAAGGGTTCTTGGATGCAGTTGCATTCAAACAGACTGGAAGGATACCAGGAACTTGATCCAGGGGGTGTAGCTGGAGCCATGGGGGTGGGGAGGGGTGCAGGGAATGGGCAGGCAGTCTTGGGGGTCTCAGCGGAGTTCCTGCTGGGAGAACCAGGTTGCTACTGTTAGGAGCTCCTGTGGTGGTAGCTGCCACTTCTGTTTCTTCCTTCCTCATCTGGCTCTTCACCTTTTCTTCCTCTTTTCTTTCTCCTCTCCCTTTAGAAAGCCTTGAGCCCGACGACACTCCCAGGCAGGACAGGTTGGTGACCTCTGGTTTAGATATAGTCTCACAGGGTAGTGGGGGTGTGGGTCAGGGGTGTCATTGTCTTGGCCTGGGGACTCTGTGATCCCCTGTCTTTAATGGGGAAAACTCCAGATTCATCTCTCTCTGCCTTGTCATTTCTAGTCGAGCAGTTTTGGACCATCAGTCCCACTGGCTGTGCTGGTCTCTCTCCCATGCTTACCACAGCCCCAGGATCCCTTGTGCTAGAGCATTAGTAAGAACTAACTTCCGTGCATCCTGGAAACTTGAGCCTCAGGTTATAAGCGTGAGAGAATTCTAGGCAAACAGCAGACTGACTAACCTCGTCTTCCTGGTGAAGACGAGACTCACTGCTTTTCCATTTCTGCCCCTGTTTTTATTGAGCTTTGGCTATCTACTCGGGTAGGACCTGTCTGGGGCACTAGAGGCAGATGAGCAGGAAGCTTGTCCCTACCACTTGAAGAGGCTGAACAAATCTTAGCAAGTCATGCAAACCCTCAGAGCCTCCCTCTTCAGCTGGGAGATGGGGCTTATACTACCAGTTCTCAGGGCTTTGGTGAAGATCAAACAGGGTGAATTCCCATCCCCCAGCCAGGGCCCTTGCACCAGCAGTGGCAGTGGAGTCATGTCCTTAGGACCTGCATGGGTGCAGTCCCGTGGCATCGTGCACCCTCCTAGCCCTCCCTCCTCCCCATCTGGCAGAGCCCTTGGAGCTATGAGCTGTGTCTTCCTTTTCCTGAGTTCTGATTGGGCTGTCGCCATCCCCTCTTTACCTGGGACAGGTAAATACTTACAGAGTATTATAAAATTGGAAAAACACTAAGCATTGGGCTCAGAGAACAGACACAGGACTTTGAGCCAAAAATCTGTGACTTAGGTCCAGCAGTTACACTGCTCCATCTCTTCCCTACATTGGGATAGGAGCTGACTCGCAGGGTTTGTGTGAGGATTAAAGTGAGGTTAGAGGAAAGCTCCTTATAAATTGTATTGTTATTTCCATCAGCATTAATAACTACTGGCTGGTTTCCAGACGTTGCTGAGGAAGGTTATTACATGCGTTCACCCTGGAAGGCAGCTTGAATGTGAAGCAGCTGCGTGCCAAATCGGCCTCCTCACAGGCTCCAGACCTGAGCTGTCCGTGAGGTAGCCACCAGCCACGTGTCACTGTAGAAACTTTTTATCTATTTATTTTAATTTAAATTCAATTAGCTAATGTAGAGTTAATTGACTTCCTCAGTCCCACTAGCCACTTTCCACTGGCTCCTCGCCACCATGTATTGTTGGTGGCTACTGTGTTGACAGAGCAAATATAGAATATAGAGTTGCATCATCACAGAAACTTCTATTGAACAGCACTGGACTAAAATAGGCATCTCCCTCCCCCATCTCTTTAAAGTGTTCCAGAAACCCCTAAAGAGATTTTTTTGGGGTATCCCACAAAGCATCTGTTGTGTTAGATCATCCCAAATACGCCCTTCAGATTTACTATAAATAAAAAAAGAGACAGAAAGGAACATTGTTGTTACGAAAATATTATTAGAGTTACAGAGACTGGTGACCTAGGGCGACGCACATTAGTTCTCACATACATGTGCTTTCTGGGTCACCCCTCAGGAATTTGACTGGGGAGACAGTGTCCAAGACAATTATTAGATTTAAGGCAGAGATCATCCAGAACCAAGGTATAACATATTGGGGGTAAAAAAGTGGAGTCAACTAGCTTTCCAGAAGCTGACACGGGGTGGGGGGATGGTACTTGGCCTGCTCTTAGGGCACTTATCAAAAGATAACAGGAGATTTGTTGCAGGCTGTCTGCATAATTCCAGGACCCCAGGAGGAACTGGGCAATTATCATGTGTCCCCATAGAGCCTCCTGGAGGAGGAGAGGGCAGGTCTCAAGTCAGATACAATAACCATCATTACTTGCCCTGGTGAATTGGGGTCTGAAACATCCCCCCGGTGACGCGCTTCCCTCCAGGGCTGGAATCTCTTCCTGCAGCAGGGTGAGGGTGAGGTCTGGGGCAAAGTCACTGTGGTCCCATGCAGTTTCCCACCGGAAACGTTCCCAGAGGCATGGAGGGCAATGAGTCCAACTTAATTTTGTTGGTTTTTAAAAAATAGATATTGTTATTATTTTATTGTCCCTTGCTTATACTTGCAGTATAGTATAATTATAATGAAGAAAATGGGACCCGGCTGTCTTGTGTAAGGTGGGGATAGTCATTTCTGCCTCCTAACATTGTAACAAAGATTAATTGAGGGACGTGTGATAAGCGCTATTGTTATCAATAGTAAATATTACTATTTCTTTGAGATTTTATAAGTGTTAGTAATGCTATGAAATATCAGTTAAAATATTATTAGTATATTTTTAAATGCGTTCCACAGATCTTTATGGAGCACTCATTTGGTGTCAGACTGTTCTAAGCCCTGGAGCCGCAGTGAATGACACAGTGGCCTTGATCTCAGGGAACTTATATTTGAGAGAAGGGACACTGTCCAGTGAGATAATTACAGATAGTGACACATGCTAGTAAGAGGGACTAAGAGGAAGAGGGGGACATCACAGCCTATTTCCTTAGGGTGGCTGGCAAAGACCTTTCTGAGAAGGGGACATTTGTCCTGATACCTAGACGATGATGCTCTCAGGTGATATCAGTGAGAATGCTTTGGACAATAGCAGCGGCTAAGTCCATTAAGTGTCTGACTCTTGGTTTCGGCTCAAGTCATGAGGTCAGGGTCATGGGATGGAGCCCCACATTCAGCTCTATGCAGAGTCTGCTTGAGATTCTCTCTCTTCCTCTCCCTGTGCCCCTCCCCTTGCTCGCTCTCTTTCTCTCAAATAGAAAATCTTTTTTTTTAATCTTTTTTTTTTTATAAGAATACTTTAGACCATGAAGACCAGAGAACTCTGATTTGAATAGTTTAAATAATAAGAACATTTATTGTCTCACATCACAAGAAACCCGAGAGAGGAAGGGGTGGCTTACCCAACAGGTCAAGGACCTAGGTTCTTCCCTCCTCAGGAGGTTGTCTGGGTCCCCAGGATGGCTCCCCTCATGGATGCCACTGTTCTCATCACATCAGAGGCACCCTGAGCAAGAGAGCATTTCCAGAAGTACACCCAGGGCATTTCTCTCCCATCTCTGTGGTCAGAACTGGGCCAAACCCTCACCTTTAAAAATCACTCACCAGCAAGAGGATAGAATCACCTTCGTCAGTATACTTTTCCCGTACAGAGATATGAAATTCTTTTGACTTGGGGGTCAGGAACAAAACTGAAGGTACTGTGTAGGTGTTCTATAGCAAAAAGGAAAACAAATTTCCACAAAATCTCTATGGATTGATAAAACCCAAAATAGAATAATAATTAAATACAAATTTTTAAATTCAGGTCTCTAATGAGAAGAACAGACATTTTTGGGAGGATAACATTATGCTTAATTGAGGAGCAAAGATAGTATTCCCTGTCATCAAAAAAGATTGCAAGTGCTCATCTGTTAATGCAGATCTCTAATGAGATTTTATGTATTTCATCCGTGCAAATGTCTTCACACACAGAGCTGATAAAGGTGAGCTCAAAAGACTTGCAAGTTGTCGCTGTGTTACTATGATTGGTAGTGTGTCACTACCCGATTTTGCTGTTGTGTGAAAACAGCCACAGACAAAAAGTAAATGAATAGACACAGTCGTGTTCCAATAAAACTTTACTTAAGATCACTAAGATTTGCAGTTCATGTAATTTTCATGTACAAGAAAGTATTCCTCGTTTTTTGCTTTGCTTTTCAATTATTTAAAAATGTAAAATCCATTCTTAGCTTGTAGGCGACACAAAAACGGGCAGTATGCTGAATTTGGCCCGTCAGCTCTGGTTTTCTCATTCCTGCTCCAGAATAATGAGGATTTCCTCTGAGTCATGAGGGGAAAGGACTCTGTCTGCAAGGATCAGGTGGAAACAACACTTGGGTAGAGACCTAACAGTGTCTACTTCAAGGGAGAACTTTCAGGACTAAGGAGACAGTAGGTGCAAATGTCCTGCAGCAGTGATAAGCCTGACATCTAAGCCAGGAGCAGAGAGGAGAAGGAAAAGAGGTGCCCAAGAAGAGAGTGGGGAGGGGGACACAATTTCCAGATGTGAGGAGCCCTGGAGGACCCTTCCTGAGCAAAACAACCATAAGTGGTGGAAATTATTTTAAAAAACAAAGCCCAACCATTTATGCTTTCTGAAAAAATGTCTGGGCATGTAACAAATTAAAAAAAAAATTTATTCGAGAAAATTTGTTAAATCTTGGTAAGAGCAGTGAGAAAATATGGCACTTGAGTTGGGACCCATTTTCTCCTGGCCTTCCCACTGTTCCATGCTACGGAGGTCAAATTCCAGATGAGTATTGCCAAAATGTTGGGGCTCCCTCCCTCCACCCAACCCCCAATCATAAGGTAGAGACACCACTCCAGGTGTGGCAGGCTAATAACACTGGGGCCCAGTTACCTCCGCCCAGCTCACTCACAGGGGGACTAGGAGAAGCCTACTGTCCACACTAGGAGAGAAAAGGCATGGAATTCAGAGTGCCACCCCAGTCCAGCACCTGCTCCTAAGGCAGAGGTATCGCTCTGAGAGAAGCAGACTACTGTTTCTGACCTTAACTCTGGGGCAGAGACTCAGAGATTTTTATCTGAGAGAGAGAGGCAGGCCTAGAAAGAGTGTTCCAATATAGCTTTAACCAAAAGGACAGGTCGTAATTAATGTGGAGAAACCAGAACCCTCATACACTGCTGCTGGGAATGTAAAATAGCTCACCCACCTTGGAAAACAGCCCTCATTACTTTCTTAATGGCATCCTTTGGGCACAAAACTTTTAATTTTGATGAAATCGAAATTATATATGTATAAAAATACATATATATATAAATATGTATTTACAATGTCTAAAATTTATATTCAAAATAAATTTACTTATGTTTATATTTGATATAAATATTTAATAAATACAATATATTAAATATATTTAATAAATACAATATATTAAATAATAAATATTTATTAAATATTAATATTAAATATAAAATTTATTTATATTATATTTATATATTTATATATGTATAAGAAATATATATTTTGTAAGTCCTAGAGGGAAAGAGAAAAAAAGGGTAGGAAGAACATACAAAGAAATAATGGCTGAAAATTTTGCCAAATTGAGAAAGTTAAGCACCGAATTACCATATGACCCAGCAGTGGCACTTCTAGATACATACCCAAGAGAACAGTCATACAGAAGCTTATCCACAAATGTTCACAGCGGCATACTTCATAATGCCAAGAAGTACAAGCAACCCAATGTCATCAGCAGATGAACAGATAAACAAAACATGGTGTGTCCCTACAATGGAATATTATCCAGCCATGAAAAGGAACAGAGTATTGATACACACAACAGCATTGATAAACCTTGAAAACTATATGCTAAATGAAGGAAACCAGCCACACAAGACCACACATTCTCCATTTATATGAAATGTCCACAGTAGGCCAGTCTACAGAGACAGAAAGCATATCCGTGGTTGTCAGGCTGTGAGGGTGGGAAAAAGGCCAAGTGACTGCTGATAGGTACAGGCTTAGTTTTCAGTCAGATGGAAAGGTTCTAAAATCGATTGTGGTGATGGTTGCTAACTCTGTGAACATATGAGAAACCAGTGAATTGTGTACCTTAAATGGATAAATGGGATTGCAGATGGGTTGGATCTCAATAGGGCTGATATAGACATTAGAAAAGGGGAGACTGGAGAGGTGGGCAGGGAAGGCTAGCCAGATGGGCAGGGTCTCACCGGCCTCAGGGAGAGTCTGGCTTTGCTGCAGGCCAACTGGAAAACACTGGAGGTTTCAGAGCAGGCAATCAGATGTGACCTGATTTATATTTTTAAAATACCACTTATGACCCCTTGCTCAGAGTCAATATCATTACCAACATTACTACTCTCTTGACTTTGCAATTCCAGTGGAATGAATTCATTAAATGCCTGTTCTGTAGCTTCCAGGATGCCAGTGCCCGTCCAGTGCTTACCAGTTGTAAGTCCGGGGCCCAAGGAAGGCTGTGAAGAGATCCTGAAGAATCAGCCACATCCCCATCCTGCTTGCTGCGATGGGGATATAAATAACTAGTGGGCTCAGAAATGCCCCTTCTGCTCACTCTTACTGCAGTTTGAGGAGCAGTGCAGAAAATCACACAGCAGGAGCATCCATCCTGGACCCCAGCCATCCTGACCTCTGCTATGTGCCTCTTTGACCCTGGTTATGGAAGAGAAAAACCTTATGCCCCCTCTGAGCCATTCCCTAAGTCTGTTTACTCCACAGCTGAAGACTCTTTCCTGATGATCTCCCGTGACTAGGTCCTCAGAGATAATGAATATAATAATGAATGTTCTCAAAGTGAGTAAATACTTCTAAAGAAAAATTTCCTCTGTGTATGTGTGTGTGAGAGAGAGAGCGAGCGAGAAAACAGAGTCTCCAACAGCTTTTCTATGTGCGATCTGGCAGCTGCAAGCGAGGAAGGAAGAAAACATCTCATTTTGCAGTTAACCTGTCTCATTACATCATTTGTTGGCAGCCTTGGCTGACATTAGTTCTGGGAACTGGCCATATGTTTTTGAAAAGATAAGGACTCTACCTCCAGATATATTGATGGCAATGAGATCATGACATGAGAAGCTGGGGTTGTAGCAGTAAAACCGAGCATCAGGAATTTAGGACAGAGGTCAGTCACTCAAATGCCTTTAGGTCTGGAATGGTAACATAACAGCGTGTAGCTTCTCCCTATTCAGACAGAAGGGAACAGTGGTTACCTGAGAGGTTGTGGCTCAAACACATTCCAATTAAAAAAAAATTAGGTGTTATGTTAATTAGACCTAACCCAACTGGTGGGCCCATTAACCTCCAATTTGTAAGCCATAAGATGGGCTTGCTGAATCACTTGTGTTTTTTTAATAATTTTTAAAGATTTATTTATATGTCAGATAGAGAGAGAGAGAGAGTGTGCAAGAGCACAAGCAGGGGGTAGCGGCAGGTGGAGGGAGAAGCAGGCTCCCCACTGAGGAAGGAGCCCAATGTGGGACTCCATCCCAGGCACCTGGGGTCATAACCTGAGCAGAAGGTAGACACTTGACTGGTTGAGCCACCCAGGTGTCTCGAATCACTTTTAATCCTGAGACTAGTTTACAGAATGATAAAGCCCTCAGGTTTACTTTCCTTTTCAGAATAAATCTTGTTAGTTCTCTGAGTAGCTGCTAACCCGTTATTATCTCTATATTGTAAGTAAGAAACCCTCTGTATGGGAGGGTCTCTAATAGTGACAGATGAGGAGGGCGGTGCTGATTTGCGTGTTTTCCATGCCCCCCGGCACTGGGCTAGGAGCTTCATATTACTTATTCTACTAGGTTATATGCTAACCTTTTTAAAAAAATTAACATATAATGTATTATTTGCTTTAGGGGTACAGGTCTGTGATTCATCAGTCCTACAGAATCAATAGCACTCACCATAGCACAGACCCTCCCCAGTGTCCATCCCCCAGTCACCCCATACTTCCACCCCCCTCAGTTTGTTTCCTGAGAGGAAGAGTTTCTTACGGTTTGTCTCCCTCTCTGGTTTCTTCTTGTTTCATTTTTCCCTCCCTTCCCCTATGATCCTCTGTCTTGTTTCTCAAATTCCTCATATCAGTGAGATCATATGATAATTGTCTTTCTCTGACTTACTTCGCTTAGCATAATGCCCTCTACTTCCATCCACGTTGTTGCAAATGGCAAGATTTCGTATTTTTTGATGGCTGAATAATATTCCATTGTATGTAGATAGCACTTCTTCTTTATCCATTCATCTGTTGATGGACATCTAGGCTCTTTCCATAGTGTGGCTATTGCGGACATCACTGCTGTAAACATTCAGGTGCATGTGCCCCTTCGGATCACTACATTTGTATCTTTGCGGTAAATACCCAGTAGTGTGATTGCTGGATCATAAGGTAGCTCTATTTTCAACTTTTTGAGGAACCTCCATACTGTTTTCCAGAGTGGCTGCACCAACTTGCATTCCCACCAATGGGGTAGGAGGGTTCCCCTTTCTTCTCGCCGACACCTATTGTTTCCTGACTTAATTTTAGCCATTCTGACTGATGTGAGGTGGTATCTCTATATGCTTACTTTTTAAAATCCTCATGAAATAGACACCACTAGATATCTATTGAACTTAACTGAGATGGTAACTGCAGGTCAGAAAAGTTAATTAAAATATCAGAAACCACACAGCTCTATAGATTTCAGAACCTTCCAGAGAAAATCATTTAAATGAAACCGCAGTCCTTTACTGTTGCCTTCTTTTGTGGGTTTCAGAATGTGTCCCAAGCATTTACATGAATTTCAATTCAAATTTTCCAATCATGCCTGTGGATATAAACATTTATTAAAGTATGTTTTTGGATAGTAAATACACGGATATCTGGTAAAAAACATAAAGTAAGGGGAAGAATAATGGTTCTAGCTGTAGAAGTACACTTGAACCTTCCAGACATTGGTCTAAAATGGGGAATCAACAAGCTATGGCACATGTGCTAATCCAGACTACCACCTGCTTTTATGAATAAGGTTTTATGGGAACA
The DNA here is from genome assembly GCF_022355385.1 of Mustela nigripes. NCBI lineage: Eukaryota > Metazoa > Chordata > Mammalia > Carnivora > Mustelidae > Mustela > Mustela nigripes. The sequence goes on from NC_081558.1 coordinate 27,587,014, forward strand.
CAGCTGCACTCATTCACTGTGTATTGTCTGTGCTTGCTTTCACACTGTAACTGCTCACAGGAGAGGGTGTGATAAAGATGTTGTGCAAAACAAAGGTATTTACTATCTGACCCTTTATAGAAAAAGTTTGCTGACCTTGGTCTCAAAAAACCAACACCTTATACATAATACATCTCTAGTTTCCCCAATTCCATAATCTCTCTTGCTGTGTTTTTCCCATGTGTTGGCAATGAAGCAAAAACCACTAAGGCAAAAAAAAAAAAAAAAAAAAAAAAAAAGTGCTTTGGTAAATTGCCTGTCTTACCTCCTGACCTAGGTAAAGGTCTCCTGTTTACTGGGAGAGGGAAACCAGTATTAGAAGGGTTAAGCCACTTGCCTAGGTCACAGAGCAGGTTGGGACAACACTGAATAACAAAACAAAACAAAAACCAAAAAAACTCTTCTCTACCCAGTGCTTAACACTGTGCTCTGTAGGTGGCATCTCTCAGAATCCTTGCAACTGCCTCTGGGGTGATTACTACCATTGCCTCATCTGATAGATGAGGAAAGCAGGGCCTAGACTAGGAAATTTCCCCAAATCATACAACATTCTATGACCCCAAAGAAAGGGCTTCCTTGACTCTATAGTATCAAAGCATCTTGAACGAGTGCTCTGCCTTAATGCTTTCCTCAGGGACTTGGTGGAGTTCAAAAAGCAGGTGTGGCTACGGTGAAGCACTGAGTGTCTTGTGAACATCAAAAAGAGGAGTAAGAGGTTACATAGTCTCTGGACTGAGGTCCACCTGCTAGAGCTGGGGACCCTAAGCACTTGCACATCCAATGCTCCAGCCTGCTGGATTGGGGGTGGCTGACAGAGCTTCCCAAGTCCCTTTGCTTCCAGATCATTGAAGGCCAGGTGAACTCAGTTTCCAACAGTAGCCCAGAGAACCAGATTCTGAATTGGAACATGGACCCCCAGGTGGTTCTTGTATCAGCAAATGCCTGAGAACCACTGCAGAGATGATAAAAGACCGTTTCCCCTCCAGAAAGCCAGGTAGTTGCAGACTGGTTTTCCGGGCCGGCGAGAGGAGTCCTGCACCTCGGCAGTCCTTTGAAAAAGGGAAAGTGGTGAGTAGCCACCCTTTGCTTTCAAAGCACAGAAGGGGGGTGTCGACAAGGAGGTGGGAAAGGAAAAGAAGACGGTCTGCTTTCATCTCTTCTTCCGTTCTCAGCACGGGCCCCTCTGCTATGAGCACCACTTTCTGTGGCAGATTGAAGAAGGTGTTCCCCCCCCCACCCAGCCCCCAAAAGGTCCACATCCTGATTTTCAGGACAGGGATTTGTTCCCTTACATGGCAAAGGGATTTTGTAGATTAAGGTTATGGATTTGGAGATGGAGAGCTTCCCCTGGAGTATCTGGGTAGATAGATTACCCAGTCTAATCGGGTAAACCTTAAAAGCAGGAAACCTTTCCTGGCTCAATTTCAGGAGATGCCACAAAGCAAAGAGAGGTGGGACAGATTTGAAACACGAAAGAGACTTGACCTACTGGTGCTGGCTTTATGAAGAAGGAAGTGGCCCCTAGCTAAGGAAAAGCAGGTGGCTTCTAGAGACTGGGAACAGCCCTCAGCTGCCAGCCTGGGAGGAAACCACGACCCCGGTTCTCAAACCACAGGGAACTAAATTCTGCCAGCAACCCGAGTGAGGAAGGAAACAAATAATCCCCTGGAACCTCCAGAAAGGAGCAAAGAAAACCTTGGTGACACTTTGATTTTGGCTTAGTGAGACCCGCATTGCCCTTCTGACCTATAGAACAGGAAGATAATAACCTTGCCTTGTTTTTAGCAACTAAGTCTGTGGCCATTTTTTAGGGCAGCAATAGAAAATGAATCTGTCTTAGGAACTAAACGATTTCTGGCTGTAGCTAGAAAGTGGTCCAGGTTGGAGGAATTAAGGGAGTATGAGGATGGAAGGGAAACTTCATCGTGAGCCCCTTAAGAAGATGAATATTCATGTCTGTGTTACTTAATCTTGGGGCAGATACCTTAAGTCTTGAGACATGTTCTCCATTATAATACTTCCCTGCTACCTAACCCCTGAAATGAGAGATAGGAAGAAAACGGAGAGCGAGTGCTGCACGGGGAGTCTTCCTAGGTTTATTGTCAACATGTTTGTGGAAGAACAAGATCCCTCCCTGACTATAGAGCATCGGGCGGGGTCTGGGCTCGGAGCTCCTACTTGTGGTGCGTGCTGCATCTTTCAGGAGTACGATCGTGCCAGATTAGGACCAGGCAGGGAAACTGGTTTTGCCCTTGGGTACAATTCAGGCCCTTGTATCTCCCACCGTCCTCCATAAGCCACTAACCATCCTCGTACACCGTCCGATCTCTCAGCCCAGAAATTCTGCAGCAGTGCCAGAGGGAGCGGTGGCCACAGGTGACTGACTCCGTGTCTTCAGATTCGTCTCCTCTGTGGTCCTCTTGAACTATTCTTAGAATCGTTGCCTTTGTTTCTTCACCCTGTGCTTATCATGCAGTGTTCTTTTTCCAAGAAGGGAAATAAATGCATTGTTTAATTTATGAGGATATAATACTATAATAGTATATATCTCTGCCTGAAATGTATTCTTAAGTATTACCTTGGTCTGTATTTAATTGAATTGGAGAGAGACGGCACACTGCCGTTGTTAAGGTTAACGGCCCAATGATTTACAAGACAAGGCACATTTACTGGCAAATAGATTTTAGTAATTGTTCTGCTCCACGGTGAGAATAACAGCTTGTGCATTGATTCATCATGTTTTGGAATTGGGGCTCACCTAGAGGAGACAGCACTCAGGGTCCTGGAAACAGATGAGGCTGCCTAGGATGGAGGCAAAGAGCCGGCCCCAGGAACTCTTCCTGCTCAGAGGACTTTGCCTCCGGGAAGGGCTCAGTTTGCCCTCAGGTGGAAGGAGCGATGTTTTCAAGGTGAAGATGGTCTTTGGGTGCTACAGGGGCCAGAATTCAAACACACAACTATTAAGGGTTTGGTTTTTATTTCCTAACCCTGGGAAGATGAGCTATACCTGATACGCTAGACATTTCCATTGGAATTCAACTTGGCATTTCTAAGGCGAGGGGATAAACAGCTGGAGGAGGCTGGGGTATCTGCTCGGGTGCTTTGACCTCTTAGGAAAAGCTTACAACTGTATTTAGGACCAAGGTGGAAGTCCAGTTTTCAGGCTGACTGCCTCTGCCTCAGTGAGGCTAAGATCCACAGAATTGTTTGTAAAGCCTGGCTACTCTGAACTTTTCTTGATAGGTCTGACTCTAATTTGCCTCTCCATCTCCAAGAATGTTGACAAAAGGTTACAAGCCCTGTCTCAGGAATGCCTCCAATTACCTTGCATTAAGTGACAAATGAGGGCATCAAAGCAGTATTGGGCTGAGGGTGGGGAGAGCTGGCAAGAGCAGAGACTCACTCCCCAATGTCACATGCGGGCCCTGGGGTCTGAGCCTCTGTGGCTACCGAGTGCAGTCCCTGTCCTGCTCTGATCTGTCCTAGTCCTGGAAAAAGTGACTGAAAGGAGTCAAAACACAAGGACAGCTCTCTTTATCTTGTGTTTTCAAGGATGTTAGTGATATCCAGTATAAAGTATGTCCTCTGGAGTTGACTAGGACAGGCTATGAGAAAGAGGACACTATGGGTAGACAAAAGACCAACAGGCTATCGTCCCACTTGAGAGATGTTGTTACTAAACAGGGAAAGAGGACCATGCTTCTGGATGAATGTAATAACACATGTACACACAGTGACCTTTTTTTTTTCCATTCTTAAAAATCCTTGAAATGGTGAAATAGGATACTTGACTGTCAGGATTTACAATGGTTACTGAAAGCTTGAGGACACTAAGTGCTCCTGGACCCACTGCTCAGCTTCAGTAAACCTGATTGCCACTTTGTGTTCCCAGTGGCACCCTCCCTAGTCATGCCATCTCCTTTCCTCGCCCAGAGGGCACCCTCTGGATTTGGTACCATCACTTCATTTTTAAGAGCTGCTCTCTACATGTGTCTACAGTTGTTCAGCTGTATGTAGCTTCAGTAACATCTTTAACGTTTTCCATATTGCTTTTCATAGTGTAAGTCAGTGATAAGTGGCTTAACCACTCTCAAGATGATGGAAGTTGGGGCCATTTCCAGGGCTTGGTATCAACATGACTGTGACTGCACATGACAATTGCAAGAGTTGTCTCAGGCAGGTGTCTAAGAGAGATTGCCAGGTGTGCACGTGTTCAGTGTCACTGCCTAATGCCAAATTGTATTCTACAGTGGTTGCTCTGACTTCTACTTTCACCAACTGTGAATGAGCGTTGCGCCACTCCCTACCCTGATGTTAGATGTTGTTAGTCCTTATGTTTTGATCACCTGATGGGGTTAAGGATATTTTATTGCAATTTTAGTTTGTAATAAGTTTGGATTTCTTTGTAAGGTTGGGCAGCTTATGTTGGCTATTTTTTTCTTCTGTGAAAAAAATCTCTTCATGAGCTTTTTCATTTTTCTGTTTTGTTCTTTTTTTTAATTCACAGGAGCTCTTGTATATTCTAAATCAGTGCTGCCTAAGAGAAATGTAATGCAAGACACTTTTGTTTTTTTTAAACATTTTTTTTAAAAAGATTTTATTTATTTGTCATAGAGAGAGAAGCGAGAGCAAGCACAGGCAGACAGAGTGGCAGGCAGAGGCAGAGGTAGAAGCAGGCTCCCTGCCAAGCAAGGACCCGGATGTGGGACTCGATCCCAGGACGCTGGGATCATGACCCGAGCTGAAGGTAGCCGCTTAACCAACTGAGCCACCCAGGTGTCCCTGCAAGTCAGTTTTGTAATTTAAAATTTCTCAATAGTCGATTAAAAATAGAAACTAGTAAAATTGGCTAAAATTTTGTTTAACTTGGTTTATATTTCTCCAAAAATACCTAAAATAAAAAATAAAATTACTGATGAAGTCTCTCAAATCTGCAGGGTATTTGACACTCATGGTAAATATCAATTCAGGTTAGCCACAGTTCAGTTCCTCAATAAACACATGTCTCAGGGCCATTGAGAACAACACATGTCTCAAGGCAATGTCCCTTGTCAATCCTATTTTTTTTCCAACCTGTAGCTATGTTGTTATTTTTTCATGTTTTTTTTTTTTTTTTTTTTTTTTTTATGAACAGAAATTTTTCACTCTAACATGGTCACATTTGATAAGTCTTACTGCTTTCTTAAAAAAAAAATTCCGGTATGGTTAACATATGGTGTTACATTAGGTTTAGGTGTATAATACAATGATTCAACAATTCTACACCTTACTCACCTTACTCTGTGTTCATCATGATGAGTGTGCTCTTTTTTATTTTTTTTTTTTAAAGATTTTATTTATTTATTTGACAGAGAGATCACAAGTCAGCAGAGAGTCAGGCAGAGAGAGAGAGAGAGAAGCAGGCTCCCGCTGAGCAAAGAGCCCAATGCGGGGCTCGATCCCAGGACACTGAGATCATGACCTGAGCCGAAGGCAGCGGCTTAATCCACTGAGCCACCCAGGCACCCCGATAAGTGTGCTCTTAATCCCCTTCATCTTACTGCTTTTTTGCATTTTGTTTAAGAAATCCTTCTTTAGACTAAGGCAATTGAAGATTTTTTTTTTTTTTTTTTGTCCAGAAGTTTTAAAGTTCTGTTCTTCACATGTAAGTTCTTCATGCGTATGGAATCATTTTTTGTGTGTGTGTTTGTGGTATTTTCCATTTCCCTTTTCCGTATAGTCAACCATCAACCTTTACTGGGTGGCCTGTTCAGTCCTGCTCTGCGAGCCAGCCTGCCAGCTTCCTATCAGGGAACTAGTCAGGTTTGGGACCCGCTTGTCTCTTACATTGGCCTATATGTTTACCTCTTTTCAAATACCACACTTTCATTTTATTACTAACTTTACGGTAAACCTTATTATCTGATAGGGCAAGTCCCTTGGCTGACTTCTTAGAAATTTCTTGGCCTCTTTGGCCCTTTGCTTTCCGATATTAAGTATTAAAATGTGTTTGTTGTGCTCTGTGGAGATCCTTTCACCCTTCCATTCACATAGACCAGCGGTGTGAACTCGGATGTGCCACTTTGCCTTTCTGGCCTGTCTTTCCATCTGTAAAATGAAAGCAGCATGGTTTTGTTCTTACAGGATTCAAAAAAAATAATGCATGCAAAGTTCCTAACATAGTGCCTGATACATGGGAAATTTTCAATAAGTGAATGAGTGGTTTTGTTATTGTTAGAGCTGAAATATGGCTGTCCCATTGTGGGGAATGCAGGCATCCTGACAGGCAGGCAGGTTTCTAATGATGTGGGGCTGTAGCACGTGAGCTATAGACTTAGTACCACCTCGGTCCTTTTCTCAAATTTTAATGAGGACTTTTGTGCTTAATACTAATAATGTATATGTACAGCCCTTAACACTCCTTAAAGTATTTATACTCAGTTATATTTGGATTGTTCAGGAATCTTGAGAGCAAGTAAGGGTGCACAGATTTGGAAATAAGAGACTGGAGCTTCTAATAAGCCTTGGAAGCTCTATCAGGGCACTGGGGTGGAAGTAATGAGGCCCAGAATCTTCTACTCCACCACCTAAATGCCAGCTAGTGACCAAGATCATAACCTATGGAGGAGGTGAGGGCAGGCTTGCTAGAGAAAATCTAGGACATCCAGTTACATTTGAATCTCAGATAAACAATGAAATTTTTTTATTATAAATATGTCCCAAATATTACATGAGACCCACTCATATTGAAATTTATTCATTTATCTGAAATTCAAATTTAACCAGGCATCTTCAGTTTTTTTATTTGCTAAATCTGGCAGTGTTAGGTGGGGAGCATTGCTGTCACTTCTTCAAATTTGAATTCTGCTCTAATGATTGAGCACACAAATTATCCTTAGATGGTGTATAATCTAACACCTTCTTTTGGCAAATGTGGAAATTGATATCCAGAGGCTCAGCATTGGTTAACTGCAGAAACTGGACGATTCTAGGTTTTGTGTTCTTTCTAATGCTTCTAAATGTGCAAAATTATACAGCCAACTTTTCATTATCCTCCTCCATCCTGGAGTGGTAGAGACCTCTACTACATGGATCGTAACCTTTGGTCATGTGCAGGTTCTGCGATATGCTCTGGTCACACAGGTCAGTATCTGGTTACCTGGTGAGTTAACTCAGGTGTGAAATGCTCTGGGTTCTAGAAAGTTTCAGGCCTGGATTTGAAGGCCATAAAGTTGAATGCCCTGCCTTTGAGGACCTCTGTTGAAATGATTGCTTTGTCAAAGCCTTCAGTTACTAGAGTGATAGGGACTGGAGAAGCAGATAAAAGCACAGAAAAAATGAAGAGGGAATGATGAAGGAGAAGGAAGGATGAAGAGATGAGGGAAGCTACTGCTCCTTCCTAGCATCTGGAGGGGCTAAACTGGAGGGGCTAAACGACATTATGGCAGAGAAGTGGGGCTCCGCTGAGAGAGTCAAGTGGTATAATAAGACTTAATATCAGAATTTTTTTTTTTTTAAATGAAGAGCCTTAGTCAGAGAAAGTCTTCCCATGAGACTTTTTGATGAAGAGTCGCATTGCTGGAGTCATTTAAAACCAGAACTGAACAAAGTAATGGTAAGCGAACTGCAGGAAACACTCCCCTTTTGGGACAGACTTGATCATGTGATAGAGCTCTTTCTTTTCTCCATGCCCATGAATCACTGGTTCATGTGAAAACATAATGGTTAAATGCTCTCAGGGAACCAGAAATTGAAAATTTAATTGAAAGTAATTTTCATACAAGTGAAGTAAAGTTTAGAAATTCAGTGTGTGTGTGTGTGTGTGTGTGTGTGTGTTTTAGTCCAGGGTAGTGTGAGCAACTAGTCTCAAAATCCGTCTAGACCAAAGCTTTGTTTCCCCCTTGCTGAGCTATTCCTATTCCTCACTTCTAGTTTCAAATTATTTTTATGCGACACTTGGATGATTTTTCCTATTTGACTTCATTTTTCTAACTAAATAGTCTTCAGGAAATAGATCGCCGGGCTTAGTTCGAAGCTCTAAATAAACATTCACAGTATCTATGTGCTATAAAATCACCTCCTCTAGGATGCCGATCCAAGGCATGAAAATTGCCCTCCTGGTGCTAGATGCTAAGCCTGGTTGACCTTCCCAATTTTTTTACTACAAACCTGAAAAACAAAGCCACCTGTTGTGGAGAAACATGAGGTGTAGGCACACGTTGGAAGAGCGTGCATGGTTTTCTTTCTTAGCGGAGAGCCTCGCAGGAGATGAATCGCATAAAAACTCTACCTTTTAGCAAGCTTTCATTGCTGTGACATTATTTTCCTGCATCAGTTCTAATATTCCTGGTAATAGAGGTTTTTAAAAGGCAATTTGGGGAGCAGCTACTGGCTTTTGCTCTGTATCCTGCATGCCTTCCAAGCCATGAATTACCAGATGGACATTCTCGGGATTCTTCCTTTCTCTCCAGCCCTACCCCTGCAGCCCCATGGGCCTCCCCTAAGGCTCTCACCACATCTCCCCTGCATCTCACTTGCTGTCTATTATGTGGCTGCAGCCACATGAAGCTTCCCAGAGCAGAGCCTTGATCCTATCTCCCGCTCAGAAATTTGTCCATAGCTCCCTGTTTTCTGGGAGGTGTTTTCCGAAATGCAAGTCTTTCACCCGCCTCCATTATCTCTGCTATTCCCCTCCATCTCTGTGCTGTTGTTTACTTCATATTTATCTTTAAAGGGACTGACTTTTTCCCCCACTTAAATGTATTCTAAGAGGAAACTTTATCTCTAAGTAAATGGGAAACCAGTATCATCTATCATAAATAGAAGGGAACAATAGATACAATGAAAGCAAAACAAAACCAAGTAGTATCTTCTAGCTAGATAGTACTGCCAGAGGCTATAAGCCCGAGGCCTGCTTGCTCACTCTCCCATTGCTCGCTCTTTCTCAGCTTACAAAGGTGAGTGATTTTTCAGTTATCTTCCATTTGTCCCTCCAGATGCAGTTTTCTTTCCTTCTCCTTGCTCTCTGCCCCAGGAGGCTGAGCCCTATGGACAAAGCCATGGGCTCCTTTGCCTTCTGGTTTCCACTGGGGCTCCGGCTATAGGAGCCCAGCAGGGTATATGAGGAAGGGAGGGTATGGATCCAGGACTTTGTTCCCCATGTCCCCAGCCTCCTAGTGTTCTTGATCAAAGGTTACGGCTTGTGGTTTAAAAAAAAATTTTTTTTTTATAATTTTTGAAATAAAGATTGTATTTATTTTAGAAAGAATAAATGTGAGCTGGGAGAACAGGGTGGGAGGGAAAGGGAGAAAGAATCTGAAACTATAACACGGGGCTCCATCTCACAGCCATGAGATCCTAACCTGAGCTGAAACCAAGAGTTGGATGCTTAACCAGATGCTTAACTGACTGAGCCAACCAGGTGCCCCAGTTATTGCTTATTTGAAGGTGCCTTCTTCTATATGGCTCTCCTCTCCTGGATTATGGCAAGCTCTCCCACTTCTTGACCCTTGAGGTCTTAACATTGGTGACCAACGATTTTACTAGCCCTGGGTTACTGCAACGCCCTTATGCCCTATACCTGTGCTTTGTCAATAGTCTCTTTGTCAGCCCTTCCTTGGATTCTCCCACTTGGTATATCTCAACTCCCTATGGGGACCCTGACTAATGCAGTTGTCAGGAATTAGACATTCAAGATCTGTATCAACTGAGAACTTCTTGGGCTCATTAAAGATTGGAGGGGTGTGGAGTGATAAACTGTCTGTATCCTACTTCCTATTGTGGTGCACACCACTGACACATGTGTTCCCTCTTCTAGGACATACCTTTCTATGGAATAAACTCATGTTCTCTATGTGGGATTCAAGCTAGAGTCTTGTTCATCTCTCTCATCCTATTTGTTTCCATATACCCTTTGTTACAGAGGAATGAACATTCTGCTGTACTTTGTCCTTCCCCCATGATTGCTCACCTTTGGTCTGTATTGAGGCTGTTTCTTATTAGAAGGCACCTTCTCTGTCCCCACAGTGAATCTGGTCCCCATTCTGATGCTGCCTTCTTTACCAAGGCCTCACTGACCTGCTGGTCTCTCCTTTAGTGCCAAGTGGCTCTCTTAATATTGTCTCCACTTCAACAAAACCCCATATGTCCTTCCCTCCTTGTGTCTCATGGGTTGCTGAGGAGCAAAGAGTTGGCTCTAGGATGACTTGAGACTCCTTTGCTGGTGTGCTGGTCTCTTGGACCCACCTCTGACACCAGCTGGCTCCTTCTCTTTGGAGTCTGTCATGTTCTTGCTTATATTATGATCACACCTTTTCTCCTGTACTGTATGTAAGTCTCCATTCATTAACTTAACAAACGGTGATTAAAACAAAGTTCCAGGTACATGCTGGGTGCTGGGCATACAGTGCTATGTGAAATAATATCCATGTCCCAGAGAGCTAAAGGCCTAAAGAAAACTGAAGAAATCATTGGAAACTGAACCCTCTTAAGGAAGCCATTAAGTTTAGTATCTCCATCAATAATTTATTTATACATAGACATCTATAAGCAATGTGTAATAGCCATTGGTTTACCATTGGGGATGAAACTGCCCTGTGTTTTGAAGTTACCCTTCTTAGGAGGTGGCTTATATACCCCCCTCAAAGGGTTGTTATAAGGGGACAATATACTACATATAAGGGCTCTTAATGTCTAGCACCAAGTAAGTTCTCAGCAGTGGTAGTTGGAGTGGAGGAGCCACAAGATGGTAAAAGCCCAGGCATGGGCTCTTTAAGAAAATTCAAGATTCAGATTTGCTGTAGACCACCTGGGTTCAGACTCCTAGTACCAAGTACCAGTACCTAATTCCAAGTGCCAGGGCTGTGATTACAAACAAAACACCCCACAGACCTGAGCAGGAGCTGTATAAGGAGCTCAAGGCATTCAGGAAAAGAGCTGCCATAGAGCACAAGTTAACCTTGAAAATTTATAAACATTCTACTAAGATTCTGCACATGCAGGATTTTTTGGCTCACTTTAGAACTGATGTAGGAACACAGGATTTTATAGGTTGTCAACATATACTCTCCATATTGAGTCTACTTTAGGTATGCAACACCAGCCTGACTTAAGGATGGTGCTGGGTGCAGTCTATATCTTAAATAGAGACTCTTATTCCCATCCTAAGAGAATTTACTACCAAAACATTAATATAAGGACTAATCTTTTTCTCTTGATCAGAGCAATGTGGCCTGTAACTTGGGTAAGATAGAAGAAATAACTCTACCTCTCTAATTTGAAGTCTGAAAAAGTGTTAGTTTTGGTGATTGCCCTGGGTCTTTCATCTTGGAGAATGATGTGCAGAATCCCTATGCTGGCTTCTAGAGAGAGTCTGGCTCATCAGAAGCTCATGGATATCTTTCATGCTGTCCCTCTTAAACCACGAGAGGCTGAATGTCCTCAATAAGCATCCCAGCTTTTTCTTTAGGCATCTATTCTGTCTGACCAACAGTGTGTGGGTAATTTACATTTTATTAGCTCATTCTGAGAAGAACTCTCAGAGATGGGTTTACTTCTCCCATGTAGCATGTGATGAGTCTGAGGTCCACTGAGATCAAATGTCTTGCCCAGAGAACACCCAGATGGTGAATAGAGGGGGATCCAGTCAGCTCTGGTGCCCAAGCTCACTCTTTCTACTTGCTCACACTGCCTCTCAAGATGGTTGAAGTTCAAGGTGTTTGATTAGGCTGCTCTGGCATAGTATCTACTCTTATCAGCTCGAATTCTGTTTACTGCCTCTTCAGTACAATGACAGATGTGCTAAAGGTGACTCCAACCCATTGCTCTGTCCTGACAAGGACAGACATATGAGAGAGGCCTTGACCGGTGAGGAAAGTTTACATGTTAGAGTACAAGGAGGGGCTCTGAATCGCCACCCACCACTCTTCTGTACCATAGTGCCATCCAGATCTGTTTTTTCCCTCATTTGTAACCATCTCCCCCACCAGACTAAACTCCACAAGGCAGGGGCCATAACCATGGTGTTCACCCCTCTATTCTTGGTGCCTAGCAACAAATATTTGTTGAATGAATGGATTCTATCTGAAGTGGTAATTTACATGTAACACACATGATTTAAATCTATTTGCCTGAATTTCTCAGCAGATAGTTCTGTCCTTTTTGACATGTTGTCTCCTGGTTTGTATAATTTATTCATAAGGTTCTTCTTAGCCTACTAATAAATTCCTTTGGGACTTAGTCTTTTTATATGCTGTGGAATCCACCACCATAAAGTGTTCATAAGAAATGACTTTAGAAAATATTGTTTGCGGCTATGCTGATTATGAATTTCTGAATACTTATGTCTGGGCTTCTTTTTGTCTCTGAATATACAATGTGGGATATTGGCATCTCCTTGTATTAGGACATGTATAGAATCTGATTTTCCAAAAACAGTTGGGAGGTAGCAAGAGAGGGAAAGCTATCAGAAATCTGCACTCTCTGACACACACACACACACACACACACACACACACACACACACACACACTTCACATACCTAGGAGGTAAATTCTTGGCATAGATTTTAACAAACATACTGTTTGCCTATGTGTCTAGATGATAAGGTCCATGAATAGGACCCCTCATCTGTTGTAGGCAGGGAATTCTAGCCCCAGGTCTTGCTACTGCCATGAAACCTGAGGTACTTTCATTTTTGTCTTCATCCCCTGACAAAACGGAGACCTAGCCACATGCCAACTGAGAAGTCAGGTTATTGGTGAGCTTGCAGCCAGCCTACTTGCTGGCCTCCCTCCACCCACCAAAACAGAGCAAATGCCTAACAGGAGAAGGGTGTCTGGGGAGTTTACATCCACCAGTTTCTGACTTCTGCCAACTGACTTTGCAAGTGTTCTCAAAAGTCCTTCATTGCCTCTGTGGATGTGAAGAAGCCTTATACAGTTCAAGGGTTTGTGAAATCACGTGAAACAGGATTGAAAGCCATTCTGGCAAAGCAATTGCAAATGGAATTAGCTATGTCACCAAGCCACATCCTGGCTTAAATGATGTTATTTATACCCAACTGCACTCGACAAGTCCCAAAGCTTTCTGTCAAGCACCGAAATCTGACCATAGCATTGACTCTTAGCCCCTCTCCTTTGTGTGGGAACAGAAAGGAAGGCTTTTACAGACCTCTGTGTTGGAGCCCAGAAGGAGTACATTTCTCACAGGAAAATATCCCTAATATTGAAGTGGGTGAAATCCTTGGGATTTCTGAATATGGTACACAAACATAGAGTTATGGATTAAGAGGCAGAAAGAAGAGTGGACCTTGCCTTCTTGTTCCTTGTTCTTTTTCCTCTGGAAAAAGGAAACACAAGTATGTACATATCAATAAATAGCATTTCTAAGTCTCCATGTTTTTAAATCCTTAAACGGGAGGAAAAACAGCACCAATTGCCCAGGATCAGTGAGGGGCCCCCTGAGAAGATGCATGTAGGGCTCTTAGCACATTACCTGCAGCAGGTAATATCCTCCCACCAGGTAGCCAGCACTGTGCCTCTCAGGTATGGGGGAGGGTATGAAAAGCATGCATGCATATGTGTTAGGTGTGTAGACCACAGAAACCAAAGGGTAGGATAGATGTCAGGAGACAAGATCTGGTCACCTCTAGATCATTCTCAGGTGGCAATAGGTGCTGGGGTTCCAAGCCAGAGTGCCTCTTCCATGACCATTCATGCATCATGGCACATGAACTCCTATAATGCATTTTCTCTGGGGCCTTGAAGGTTCCACGTGACCTCTTCAACTGGAGACTAAAACCATAATAGTAACATTTTAATGCCTCAATTTGCTGTTTGATGATTTTACTATTTGGCTTATATATTTTTTGTGCTTTGTGTTTATGGGTTTGTTGTTGTTTTTACTGGGAGTGGGGTAGAAGTAGATCTAGAACTTCTGTATTTTGGTGACCTGAAACCAGAAATTGTTTTAGAGTAGCTAATAAAAAATACCTATTTCACAGGCGCATGGGGGGCTCAGTTGGTTAAACAACTGCCTTTGGCTCAGGTCATGATCCTGGAGTCCTGGGATGGAGGCCTGCATCAGGCTCCCTGCTCGGCAGGAAGCCTGCTTCTCCCTCTGATCCTCCCCCTTCTCATTCTCTCTCTCTCATTCTCTCTCAAATAAATAAGTAAAATCTTAAAAAAAAAAATTCCTTCCAAAAAATACCTACTTCTCACTACTGCTCTGAAAGTAACACTGATTGCCTTCTTGATAATGAAAGAGTATACTCTCTAAATTGGTCAGACTTTTCAACCATACCCCCATACTAGAAGACTCTCTGGCTCACAGTTGAGATACCAGTAGCCATGGTTTGGGCAGAATCACTGCCCTAATGATTCAAAAATCTTTGCCCCAGTCCCCTCATGCTGAAGAGGGTAAAAATTTGAAGGGTCTGAGCCTGGGTCTAGGAGAGTAGCCCGAACAGTCTGCCAAGTGCACAGTTGTTTGGAAGAATCAATGTTTAGCTAAAAATTTCATGCAAGGCTTTCATCTCATTCCCTTCTATATTCATGTTTGTTCTAATATTGATAGTAAAATGTTTAAATTATTACCCCACCCCCCATTACACAAAAACTTTAAGTACAATTAGTCTACAGTTTTATTGCCAGATAGAAGAGATGGGAATGACTTATTAGAAACTGTGAGTCATAAATTCTTAATCTCCCCTTTATCCCACGTTTAAACTAAACTTTGCCTCTGTCTAAGAATAGACAGGGAAGGAACTTAGGTATGGTTTTTGTTTGTTTGTGTTTTGTGGGGGAGGGGAAAAGTCAGGAGCATGCTTCTAAAGTCTTGATAAGTGATAACCTGCCCTATGACTGCTGTTAACATCTTGGGGGAGAGCCCTGTGTTGGGTTAAAACAGGAAGAAATTCTGGCCTTAGTTAAGATTCACTTATTTAGAGACAAGCCCCTGCCTCCAGGTCTCATTTAGCCTGTTACAACGGAAAATACAGATGTGTCTATATAGTAAAGGTTTGGATGAACTTTATCAGGCAGCTTGCCTTGGATTGGGTAAGCAGGGAATCTTCATTGTGTGTTCAGAGGTGCTATTCCAGCCCGCCAATGTGTAGAATGAAACAGCTGTAATTCTGTCCAAGGTAACTTTATTCACTGAACAAATAGTAACCTATCATATGTTAGGTCCTAAGAATACCAGTGAACCAGTAACATCAATGAACTATATAATCAGGATCTCTAATCTGATGGAGCTCACATTCCAGAGTAGGGAAAAAGGTGATAAAGAAGTGAACACATGGGGGCGCCTGGGTGGCTCAGGGGGTTAAAGCCTCTGCCTTCGGCTCAGGTCATGATCCCAGGGTCCTGAGATAGAGCCCCGCATCGGGCTGTCTGCTCCACGGAGAGCCTGCTTCCTCCTCTCTCTCTCTCTCTGCCTGCCTCTCTGCCTACTTGTGATCTCTGTCAAATAAATAAAATCGTTAAAAAAAAAAAAAAGTGAACATATGAAATAATTTCAAAAACTGATATTTACAACAGAGAAAAATCCCAAGGATGTAACTGAGTTTGCCTACTTTTGATTGGGAGGTCAAAGACAAACTTTCTAAGGAGGCATCATTTAAGTCAGGATTTTAATGATAAGAAGGAACTATGCATGTGACTATGAAGGAGAAGGGTTCTCTAGGCAAAGGGAACCCCTAGTGCAAAGACCCTGAGTAGAACTAGTTTAGGTGGTGTCTTTAAGGAGCCAGGAAAGCCATGGATCCTTGGCTAGCTCCTTGAAGATTGTGACACAAGATCAAGTGAGGGGGATAGGCAGGGAGTAGATAATGGCAGATCTTGTTGCCATGGCAATATGTTTGGCTTTTATTGTGACAACAATTGAGAACAGCTGAAGGATTTTGAGCAAGCAAGACATGATGTGAAGAGTTTCAGAAGATCACACTAACAGTTGTGTAGAAGCAAAACTTTCAGGATTCAGGTGTGAGTAGTGGTCCTTAGACTAAAGTTGCCACAGGAAGGAGGGAGAGAATTGGGTGATAGAAATATGGAAGTGAAACCTATCAGATGCCATGATGGATTCAAAAGAGGAATCAAATAATGCCTAGAGTAGTGCCATGCTGTAGAAATAGATTAGAAGCCACACCTATAGCTAAGTTTTCTAGTTGCCACATTAAAAAAAGGTAAAATCAGTTTGGAAACTCTCTAGATAATATTGACTTAAATAAAACGTACTTCAATATGTAATCAATATAAAAAGTGTTACTGAGAATTTTAAATGTATATATTTTTCAAACTATGTCTTTGAAATCTGATACACATTTTGCGTTTCTCAGTTCAGACCAGCTCCATCTTCTGGTTCTCAGTAGCCAGCGTACTGCAGTGTAGGCCTGGTTGTCTTATCTCAGAGCACACTGGAACCTAGTGTGGCACTCTGACCAGGACTTTGTCCCTTCTGGTAGCAGTTTTCTTCTTCCTAATAGGATGGCTGACTCATGAAAACCCCTATTCGTCTTTTATCAACCTCTACAGAAACTTTGTGAATATTTAGTTCCTGGGACAATGGGCATGACCCTACCTTACAGAGGATGGGCTTCCCCATTCATAACAGTGTTTGGAAAATAAGGTCTTGGGATTCTCCTGTCTAGCCTTCTCTGGAGCCTCCAGGTTTGTGGATCTCTTCTTGCCATTAGTCCATCCAGCTAGTATCCATAGGAAAGAAAAAACTGAAAAGGACTTTATATAAATTGTGTTTGGACCAAGGGAAGGCAAATGACTCCATGGGATTTTGTAAACAAAATGTTGGCATAAACTCAGCAAATTTACAAGAACACGAAAACGCAGTATATACTCACACTGCGGGCAGCAATCTCCTTTAACAATACATCATATTTCATGTTAATTTTGTTAGTGTTAATTAACTTAATTTTAATAGTTTAATAGTTAATTTTAATAGTTTTGCAGTTTTCTTTTCAAATTCAAGTATATGCTTTATAGTTCTATCAGAACTATTATACTTTTAAATATATCTAAATATGTGCAAAATGAGTAAGCAGATCTTGGGAGTCCATGTGAAAAAATTTCTTTTAAAAAGAAATCTTTAAATTCACCAACTAGACTGAAAACTATTCAAAGTGGTAAACATTTTCAAGAAGATGAGTGGGCAGATACTCCTGAAACAACCTACCATTGCTGGCTGGACCCTGTGCCCATGAACTGTGCCTTCACAGTTATAACTAAATGCCAGCTCTATGGCCAGAGCAATTAACTACAGACCTCAAGGAGACTTTAATTCTTAATTTGGGTATGCTGATATTTACTTTAGTACCATTTTGCCTTTGATGCCATGTTCACTTTTAATTTTTTAATGTCCTATCAAAAAGTCCTTTTAGCTCATAACAATGCAAAGTGAAAGTACCATATTTTGGCTACCTCAAGGATTTTGGAAAAGTTCCTAGAAATCTCACCACATTTGAAAAAAGTTATTTCCATGGGAATGTATTTCTGAGTTTTAAATTATGTATTTTTAGACTAAAACTTAAGATATTTTAAGTGACTTCCAAAATACAAAAGAATTGCAAAATCCTTAAATTTTTATAAATATATTTATATATCTTCTATAAGGATCCTCTGCAGAAAAGAATGGCTTAAAATAATTTCAGCTCCAAAGATGGTCCAGCTGTTATCTTCATAACCTAAACCAGTGGTTCTCATCCTTTCGATGTATAAGGTATTGGTGAAACTTGCTTAAAAATTCAAGCTCCAGGTTGGCTCCCACTAAAATCTCCAGTTTACTCTCCCCCCAGATGGGAGATAGAGCTAAACCTTGTGAGTCACACTGTCTATTGGGATTGGACCAGCTACTTGCTCAGAGAGAACCTGGCCCTTCAGAATAACAGTGGACATTATTACTGAGTCCCTACTTTGTTACACATTAATACACTGGAACCTTACAAGCCCATTAAGTAATTTGCTAGTGTTTTATGAATATTGCAGATGAGGAAGCAAAGGTTTAGAAGAAGCAAGCCCCTTATCCATTGTTTAACACCTAGTGATGAACAGAGCTGGGTCATAAAGCCCTAGTCTGATTCTTAAGGCTGCTTCTCCATCAGGTTGCTTGACAGGTAAACATTCATGCAGGACCCCTGAATTCCTGCTGAATCAACTGAGCTAAAATCTAAGGGGCACCTTGGTTGCAGATTATTTCATTTCTAAACCTGTGATTTTGGCTGGCCACACAAAGACCCATTTGGTTCTGTCTTCACAGTTTGCTTACTTAGATCCTCTTCATCCCTGATCATCCGTTGTCTTTCCTATTTGGCCTCTGTTAGACTTGTCCTCAAATCCAAAGTCTCTGCCCTCCATTGTTTTTTGCATGAGTGAGCTTGACAAATGTTCTCATTTGAGAAGGCAAGCTGCCTCCCTATGCTTGGTTTAATGTGAGCTCAGTTGAGTGGTGTTGCTGGATTTAGCATTAGTCATCAAAGCTTTGAGCTCATGCTGGTCTAAGTAATTGTTCTTTTTAGACTCAGATTAGAATTTTAATCTGAGTTTAATCTCACAAATTTAAGAGTCTTAAGACTCGGCTGCCTCAGGATGAAGGGCAGTCCACGAGGGTTAGGAAGCCGTTCCCAGTAGTGGCAGGCTAGAAGTATGGATGAATGGCTATCAGTTTTGCCACTGTTCCTTTAAGAAAAGACAGGAAAGATAGAGGAAACCTTAACTAGACTTCAGTCTAGTGCTGCCAGTAATCTTATCTGACTTGTTGGCAACTCACATTGGCTAATGTATCGTGTTGGATAAATGGGTCTCAGAGCACTTTTGGAGGTCTCCTGATGGGCAGTGAGAGGGTCTGTGAATAGGACCAACATTCATCCATGAATACAGTCATGAAGATCTAGAAGCTAATTAGAAAATAAAAACACTTGTCTGAGTTAAAGCCATGACAAACTCGGTCTCTCAGATCTCTCCTTACTGCTTGGAAAACTGGCTTTCTCAGCTACACTTTCCTCCTGTGGAGGAACACTTCTCATGGAAGTACATCATTCTTTCAATATCTGCATAAATGGTGTGGCTTTGAAAGGTGCGTTAGAGTGGAGCATCAGATGTGAACCATCTAGGCATGGACAGAAGAGAGGAGACAGGTGTGCACAGTAGTAGTAACATAAGAGCCCACAGGAAGGATGATGATCTGTGATGGGGCCAAAAATATTTCCACACAGGAGGTTTTCACCTTTTCTGGGTACTTTAAAGATTTTTGTTTTTGTTTTTGATTTTGTCTTTTTGTCCTATGCTGGCTCAGTTTTCCTTTATCTTTAAGGAGAGTTTCTTTATTGATCCAACTTATAAGCTTTTGTGATACAACTTGGGGGTTAAGTGTGTGTGTGTGAGTGTGTGTAATACACACACACATGTGTACATGCATAGAGATATACACTTAGATGTGTAAATGTCCAATATGCGTATGAGTGTATGTCTGTACATAGCTACACGTGTGATCCTGTAGAGAGATTTGTCTCTTATGATCATGTGACCTAGGGATCAAAGAGAATTTCTGGTGGACACTGGAGAGTAAGGGATTTAGAGAAGTCCTGGAGTAGTTGTGGAGTTCATGAATTTGAGAGAAGAGGGTTTTAAGAATCACTCTGGGCTTTAAATTAGGGTTCTGTTAATGTGCTCTAGTGGACCTGTATCTCTCCAACTGTGACCTCGCACTGGAACTGAGTCATGTGGGGCCCTACATCATATTGGATTTACAGAAACCTGCGTTACTACCCTCATCCCTGACACAAATAGCCCCTTCCCCAGGCATGCTATATACATTTTACATCATGGGTGAACATGATTGGCAGGTAGGATATCAGGAAAAGGGAAAGAATTCTTTGTAAAATGAAAAAAAAAATTGAAGTTGATGTCTCCAGAAAAACACATTTCTTTTATAAGCATTCCCACAGACACAAATGGAGGTGCTATCAGAGAAAGATAAGGAAAATGAATCGACTTACCCATCCAGTCAGCTCCCTGCACCTGGGAATTCTGCTTATGAGAAGACTTTCAACAAGTGTCCCCATTTTAGAGAAAGGGACAAAAAAGAAATGAGCTGTGAGACTGCATTTTTGTTGCTAGTAAGAATAAAGATTCTAGACCAGAAAATATTTTTGGATGAGTTGTTTTGGCTTTGAGTTGGATATGTTCCATAAAAAGGAATGTGCTTGTGTGTGTGCACTCATGCATCATTTACTCAATACCCCAGTCCTGTATTCTACCTCCCAGGAAATATTGATTGATCTCCAGTAGGAGGGCTGAAACCTGGTCATAGACCTAAGGACCCAGAGCTTTGTTGAATTACTAAGCTGGATTTTATGGATCTTCAAGAATCATTTATAAAATAACTTGGTGGTAGATTTAAAAATTATGGCACTTTGTAACAGACTATATGAATTCAGAACATTGTTATTAGTCAATTCTATCTTTAGATCTCCCTCAAAACTGGATTATATATGCTTTGTATTTACTCATGTAGAAGTTTGCTTTGTAGAAGATACACTATAAATATTTAACAAAGTGGGAAATAATAAAACAGTTCCTTGTGTGACAGAAAAAAAAGTGTTTTTGTGTGTGTTCACACACACATGCAGTCCTAATTAAATTAATTGCTTATGGGGAACTGTTTCTCTAAATATTTCAAGCAGGAACAAACTATAACAGCAGGGAGAAGAAACTCAATTGAGGGGTGCATGGCACCATCTAAAAAGGGTGAGAAATCACTCTGTCAAACGAGAGGATTAAAATTAAACAGGTATCAAAATTACATACTGCTTGGAAGAGTGGCTTACACTAGGAAATTGACTATCAGGCAGGGGGTATGAAAGTTAACTGCTGTTGGTGTAATTTCATCCTGCCACCAGGTAACTACAGTTGCAGTCGACATGCTAATAGCAACAAAGGGGGCTGTCTGCTGCACACTCGGAAGGAACCAGCTGATGAGCCATCTGCGTTCTTTAGTAAAAAGTCAAGATTTCTTTTCAGCTCTTAGAACACCACTACAATTCTAAAGGACAGCTACTGAAGAGCAGTGAAGTTCTTTTTATCTACTAATATCAATTACAATAAAAAAAATTCCCTGAGAAACATAGGATGAATGAAAGCATCCTGTATATGGTGAAACTTAGGGGGAAAACTTGCGGGCAAGTATAGCACTATCTGCAGAGTTCATAGTTGCCACAACTGGTAATGAGCCATCAGCAAAAGTTCTTTCTCCATAGGGCTGTTGCAGAGAGATGTCCTGCAAGGGCAGTTGTGTTTCCCACAACTGCTGAAACTCTTTCTTAGTCCACCTGAGAAAGCTTATTAGTGGTCTCTTGTAGGCATAGTGGTCTCTTGTAGGCATAATCTATAACTATAATATTTCAAATAAGAATCTTCTGCATTTTAACCATTACTAGTGCTGAGAACTTAAGGCACTCCTCCCAGTGGGCTGAGACACTCCCCCCACCTCCACCCCCAGACTCCATACCGCAGCTAAGAACATTTTTCAAGATGGCAGGGGGAATCATTCTTTATGAAGCTTCTGTCTCCTTTAATGTGAGCTCCCACACCACAGATCCAATGCCTTTGTTTGAAATGTAAATAGAGAAAGATGCATATGAGCTTATGCTCAGATGGAGGAGGTCCATAGATGTTTATATTTACATCCGAAAAGTCTTGAAAAATGTCATGGTTCTACATACATGGTTCTACAAAGTTCTACACTTTTTAGAAGTTATTTGAAGAGACTTGGGCTAGGTAACTTCCCCAGAGATGCTTAGTGGGTTAGACAATGGGCCAGATCTCTAACATGATGCTCCAAGCTTCATGTCGAATCCTGTGATCAGTCCTTGTGTTGACATCACTACATCGGTCCATGAAGTTAACTTCTCGGTAGTCAGACCCTGTCCTGTATTAACCTGATTATAATCTTTATCATAAGACAAATCTATTATGTGATCAGGGTAATTAATGCTATCTGCAACAGCAGACAAATCTCCCCAAACTTAATCTAAGATTATTTCTTTTTCATGTAAGTCTATCCAAAGTTATGTGATCCCTATAGCTATGACATCAGGAATATATGATCTGCAGGTCACATAGATAGAGATGGAGAAAATACATTGTCTCACAAATCACTGATCAAACTAGCTACCTGGCCTTAACATTAGCATCTGGTAGAAGGGTATGGGAATGCAGAAGGATGCATGGATGTCTGGTAAGCTTCTAATATGAAGTCTGACATCTCTAGACAATGACCTATAAATGTTCTCTCAGGTCTAGAGGTAGCTCCTGTTCATCTGGAGACCTAAGAATTAAACTGTCAGCCTTCCCTTACTCATTGGTACTCATGGCAAGCAGGATAATTACAGCAAGCACACATACTAATTTCATCTTTGGAAAAGGAAAGAATGGAGTCCCCTAGAAACCTCTGGTCCCAGTAATCTGAAATCTACCAGACATGGGAAGGTATCCCATCCTCCCAGGTAGGGGCGATTCCTTGTTTAGGCTCTGTGAAAGACTCCCTTTGTTCACTGTCCTCCTGTGGCCCCTGGCCTCTGGACACCCTCTGGGTGATTGCTATGTTCTTCTTGGGCCATGACTAAGATAGCCACGGGGCATTATTCCCTCTTCAAGAGTAGCACAGCTTCCTCAGCCTACTTCTGTCTGTGGGGGCTGGTGCAGAGCTGACAGCCATTTTAGGTCTCCAACAAACAAAGATTTTTTAGTCCTAACTGCCAGTATCTTTTGACAGTACATTTTCCTTAAGAACTAAGAAGGTTTCTGATAATTGCTTCCAGAATATTCCATGAGTCCATAACTATACTATTTATTTTTTGAGCCAGAATTTTCAAACCTATTTTGTTTCTCTTGTCCTTCTTTTCTTCCCAAATTAATGACTGCTATCTTGAGGCTATGGGGAACAAAAGGTAGGAAGGCTACATCTCTGCCTCTTCCCCTTTTTCCCCCACACAGGAAAGGGCCTAAGGTTTTTAATATATAGATTTCATAAATCAGGGTGACAGAGATGAATAATTCAATAGAAACAAGACAGTATACAAGGAAGTATTCACAAGAAGAAATGCAACTGGCCAGTAAGTGTGAGAAAAAGCTGTTCATCACAAGTTTTAAAAATCAGAATGAGCTACATTTTCTACCTCTTAGCTTAGTATAGGTTTAAGGTTGGATATATTTTAAGTACAAATTGTATATATTTAAGGTGTACAATAGGATGACTTGATATACCTATACATGCGATTATTAATTAGCCAAGCTAATTAATACATCCTTTCATATATACTGTTTTTGTGGTGAAAGCACCTGCTGAAATCTCTTAGCATATTTCCAATACTGAATTCGATTTTAACTGTAGTCATCGTGACTATACGTTAGATGTCTAGACTTACTCATTCCATTACCCCTGAGTTGATTTTTTGCTTCAAGTCATTTTATCTAGCTGAAAGGTTTAATTGGGCTTCTAGGGTACAAGGCCCTGAATTTTGATACCCCATATACTTCCTTATATTTATTTTTGTAAGCTGGCCAGGACATCCCCAGCTCATCTGTCTAGTGACATCTTGCCATATGCGACCAGTGGCAACTAACATACACTAATCCTCTGTTTTCAATATGGTAGACACATGGTCTGCCTGCTAAGCCAGTACAGACACAAAGGCACTAAATTTGCTGCCCTGTAAAACATGAGCCACCATCTTTCTATCCTCTGATAGCCAGTTCCTTGCTGCCTGCTGCTCAACTGATACACTAATGGGTCTATTTTATGGTTTTGTTATGATCGCACCCTGCTTCTGGGTTCCATTTTCTCTAAAGAATAATTAATGACAAAATTTCAGTAGTGTCCTACAATATAAAGGCAAAATGGCCCTGCTCTGTCTAGTAGCTATGCCATCTGAAATGTGATCTCTAAGCTCTCCACAGCAAATGTCTCAGGGCACTTCCACTCACAGTCCATTAGCCAGAACTAGACACAGGGGGATCAACTGTAGAGCCTAAGAATAGTGACATGTCTCTGTCATGCGCACTCACACACTTCAACAACCAGCTGCTATGATGGTGCTCCCTTATCTACCACTATGCCCAAGTATAGCCTCAGCATCAAAATTTTTCCCTGATAACTCAGGACTATTCCCCCCCACCCCGGCTCCCCAATTTTTGCCTCAAACTATCTCTTTCACTGTGGAGCTTGTGTAAAGGAGAGTGGTATAGGTTGGCAGAGGCAGGCAGGGGTCTTTGTAGAGTTTCTGCAAAGTGCCTCCAGCCCACTTCTTAGAGCTGAATCTTGTTCTGCGTGAATTCTATCCCTCCCCTCTTCTCGTTAACTTAGAGATGAACTCCGTGATTGCTTCCCCTTCCTTTCCTCTGCTCCCCACACACCACAGCTTGCTTTTCAGGTCTGGAATGCTGGAATGAAAGGCACTGTAGGGTTTCTCCTTATTTAATTTTTAAAAATAAGATTTTTTTTTTTTGTTACTAGTAATTTTAAGAATAAGGGATGTTGATGTCAACTTAAACACAGTAGTATGTAAAGAATAGGGTACATGCAGTATTGTGTAAAGAATAGATCACCCATTATTTATATATATACGTATATATATATACATATATATATATATATGTATATATATATACGTATATATATATATAAACTAAGAATGATCAATTTTAGAGATGCCTGGCTGGCTCAGTTGGAGGAGTGTGCTACTGTTGAGCCTCAGGATTGTGAGTTCAAGCCCCATGTTGGGCATAGAGTTTACTTAAACGAAAATGATGATTATTCGCATTTATGCTATGTCGCTCCTATCTTTTGTTCGAGGCCCTATCTATTTATATATAATTGAAATCTTCTAATGTAGGTTATTCTGGGTCCAGCTTTCTTAACAGTGCATTCTGAACATGACCTTGTTATTGGGTATTTCTATAAGCATAGTAGTTTCACTGAGGTAAGTAACATATCCTACGATGAACCATTTAAAAGCGTATAATTCAGTGGCATTTAGTAAATTCACATTGCTATGCAAGTATCCTCTATAGTTCCAAAACATTTTTAGCCCTCAAAAGGAAACTATATCCATTAAGCTGATTCTCCTGAGCCCCTGGAAACCACCAATCTGCTTTTTGTCTCTATCAATTTACCTAGTTTGGATATTTCATATAAATGGAAGCCTAGACCCTGTCACCTTTGCTGCCTGGCTTCGTTACTTTTGCACAGTGTTTTCAACTTCAACGTTCATCCATATTGTGGCATGTATTAGTCATCCCTTTTTATGACTGAAACGTTCTGTCCTATGGATGTAGTACATGTTTATCCATTTGTCAATTTATGGACACTTGGATTTTTTCCACCTTTGGGTTATTGTGGACAACATTATGAACCATAGTGAATACATTCTTGTTTACCTGTTTGCAATTATTTTGGATATATGCCTACAAGTGAAATTTCTGGGTCATACGGTAATTACATGTTTAACTTTTTGAGGAACCATCAAGTTATTTTCCACAGCAGCTGTATCATTTCACATCCCCACCAATGAACAAGGTTACCGATTTGCCCCTTCCTTACCGATACTTTTTTTTTTAAGTGTAACCATTCTCTATGTGTGATGTAATCACTCATCATGGCTTTTATTTGCATTTCTCTAATGACTAATGATATTTTCATGTGCTTGTTGGTCATTTATGTATCTTGGCAGAAACTCAAGTCCTCTGTCCACTTTTTATTTGGATTTCTTAATGAGATTTGGGAGTTCTTCATATATTATGAACATTAGGCCCTTATAACACATATTTCCTTCCATTCTGTAGGTTGTCTTTTTCACTTTTTGGTAGTGTCTTTTGAAGCAAAATTTTAGATTTGTATAAAACCCAATTTATATATTTTTTTTGTTTGTGCTTTTGGTGTCATTGTTAAAATCCATATCCAAATCCTAGCTTATCAAGATTTAGCCCTATGTTTTCTTTTAGAAGTTTTTATAATTTTAGCTCTTGCAAATAGGTCTTTAATCCATTTTGAGTTAACTTTATGTGGTGTGAGGTAGGGATTCAACTTGATTCTTTTGCATGTGTTTGTCTAGTTGTTCCAATGACATTTGTTGAAGAGACTCTTCTTTCTTTCATTGGATGATCTTGGCACCATTGTTGAAATCAATTAACCATTGATGTATGGGATTATTTCAGGACTTTTAACTCTATTCCATTAATCGATTTGGCTCTCATTATATCAGCATCACACTTTTTTTTTTATAGTAAGTTTTGAAATCAGGAAGGCTGACTTATCTCTTTTTTTTAATTTTTTTTAAAGTATAATTGGCCTACAGTATTATATTTCAGGAGTATAATAGTAATCATACCCTCTGACTACCATCCATTGTTCTTTGTATCTATGAGTCTATTTCTATTTTTTTCCTGCTGTTGAAGTTCCACATAAATGAGATAATATACTATTTGTCTTGTTCTGACTTATTGCATGTAGTATAATACTCTCTAGTTTTATCCATGTAGTCACAAATGGCAAGATCTCTTTCCCTTTTATGACTAATATTCCATTATATATATAAACATATAAAATATATGTATAATTATATATAAATATATTTACTTATAAAATGTGAACACCACATACACTTTTTTTCTAAATTTTTATTTAAATTCTAGTTAGTTAATATATATTGCAATATTGGTTTCAGGAGTAAAATTCAGTGATTCATCACTTGCATACAACACCTAGTGTTCATCATAACAAATGCTCTCCTTAATAACCATCACCTAACCCATCCCCCAACCACTTTCCTCCAGCAACCCTGTGTTTTTAAGAGTCTCTTTTGGTTTGTTTCTCTCTCTCTTTTCTCCCCTTCCCATATGTTCATCTGTGTTGTTTATTAAATTACACATATGAGTGAAATCCTATGGTATTTGTCTTTCTCCGACTGATGTATTCTGCTTAGCATGATACATTTTATTTCCATCCATGTTGTTGCAGATGGCAAGATTTCATCCTTTTTGATGGCTGAGTAATATTCCTCTATAATTGTGTATCTATATATATAGTTACATAGTTACAGCTAAATATAGTAGAATATTACTATATTATAATATACTAATTAGCTATATACTAATATAGCTACAGTTGTATAACAATATATATCTATAGAACTATAGAACTCTTCTCTTTATCCATTCACTAGTCAGTGGACATTTGGGCTCTTTCCATAGTTTGGCCATTGTTGATAATACTGCTCTAAACATCAGGGTGCATGTATCCATTTGAATTTATATTTTTGCATCCTTTGGGTAAATACCTAGTAGTGTAATTACTGGATCATTGGGTAGTTCTATTTTTACTTTTTGAAGACCCTCCATACTGCTTTCCAGAATGTCTATACCTGTTTGCATTCCCACCAACAGTGTAAGAGGGTTCCCCTTTCTCCTCATCCTCACCAACACTTGTTGTTTCTTGGGTTATTTACTTTGGCCATTCTGACAAGTGTGAGGTGGTATCTCATCATGGTTTTGATTTGTATTTCCCTGATTGATGAGTGATATCTTTTCATTATACCACATCTTCTTTATTCATTTATCAGTGAACACTTAGGTTGCTTCTCTATCTTGGCTATTATAAATAATGTGACGAACAAGGGATAAATAGGTCTTTTTATTTTTCTTTTTAAAATTTTATTTATTTATTTTTAACGTTCCAAGATTCATTGTTTATGCACCACTCCCACGCTCCATGCTATACATGCCCTGCTTAATACCCACCATCAGGTTTATCCATCCCTCTACCCCCCTTCCCCTCTAAAACCCTTAGTTTGTTTCCTGGAGTCCATAGTCTCTCATGGTTTGCCTCCCTCTCTGATCCCCCCCACCACCACATTTTTCCCTTCTTCTAATGTCCTCCATGTTATTCCTTATGTTCCACAAGTAAGTGAAACCATATGATAATTGACTTTCTAAATTAGTGTTCTTGTTTTCTTTGGATTCTCAGAAGTAGAATTGCTGGATTATATGATAATTCCATTTTTAATTTTTCAAGGAACCAGTGTACATTTCCACCAATAGTGTATGAGGGCTAAAAAAAAAAAAAAAAAAAAAAGGAAAACAACAGTGCACAAGGATTCCTTTTACATCCTTAGGGACCCTTGTTATTTCTTGTCCTTTTGATAGTAGCCATTCTAACATGTGTGAACGATATCATTGTTTTGATTTACATTCCCATGATGATTAATTATGTAGAGCATCCTTTGATGTATCTGTTGGCCATCTGCCTGTCTACTCTGGAAGAACTATCTATTGGGGTCCTCTGCCCATTTTTTAATTGAAAATTTTTTATACTGAGTTAATAATTCTTTATATATTTTGAATGTTAACCTCCTACTGGATTTGTCATTTGCAAATATCTTCTTTCATTCAATTGTTGCTTTTATGTTTTATTAATGGTTTCCTTTGCTGTGCAAAAGCTTTTTAGTTTGATATGGTCCCAGTTGTTTTTTGGGTTTTTTGTTTGTTTGTTTTTTGTTGTTGTTTTGGTTTTGTCAACCTAGTCTGAGTAGACCAATCCACAAAAGTATTGCTAAGATTGATGTCAAAGAGCTTACTGCCTGCCGTTTCCTTCTAGGACACTTATGGTTTCAGGTTTTACATTTAAGTATTCCATTTTGAATTTATTTTTGTGTATGGTATAAGAGATTGGTCCAGTTTTATTCTTTTACATGTAACTATCTATTTTTTCTAATACCATTTATTGAAGAAGCTGTCTTTTCCTCATTGTATGTTTTGCTTCCTGTGTTCATTGATTCACTGACCATGTACGTGTGGATTTATTTCTGGGCTCTATTCCATTCCATTGATCTATGTCTTTGTTTTGCTAGTACCTTACTCTTTTGATTACTATACCTTTATAATATAGTTTGAAATCCAAGGGTGTGATACCACCAGCTTCTTTCCCAAGACTGCTTTGGCTAGTCAGGGTTTTTTTGTTATTCCATACAAATTTTAGGATTATTTGTTCTAGTTCTGTGGAAAATTCAATTGGTATTTTGATAAGAATTAAATTGAATCTATAGATTTCTTTGGGTAATATGGACATTTTAACTATATTCTTTCAATTCATGAGCATGGTATATCTTTCCATTTATTTGTGTTGTCTTCAGTTTCTGTCATTGATGTTTTATGGTTATCAGAGTAAGGAAGGGTCTTTCTCTTCCTTGGTTAAGTATATTTCTAAGTATTTTATTTTTTTGATGCAGTAAGATTATATATGGAATTGTTTCTTATTTCCTCTTTCTGATAGTTTATTAATATAGAGAAAAAAAATGGATTTCTATATAGTTTGTGTCCTGAGAGTTTACTAAATTTCTTTATTCTAATAGTGTTTTGGTGGAGTCCTTAGGGTTTGTTATGCACACACACACACACGCACACATGTGTGTGTGCGTGTGTGTGTGTATATATATATATTTCTCTCATCTGTAAATAGTGATCATTTTCTTTCCAATTTGGGTGATTTTTATTTTTTATTATTACTTTTTAAGATTTTATTTATTTATTTGAGAGAGAGAGAATGAGAGACAGCATGAGAAATGGAGGGTCAGAAGGAAAAGCAGACTCCCCACTAAGCAGGGAGCCCAATGCTGGAATTAATCCTGGGACTCCAGGATTATGATCTGAGCCAAAGGCAATCGCTTAACCAGCTGAGCCACCCAGTTGCCCTTGAGTGACTTTTCTTTTTCTTGCCTAATTCCTGTGGCTAAGACTTTCAATACTCTATTAAACACAAGGTGATTAATCATCCTTGTGTTTTAGAAGATCTTAGAGGAAAACCTTTCAGCTTTTTGGTATGTCATATATGGCCTTTATAATATTGAGGTACCACTTTTTTTCCTTTTTAAGATTATGTAAACACAATTCAATGTCTTCATGGTATTGTACTATATGCACATACCTCAGTTTGTTTTTCTGGTCTCTTAAGGTTGGAAACTAGATTCTTCCATTCAGTTACCTAGTACTTCTTGTGAGCCACCAGAAGCCAGTGTTTTGTTCTGTTTTGTTTTGTTTTATTTTATTTTTAAATACAGTTGTGGGCAGGAGAGCAATACTTTTTACTAAAATTGAAAATGAAGAATGTTCATATACAAAATTTCATTAATAGAATGGTATACAAATAAAACATTAAAACCCCAAATTGAGAAGTGAGCAGAAAATATTTTTAGGTAGAAAATATTTCCATTTTTGTTGTCTAATACTATGGGAAATTCTCCTCCAACTACCATCAAATATATACCACATGCACACTCCGACAGATTTTCTAGATTTGGCATAAATCATATAATAGCTTTGTCTCTGGTGTGGAAAATACACTGTAACATTATATCTTATTGATAATGCAAATTCTAGTATTCTGGTTTGTCTATACCTATGTGAACTCTAAAGCTATATCAGAAGTGAGAATGGTTTGGGGTGCCTGGGTGGCTTGGTGGGTTGGGCCTCTACCTTCGACTTGGGTTGTGATCTCGAGGTCTTGGGATTGGGCTCTGCATCGGGCTCTCTGCTCAGTGGAAAGCCTGCTTCCCCCTCTCTGTCTGCTTGCCTCTCTGCCTGCTTGTGATCTCTCTCTCTGTCAAATAAATAAAATCTTAAAAAAAAAAAAAAGAGGTGAGAATGGGTTACTTTTATTATAGTTCCTAACAATTGAAGTTGGAATGGGATAATGGTATTCATTTGTGAATACAAAAAATTATTCCTCAGACTTCTCATAATTAGGTAGTTTAAGACCTAGAAAATCCTTTCAACAGTGCCTGCCCTTTAAGTCCTTAATAAAAGGACTTTTCGAAAAAGTTCCCCAATTTCTACTCTGCCTTTCTTCCTTTACCAAGTGTGACATAGTCCAGCCAGGGGTCAGGAATAAGGAAATGGGATTAAGAAGACCACTTCAGGGGTGCCTGGGTGGCTCAGTGGGTTAGGCTGCTGCCTTTGGCTCAGGTCATGATCTCAGGGTCCTGGGATCGAGTCCCATATTGGGTTCTCTGCTCAGCAGGGAGCCTGCTTCCCCCCCTCTCTCTCTCTCTCTCTGCATGCCTCTCTGCGATCTCTGCCTGTCAAATAAATAAATAAATAAAATCTTAAAAAAAAAAAAAAGACCACTTCAATCATGACCCCAGTGAAGTTTGTTTTCTTACCTCCCACAACTTCCATTTCTGTGCTCAAAGCTATCTGAGTGCTTTGGATGCTTTCTGAGAGGTGGTCCATTATTTTAATATCTAGCTTTTGGTCTGAGCTCAGTGTAACCAAAAACATTTAAGAAGATTGTCCATAGGGCCATTCCTCAGACATTTCAGTTGAAGGGTAACTGAATATGCTATCCCCAAATATGGAACTTTGGTATAAGGATTACCTTGCACTGAAGGCAAGTGAGAAGCAGCAGATATAAGAAAAGCTCTCTGCCTAAAAGCAGAATATAAATTTATAAAGATATATCCACTTCCCTTTCTACCAGAAGGAGAAAAGTTAGTCACTGGGGAGAATTCTAGAACTCTTGTCATCCCAGAGATGGCACAAGAAGAATCTGTATAACAAACCTTGCAAAAACTAGCCCTTTGCTACTGTTTGATTCCCTAAATAGTTGCCTTCCCACAACTTGCTACCCCTAGAAGCTCAGAGTCCTTTTCCTTTGTTTTTTTCACTGAAAATTTATTGCTTTTTTGTTAAGATGCTATATAAATCCATATTCTAAAAACCACTTTGATTTACTCATCGTTGGGTACTCCGGTGTGTATGTGCAGTACACAAGTTAATAAGCCAGTTTGTTTTTCTCCTTGTTGGTCTCATTTTTGTTAGAGACCAAGTAAGAGAGCTTTTTTCCAATCCCCTAAATACACATGCCTTCAAGAGCTATACCAGATTGTTCCAGATTCTAGTATATTCAGTTCATGATGGGTTCTTAGTGCTTCCTGATTTTGATAAAGTAGAAAATATTCCAGTATCAACCACACCCACAGGATGAATTGGGTAAGCCTAGGACATATTGCAAGAAGACTTTTCCTTTTGATTTGAAATAAGGAGACACAGGGATTATCTCCCTCACAGAGCACCCCCATCAAGAGATTGAGAGACATAACTGTCGCCTATATCTGGAAGTATTGAGGTGGAGTGCGCTGCTACATTCAAGTCAATGTGGGGGGAACAAAGTCAGCAAGGAGTGGAAGAACCAAATTAACTGTTGTAATGCATTTCTGGTAACTTCAAACTACCTCTCATTCCATTCAGAGCACTTTTCTCCAAACTCCGTTTCACTATGACACATAGCTTTGTGGACTAATAAATTTAGATATGTGAAAAAATCAATTAGTAATATTTTAATTGTACATAGGGGCAAATGCCAAGTTAAACAGTCCTAAAGCCAGACAGAATGATAGGCTATGACCCACTAAATTGATTCCATGTCCCCTCATAATAAGTACCAATCACCAGTTTGAAGAAGACTGCTGAGTGTCTTGTAATTTCCAACAGAAACTCATTCTACTTCAGGAGGGGAATAAATATAGTAGACTTTGATCTCTCTACCAAATACTACTTGTGTATTTCTGTTTTATTCTTCCCCCAGAAGACTGTGTTACTTGAACTGATGGGGGGTATTGCAAGAGAAGTGCTTCTCAGTTTCCCTTACTTTTAATCCATTCCTTCTACAGCCTGGGCACCCAGATAATTTCTTCATCCACTGAGCAAGAATTGATGAGTAATCTGCTCAAAGATGAAATATAGATATCTATAGCATTTGCCAGTACACGTCCATAAACTTCATTGAACTTGTCTGCAGGAGAGGCAGCATCTTTTAGTCTCATCAGAAGGCATTCTGTTATGTTTTCTGACAACAGCCAATTTTCCAACTCCCCAACACCAGCAGGGTGTCCTACAATTCAATGCTGACACTATCTACCTGCAGTTAGCATTACAGCTCACAAATTAAGACTCCGTTCCATTAGACTTTCCCCAACTTTAGATGCCAGTTGACTGTCCCAGGTTGTCACTGATGCTTTGACCAACTGACCACAAATTCAGAAGTTCTTACCCCCCGCCCCCCACCTTCAGGTTTGATACCTTACTAGATCTCCCAGAATGCTGAAAAGTTTTTTACTTGTTATTACCAGTTTATTATAAAGTATAGAATTCCACAACAGCCAAATATTTGGAAGAGAGGCATAAGGCAAGTTTAGGAGGCAAGTGTATAGAGCTTCAATTCCCTCTCTCCAGGGAGGCCACCCTCCTAGCACCTTGAAGTATTCACTAACTCAGAAGCTCTCCAAACCCTGTCATTCAGAATTATTTTTTATGAAAGTTTTGTTAGGTAGGCATGATTTATTAAATCCCTTGTCATTGGTGATTGAACCCAATCTTCAGCCTTCTCCCATCCCCAAAGGCCAGGGGTTGGAGCTGAAAACTCTAACTCTCCAATCATGCTTAGTCTTCTGGTGACCATCCCCCATCCTGAAGCTATCTAGGGGACCCTAACTACCAGTCATCTCATTAGTATGTAACAATCACTCCAGAGATTCTAAAGGTTTTAGAAGATTTTTGCCAAAAACCAGGGACAAAGACCAAATATTTATTTTTGTTACAGATTGATTTTTTTTTTTTTTTTTTTTTTGCCTCAGGAAGATTTGTGGGCACCTGAGCTAATGTTGAGATGGCAGAAGAGGAGCTGACTCCAGTAACTCATTTTCTCCCTATCTTTTACCCAGCTGCTTTGCACAAGGTTGAGGTAAAGTCAGAGAAGGAACTGAGCCAGAATTGGTTTAGTTCATCTTCATGTCTTTCTGATCAAAAACCCAAGTGTGCCTGGAACCCTTTGAAAGTGAAAAATATTCCTTCTGAAGGTAAAATTGAGAATGGTGAGGGAAAAAAAATCATTAAGGGTGATAAGAAAGCACTAGGAAGTTTTGAAAAGAAACCTGCTCTAGTTTCCTATCCTACAGTCCTGAAAGATTATGGAAATTTCAAATAATGTCCTTTGACTGCCCAATTTAATAGTTCTAGTAGCCCTGTGTTTGAAACTATAAGGCAAGTACAGTGGTTAAAACATTTGTCTGAGTTCTTGACATTTCCCCCCTTTTAATGCATATTTTCTTTGTGCCTGTAATTCTATAATTAAAAATTTTTTTTATTATGACCTTTTGTTATATTCTTCTTTGCGTTATTCCTCCACTCACTTCCCCATTTCTGTTCTCTCTGATTGCCATGAAATGAACTAAAGCTGCTTCTGAGTATATTCCTTTGTTTTGTATGTTTTAAACCCTCTCCTTTCTGCCTCTCAAAATACGCATCATCTATAGTGAATAAAACATTAAGAACACCATGAGCCATGCCCCTCCACTGTGTTTCCCCTCCAAAACCAGGTCTGTAGTCATGATACACAATTTGATTTCTTAGGATTTTCATTCTAGTAGATCTTTTTTTTTTCTTATAGGGCTGCTTTAAAAAAGTGTTTTTATTTTAGCTTAATAGAAAAATTGAGCAGAAAGTACAAGGACTGCCCATATATCCCTGTCCCTGTGCCCATATAACCCTTCGACTCCCAGATCCCATAGTTATTAACATCTTGGATTAGTTGCTACATGTGTTACAGTTGATAAGACAGTATTGATAACTAAAGTCTATAGTTTACATAAGGATTTATTTGTACTATACATTATCTGGTTTCACAAGTATATCATATACCCATCATTACAGTATACAGAACTTTAAAAAAAAAGATTCATCCATCCATCCTAGGAAGAGAGAGAGAGAGAGAGAGAGAGAGATTGCCACAGTGGCAGGGAGAGGAGAGGGCAAGAGAATCCCAAGCAGACTCTGATGAGCATGGAGCCTAACCCAGGGCTTGGTCCCATGACCTGAGATGAAACTAGAGTCAGGTGCCTAATGTGCAACCCAGGCGCCTCCAGAATTGTTTTACTATTTTCAAAATCCTTGGTGTTCCACCTATTCATCTTTTTTCCCCAAATACTGATCTTTTCATTTTGTTTTTTTTCATGTAGCAATATGCTTTTGTTTCCTCCTTGTCTTTTTATGACTTGATAGCTCATTTATTTGTTATTGCTAAATAACATTTCACTGAATGGATGTACCACAGTTGCAAAATCTTTGCAATCTAGTTTTCTTTAGCATAATCAAGAGCTTTATTATCCTGGATTATAATTACAACCTATTTATCCTGATGCCTGCAAAAAGCCCTTGATTTTTTCATAACTCAGAATTCTCCAAGAAACAAATGAGAACTATAAATGTATCACTGTACTTCATCTTTGTTCCCCATTTGGTCTCACTTGAGGAAAATTTATTTGAACATCAGCAATATCCTAGACACCCTATAGAATGCTCTGAATTATTAGCCAAGGATTTCATTAGAAAGTATTATACAAGGTAGAAAATACTCTCCCTTGGTTTTCCTTTGGTAATTTGTCATCTTATTAAGAAAACTGACAAATTGTAACAGGGTTTTTATATTTATCTCAGATATGTATATGTGTATCATATGCCTTCTTGCATTTGTTTACTTGATATCTTGGTCCGTTTAGGCTGCTATAGTAAAATATCACAGGCAGGTGGCTTTTAAACAATGGAAATTTATTTCTCATAGTTCTGGAGGATAGAAGTCCAAGATAAAGACACCATGGTTGGATGGAGGCTCTTTTCTAGTTTATGAACTTCTTATCCTCGTGTGGTGGAAAAGGCAAGGGGGCTCTGTAGAATCTCCTTATAAGACCGCTACTCCCATTCTTGACAGCTCTACCTCATGACCTTCCCACATAATCACTTCTCACAGCCTCCAGCTATTAGTGCTATCACCTTTGGGATTAGGATTTCAACATGAGACGGATAGGAACACAAACATTCAGACCATAGAATTTGGGGCATAGTCTCCCCATCAGCATAGCTGGATAAAATCCAGGTGAACCCATGTGAGCTTGGCTGATTCTCTTCCCCTATTGCCCTTCTGTGAAGCTCATTGGCAGGTGAGAAAAGTTGGGAACAATCCTGATGACTTAGTGGCAGTTTTGTCCCTGAGTAACCCAAATAGGGCTGATCCCAGCCAGTTCTGAATGAACATGGGAAGCACACTGTGGGGAGGGACATGGTATAAGTTCTTAGAGGGCATTTTCTGTGTTTTCCATTTCACTCTCACCCCAGAATCAAGGGGAGTAAATTCTGCTGATGAAAACTCCATGCACATATTCAACTTTAGAATAGGACAGAATTTTTGGTGTAGTGTATATAAGAAAGGATCTTACTTAAGGAGGGTACTTATTCAAGGTGGCAAATTAGTGATGAGAAACCTCAGTTTAATCTCAATTCAGTGATGATTTATTTAGGACCCAATAGATGCTGGAAATTATGCAATAAGATAATAAGATGAATCCAAAATGGATTTCAGCCTCAAAGAGTGTGCAGTTTTAGAAGGACTGGTTGTTTCGGTATAAGTAGAGATCTGAGAAAAGTATCATTAGAGGTAAAAAAGCCGATAGGAGATGTTAAAACTTCTGAATTGGGATATCTTATAGTATGAGTACCTTGAGGGGAGAACTGAATACTTCTAGAGCAAAGCATCTGAACCCTTGGGTAGTGCCAACTGTACAGTGGTGGTAGCTATCCCCTTCTTTGGAGTATGAGTGTTAAGCATTGTCTCTGTATTCCTTTTTTTTTTTTTTTTTTTTTTTTTGTCTCTGTATTCTTAATTTTCCCATCCCATCAGGGTTTTCTCTTACTGGTTCTTTCCTCATGCCTCTAATGTCCTCTTTCTCTCTCTCTTTAATTTGGCTACCAAGAATTCAAGATTCAGTATGTGTTAACTATATTGAATACATTTTTATATTGTTTGTTCCTACTTCTTAAAGGTATGTGAAGTAGTTTGTGTAACCCATACTAAATTTGATTTAATGTATTTGAAGAAGTATCATGCTAAATTCTTGAGGCAGGAACGTGTCTCCTACTCACCATGTATCTAAAATAGCACCTGGGATGTAATTGGTGTCTCTATGTTGGAAAAAGGTTTCAGGCCAGAAAACCCAGAGTTTATATCTATTAGCTCTGAAACCCAGAATTTATATTATCTATTAGCTCAGTGGAAATTTTGCCAAATCATTTTTAATATGTCTTCTCACATGGGATTAATAATCGTATTTCAAGGCTTTTTGTAAAAATCAGAGGAAATGATGAGAAAACATTTAAAACTATGTAATGTATATTTTTATAACATATAATGTATTATTTGTTTCAGGGGTACAGGTCTGTGATTCATCAGTCTCAAAAATTCACAGCACTCACCATATCTACCCCAGTGGCCATCCCCAGCCACCCCATCCCTCCTACATCTCCTCTCCAGCAACCCTCAGTTTGTTTCTTGAAATTATGAGTCTCTTATGGTTTGTCTCCCTCCCTGGTTTCCTCTTGGTTCATTTTTCCCACCCTTCCTCTATGATCCTCTGTCTTGTTTCTCAAATTCCTCATATCAGCGAGATCATATAATTGTCTTTCTCTGATTGACTTATTTCACTTAGCATAATAGCCTCTAGTTCCATCCATGTCATTGCAAATGGCAAGATTTTTTGATGGCTGCATAGTATTCCATTGTATATACATACCACATCTTCTTTATCCATTCATCTGTTGATGGACATCTAGGCTCTTTCCATAGTTTGGCTATTGTGGACATTGTTGCTATAAACATTGGAATGCATGTGCCCCGTCGGATCACTACATTTGTATCTTTAGGGTAAATACCTAGTAGTGCAATTGCTGGGTCATAGGGTAGCTCTATTATCAACTTTTTTGAGGAACCTCTATACTGTTTTCCAGAGTAGCTGCACTAGCTTGCATTCCCACCAACAGTATAGGAGGGCTCCCCTTTCTCTGCATCCTCGCCAACACCTGTGGTTTCCTGACTTGTTAATTTCAGACATTCTGACTGATATGTGGTGGTATCTCACTGTGGTTTTGATTTGCATTTCCCTGATGCCAAGTGATGTGGAGCATTTTTTCGTGTGTCTGTTGGCCATTTGGATGTCTTCTTTGCAGAAATGTCTGTTCATGTCTTCTTCCCATTTCTTGATTGGATTATGTGTTCTTTGGGTGTTGAGTTTGATAAATTCTTTGTAGATTTTGGATACTAGCCCTTTATCTGATATGTCATTTGCAAATATATTCTCCCATTTTGTCAGTTGGCAGACGCATTACTTTTGGGTGACCACTTCACTCAAAAGTAATCTAAGAGCAAAGGTGAGTTCGCATTATCAGTTTTTTTCCTTCATTTACTCCGCCCTGTGAAGTTCCATAATCTCTTTCACCAACCTATTCTGGGGTGTGGAAGGTGATGTTTCCTGGGACCAAAACATGGTATCCTATGTTACAGTGGAGCCATCCTAAGGTAGGGATACTCTAGCCATTCTTTCCATAGTACAAGAATAAATTTTGGCTTCCCTAGGACAGTGGTTGTCTTTTGATAACAATGGTTCTTGGGGATGGGGGATGCTCTCATATCATTTAAGGGATCTCACCAGTTATAGCAAAGATAAGGCAGGTTAAGGGTGCTACTCAAACACAAGTACAGAATAATTTAGCTTATCCCAAACTCCCAGCCAGTTGTCATTCAGGTGGCATTGGATCATTGCTGTCTTATGGAATAAAAGCCCAGCAAGTACATTTCATAGGGCAATAAGGCACCTACAAGTGAGTGGGAGAGGGTATAATGTAAATTGCCAGATAAAATACAGCATGCTGATTAAATTTGAACTCCAGATAAACATTTTTAGTAGAATTATATCCCATATGTGTTTGTCCAGGTAAATTGGGATTTCTGATAAATCATGAATTTTTTTTAGCATCAGCATATCCCATGCAATATTAAGCCAAGAGGACTGAGTTAGATGGTAGGGGGTGGGGGTGGGGAGGTCACAGTCATGACAGAAGAAAATATAAGGAAAGGTAATTGACATGAAGAAACACCACCCCAAGAAAAAGGAAACATAATTCTCAAAATCACTGTAAATGGACTGAAATTAGGCACAAGAGCAAAAATTATTATAATCCCCAAATGTTTTGTTTGTATTTTTAATCTCAAAACCCTAAAGCGTTTTTCTTAAGTACATTCACCAGGAGTGCTTTAATTTAATTAAAAAGATTCCATGATTTATTTATTTATTCCAGAATTTCTTAGAAACATATTCTAATCCAGGTTTATCTAATTTGTCTTCCCTATGCTTCCTAAAATCTCTTCAAGCCATTTACTTGCAATGTCAAAAAAAAAAGTAAAGAAAGAAAGAAAGAAAAGAAAAAAGAAGTGCTCACTCCTTCAGCTCCAGAACCAAGCAAGTACTTCATCACTTAATGCAGTTCTCTCCCCGACTTCCAGAGGGAAATCTTGGCATCTTCAGTAGAAACACAGAGCATGTCCCTGCTGGCTTTGCCCACCTCAGATTTGACTTTCCCCTAACTTATGCCCTTCTTCCTAGAAGTGGTTCATTGCCAAATTCTGCTTCATTACCAGATGTGAGTGTCTCCAGCGTGAGGCTCTGTTGAGTGTTTTCCCTCAGGTGAGAGGGTGGAATGCCTTTCTTTCCTAGCTTGTGGGCAGACGTGGCACCTGAGCAGCAACCCGAGGCTCGGCTGCCTGCGGCTCCAGTGGGAAAGGATCAATCTAGCATAGAAAAGCAGGCACAGATAGATAGCTAAACACTGTAGTACAATGATGGCATACATCTCCGAAATGAGAATCTTGAAAATCAATAAGAATTGAAATTGAAAAAGGAAGAATTGTAGCTGTCAACATGCAGGATGTCGGCAGAATACTTGAGTCCAGGTCCACGTTGGCTTATCTGGTGCCCAGGAGAATCATCTGTTAAGAAAAGTTGTCTCTAGGGTGACCTTTCTCATGTCTCTTTGAAAAACATTGTGTCTCAGCCCAGGGACTGGACTCGTCTCCCAAGTCCTAATTGACCTATATATCATGTTGGCACAAGTGTGAGGGGCATTCCCTCAGCCAGAGGGGGCATTTAGGGAGGGAGGAGAAGCCAAGGGTCAGAGGCTCATGCGGGAATGGAGAGGTCTGGATAGAATGAGGCACATTTCAAATTCATGTAAAGACTATAAACAAAAATGTATTGTCTGGAAGACTTGCTAAGAGTATAAGTAGCAATCAGGCAAGGTGAGAAAAGGGTATGTCAGAAAAAACACTGAGCATCAGAGCCCTTTCATGTCTTCCAGTTAGAAGATGAAATTCAAGGGGCGCCTGGGTGGCTCAGTGGGTTGAGGCCTCTGCCTTCAGCTTGGGTCATGATTTCGGTCGGTCCTGGGATCGAGCTCCGCATCGGGCTCTCTGCTCAGCAGGAAGCCTGCTTCCTTCTCTCTCTCTGCCTGCCTTTCTGCCTACTTGTGATCTCTCTGTCAAATAAATAAATAAAATCTGAAAAAAAAGATGAAATTTAAAATACATCATTTAGAATATTAAATAGAACCAGAATATGACTCTCTACTGTATTATATCCTTTTTGATGAATTTTTAATTTTTTAAAAAATTGTATCAATTTTTATAGTAGCACAAACATTTCCTGATGTTCCACATTCTTGGCAAATCTTGGTAGTGTCTTAGTTACTGTACTGGGTTTGGGGTCTGGTTTTGCTTAATCATTGCAGTGGTTGAGCAGTGGTTTAGCATTGTGGATTTGATTTGTTTCCTTATGTCTGATGAGGTGACATGCACTTCTTTGTGTGTAGTCACATTTGGATTATCTCCTTTCATGAAGAGTCACGTATTTTGCCCATTTTAAACATTGGGTTCTTCATATTTACTGATTTATAGTTCTTTATATCTTCCAAACACCTTATCAGTTATATTGATGAAAAATCCCTCTTTCCTTTTTTCTCAATGTGTTTTGAAGAACAGTTCTTAATTTTAATATGGTCCAGTTTTTTTAATGGCTAATGTTTTCCGGGTCCTATTTGGATTGTTAGTTTTCTGCTCATCTTTTTTTTTTTTAAAGAAAGATTATGTTACAGGATATTTCTTTGTGCATTGACTACTTTAAGATATAACTACTTAGCATATCTGTTCAAGAGAACAATTTGGCCTTTGCAGGGTAAGTCAAATAGCATAATTCAGACTAACATTATCAATTCCTTTACCAAACTGTGCCACGAAAACTTAGGTATTATCATTGGCCTGAAAATAGAGGGATGGAAGTCCCTACATATATTTTTTTATTAGCTGTCTTTTTATCATTCAAATCCAGTGTTGCACCAGTAATCTATATTCTCAAAAATTTCACTTCTCAGACCTTAATGTGCCTTCAGATCAGCTGAAGATCTAGTGAAAATGTAGCTTCTGATTCAGTAGGTCTGAGGTGGGAGGAGACCCTGCATTTCTCTCAGGTCAAGGCAGCTGATTAGAAAATCACACTTGGAGAGCAAGTTTCTCTAGCACGAGGCAGATTCTGCCACCATGAAGAATATGTAAAGAAGGTAATTTACGTACTATGTACATCAGTAGGATTTTAAATTGATCAAACTGCTCTTTTCCCCCCCTCTCCAAGATGTCCTTGAACTAAACAGACCTCTATTCTCAATTTTTCTCAAATGTAAAGCAGAATATAAGCTGGTGATTGCTAAGACCGATTTAAAATATTGAAGGAGTTGGGAGGTCTAGATCAGCTTGTCCTGCTTATAACAGAGGATTCTGAGGCCAAATCCCATAAAATGGAGCCAACCAGTTGGCCAGCACAGAGGAGTGTCTTCTCTGAAAGAACTTTTTTACTCTACAGTTTTGATTAAAAGATTAATTTGAAATAAAGTTATATCCCTCCTTTTTCTTTCTCATCCTAACACTTGACAACATTCTACTCAGCTTCTCCCAGCCTGCTTTGAAGGAGACTAATAGTGGCACTTGAAATTTTAGTATCCTGAGCAACACAGTACTACCTGAATATGATGCATTTGAGGGCTAGCTACTTTAAAAAAATGTTTACAGAGAAAACTGGCAGACATTGTCTGGCCAGGTGATCAAGGTCCACAATGCCAGTGATAAGTCTTATCAGTAGCCTAGACCGCTGGATATGATGTAATGAGAAAGGCACTTTACTTCATAGTAAACCCATAACCCCAAGGTAATCATGAGAAAACCATCAGACAAGGCTGAACTGAGGGACGTTCTACAAAGTCTGGCCAATAATCCTCAAAAATGTGAAGGTTATTACAAAGACTAAAAAACTGCCACAGGCCAGAGGACATGAAGGGGACATTGCTGACTGAATGCAGTGTGGTTCCTGGTTCCCATCTTGGAACAGAAAGAGGACATAAATGGAGAAACTTGTGAAACCTGATTCAGGTCTAGAGTTTACTTAATAGTAATATATCGATGCTGGTTTCTGAGTTCAGACAAATATACCACTGTAATGTGCAAACATTAGGGGAACCTCAAATGGGTGGAGGATGTATGGGAACTCCCTGTACTAACATTGTCATGTTTCTGTAAATCTAAAATAATTCCCCAATACAGAACATATTAAAAATGGTATTGAAAGCAGGATTGAAGGAGAGCAACATTTAAGGAACTACTGGAACATATTCTTCTTGAAAACGTAATTCGTGGACAAATTTCTTCCCTATAGTGTATGTGTGTGGCGGGGTAGGACGTTGTGCAGGAGTGCGTATTTTCCTAATGATCTACTGAGACAATAAATCAAAGATGACCTCTGGTTCAAAAGAAAACCAAAAGAACACCCCAGTGTCCAAGAAAAAGAGAAAAAGAAAAAGAGAGAAAGAGAAAGAGAGAGAAAGAGAAAGTCCTTAGTCATGAAAGTTAGCTCAGACGCTCAGCTGACATGTACCAAATTGCTCTGGAAGAAAGCAAAGTCTAGAGGAACTGTTGAAAAATCTTGTCGAGTGACTAATCCCAAGTTGGATCCCAATGGAGGAAATTGGAGAGATCCATTAGGCAGACGAGGCTGTCCATTTCCTCAGAATTATCGACCGTGGTGATGCCCTTGCTCTGTGCGCATGTGCCACTGGAGATGCTCCCCAGCCAGAATCAAGTTAAGTGGAAACATCACAATCAATAAAAGACACTCTATTTTCCATTTGCTCATTGTTTTTTAAGGGCTTATTTTGTAACAGCACAAGAAGGATTCAATTCAATATCAATTCACCTTCTGGGTGGGAGAGGACTCCAGATATTGACTTTTAGCGCCTGACAAAGTTTGTGACAAGGCTCAGTTTGCTAACATTCTGACCAAAGTGCAAACCTCAGCCACAGAGGAGCCAGGATAAGCAGATGTTGGGCACCGCTTCATGATACTGGAACCCCTTTCAATGCAGCAACAAAGACAACAAATGCCAACTGAGCACCTACTGGCTGCTCAGTCAGCCAGCCGGACTCCTTTCATGGTTTTTAGTGAGTTTCCCAAGAGCTCTTCTGGTCTGGGTTTTGTTTTTACCAGATTAAATAGCTCAATTAGTAGTCTTCCAGGTGCTCATACCATTCTGTTTTTTTTAATACTGTTTAAAGCAATGTTTGACCTTTACATTGACTTTATGTATTTTTTTTTTGAATTTTTGTTTTTGAGTTTGTAAGGGTGATGGTGGTGGTAGCAATGATGACAT
Organism: Mustela nigripes; assembly: GCF_022355385.1. Taxonomy (NCBI): domain Eukaryota; kingdom Metazoa; phylum Chordata; class Mammalia; order Carnivora; family Mustelidae; genus Mustela; species Mustela nigripes. The sequence goes on from NC_081558.1 coordinate 27,630,714, forward strand.
ATTAGACTTCACTTAGAAATCTATTTCTTGCATATTCTTTACCTACTCTTGCTCCTGCCTCAAGTGAAAATCACTAGGATTAACCAAAGATGTATTTAATATATATAGCAAATATTTTCAAAGATGGCTGTGATCAACCCTCCCACTCATTTATGTATACATACCTCTGCAACAGGGCTTGATGCTCTTCCCATGAGGAGTGGCAATCCATTTCTCCACCCCTGGAATCTGCCTGTGACTTGTTTGGCCAGTAGGGCATCAGCTGGTGTGATATGGGAGACTTGAAAATGGGTGCTTACTGGGGCTGCTGAAAATCCTGCCTTCACATGAATAAGCCAGGGCTAGCCACCTGGAGAAGGAAGGCCACAAAGACAGAGACCCTGCCTGTCTCACTCATCCCAGTGAAGGCCCTAGGCATGGGAATGAGGGTCTCCTAGGCCACCTGACTTCAGCCAAGCCAACTCAGAGCAGCAGCACTGCCAAACTAATCCACAACAATGATAAATGTTCTAAGCTATGTTTTGGGGTGGTTTGCTACATAGAAAAATCTAACTCCTATGTACATGCTCTTTGCTAGAATGGCTTATTTTTCTCATATAAGTTAAATCTTGAGAGTCTCAAATCCTAATTCAGAACAAATATCTTGTTCTCAGAATCTGCCTCTACCTGGGAGACAGAATTATTCCTGATAATTCTATACCACTATGTTAATACATGTGGCACTTATGCCATACTTTATTATATCTTTACTGTCCATGTCTTGTTTCCCTCTCGCTAAGTTCTAAATGGAAAGGTTTGTACATCTTTGGGCATTTCCTGGTCTTCAGTATGGTAGACACTGGAATATTTGTTGAATGTTCTAGGAAAATGTGTTGGGATCTTTGAAGCAGCCCAGTGTATAAGGCTGCCCTGAGAAATAAGACAGGAGAAGTGGAAAATATAGATTATCATTCCTATTACTGATAAAAACTAGATAGAAGATATCATTTATCTATAACCCAATGTGTTTTCCAATACTCAGCTCCAGAAGTAGGCAAATAGACCCGCTCTGATATAGGCTATGCTATACTAGACTCCATTTGAGTAGAGTCTGGGAAGACTCCCTTCCTGTCTGTCCCCTACTGAAGAGTTGACACCACTCTCTCCATGATCCTGTTTTACATATGTTGTGTCTTTTGGTGTTCATAGATCTTCCTGGCAGTCTTGATAAATTACCAGTGTATCTCCCCCCAATCCAAAATTGTAATTCCTTTGGCTCAAGGCAGGCATGTTAGTTATTTCTGTATCGTTTGTGCCTGGTGGAGTTCTAGGCACAGAGTACTTAACAGTTGTTGAAAGACTAAGCTCTGTAACTGTGTGATTCTGGAGATAGTTTGACATAACCTTTCTCAATTAATTGGCATTGAAATCATCACAATTATGACATGGCATTGGTCACATATGACACATGATAGTGTATGGACGAAAGGGGAAATGAAAGCTGTTTATGATGCTAATTTTAATAGGCATGTGCTCGCTTAAAGAAAACAATCAGAACTCACCAGAGTAATGAGGGATGATTTGCTGTTTGTGTTCTAAATTAACTACCCTTCTTATTTGCAGTGTGTTTTAGAGACTTAAAGATGGTGTGACTATGACATGTTCTAAACACAGAATATGGTGTTAGCTGACTTTTTGTTCTTCATATTTTCATTAACTTTTTAAAGACAAAACTGCCTTGGAAGATGTTTCTGTAAGGAGATAGTCGTCTGATTTTAGTAGGGTATACAGTGCTTGATAAAAATACAGATTCTTGATCCCTATCCTCAGCATCTTTTATTGAAGGGGTCTGGGTAGGGACTAGTGCTGGGTGTGTTGAATAGCTACCCAGGGACTCTGATTCAGGTAGCCCATTGGCCAACTTATGAGTAGGAGATCTTCTAACTGAACAGAGATCTGCTCAATTATCTCAAGCTCAAAGTGCATTTTTCTTTTGTAAGAATGGAAAGATCTGTATTCCTGGGAAGTCAGAGAAATGTCACACAAGCAGACATCTGAAAGGTCCAGCATCAGGGCAGCTCCGGGTATACTGACTTGCCCACCCCTCCCCCCCCCCACCACCAACAACCTGTTTCCTCTGATTCCTCCTATCTGATCTTTTCTCACTCCCAACTGCTTGCCTTTCAGTCCTTAGGTCCTCAGGACTTGGGTGTGTCCTGCCACTCAGCATCCAAGCTCTTCTCCCTGCGTTTCTCACCACCACCTGTGCACTTACCTGTGTCTTTTCTTTCAAATTCCCCAGAGGCAATTTGATCAGTGCAATGTATCTTCTGGGGTCTCGATACCCAAATCAAAGGTTAGGAAAACCTCTGAGAAACATTCCTCACTGGACATCCACTCCTCATTCAGCACCAGGGGCGAGGTGGGGTGTTAGCAGTGGAAGCAAGGTTTTGTAGAAAATAGTGGCAGGGAGGCTGAGGGAACACTGAACAAAGTATGTTACTGGCACTCAAACCTTCTCCCCATTTCAGTATCAGAATTTGTAACCAGTGATAAAATAGGGCACAAAATTATCTCCACAAAAGACCTTTACCTTAAGGAATATTCACCATAGAATAGAGAATATGTAACATTGCTGTGGAGTGTGATTGTTTAATTAATGTAAACACTCAAAGGGGGAGTTCTAAGATGTTTGGATATCAAGGAACTTTTGGAACCCAAAGGCCAGCAAATAGAAGATACTCAATCTTCTCATATTCAGTACTCATCAGACCTTCTTTTTCAATTGAGTAGAACTTCAGGTGCTCATTTTGTCTTCGTAGTCCTGGGAATTAGTTGTATTAAACCCCATCTTAGCTAGAGTTTTCCTATGTTGTTGTTAGGATGATTCTATTTACTTACCAGATTCAGTGGGAGTATGATTTACTTGATGGAAATTTACCTCAAGGTACTCATTTTTGCATGTTAGAACTAAAACAAAAACAAAAATCCCAAAACCCTCACACCCAGAACTGATTTCCTTGGCAAAATAGTTAATTAAAGAGCTTGTGTGTGCACATCTCCCCCCCCACCTCTACTCCCTCCCCCGTGTACATGTGTGTGTAGTTGTGTGTGTTTAATAAGAAAATGTAAAAAATCTGGAGTCAAAAACCAAATTATTTTCCTGAAACTTGTAACATGTCCCCAGATTAGAAAGATTTCATTTTGGACAATGCAATGAAACTTAAGTAATTATCCATGCTGTATGTCTGTATGTTTGACAGACAATATTTTGTCTTCAAAAGCCTTCAAAATATTTTGATATGCAACCTTTCTTCTTTTCTTTTGTGTTGTCATACAACATACCAGCTGTCAGATGGAGGGAAGCAAGAAACTTTGGCATCACTATTCCTGCCACCTTCACCGTGGAGTCCCTATAAATAGCATAACAGGATAAACCAGCCTCAGAGGGAGAGCAGCAGGTGGCACTCCTTGTATCCAGAGCTGAAGGTGTAAATGAATTTCAGTGTCTTTTTGATATCCAAACAAAAATAAGATTGCAAAGAATGAAGCTTTTGTTAGGAGAGAGCCCAATATTTGAAGTAAATAATAATGATGATATTTTTCATTATCATGCAGCTTTCCCCTTTGAAAGAGTTTTCAAAGAAGAAAGCACCCTGTTTTCAGAACAGCCAATTTCCCTTCTTATCTCTCTAAGGAGTCTCTATTAACTCCCTCTTTTAAGGAAGGGGAGGTGATACTGATCTGAACCAGGTGGTAGCTGGAAAGAATTAAGTCTGTTGTAGAAATGTTACCATAAAATACATTTGCTTTAATTACCAGGAAAGGAAACCACGGTGACCTTCATCTGCTATGTTCTTAGTTGTTGCCCTATTTCTCAGCTTTATTTTCGGTCCATTCCTTGCCATTTCAGATTGATCACTACTTTTTTTTTTTTTAAATATATATTTTATTAATTTATTTGACTGAGAGAGAGAAATCACAAGCAGGCAGAGAGGCAGGCAGAGAGAGAGGAGGAAGCAGGCTCCCCACTGAGCACAGAGCCCGATGTGGGGCTCGATCCCAGGACCCTGAGATCATGACCTGAGCCCAAGGCAGAGGCCTAACCCACTGAGCCACCCAGGCGCCCCAGATTGATCACTACTTTTATGGCCCATCTTAAGTCCTAGCTCCTTTTCTCTGCCCTGTTTGCTCTATATTAAAGAAACCTCCTCTTCTCGACCACCTATAGCATGAACAGAAACACAGTTTGTCACATGGTTCAGCATTTGTATTAGGATTCAGCTGTGTCTTATACCTCATGTTTTTAACCAGATTTTGAACTACTTGAGAAAATAGAAGGTGACTTCATCTCTCATGTACTCTTCATGATGTTTCACACATTCCTGCATCCAGAAGGGTCACATTCTACTTTATTCACAGTCAACCTACCTCAGGAACATCGAACCAGCACCAAAAGAGGGATGGGAGATGATGGAGGTTGTGGACCCTCTGACCTTGTGCCATCTTCTTTTTTTTTAAAGATTTTATTTATTTATTTGACAAACAGAGATCAGAAGTAGGCAGAGAGGCAGAGAGAGAGGAGGAAGCAGGCACCCCGCAGAGCAGAGAGCCTGATGCAGGGCTTACTCCCAGGACCCTGGGATCATGACCTGAGCTGAAGGCAGAGGCTTTAACCCACTGAGCCATCCAGACGCCCCTGACCTTGTGCCATCTTTTCTTCTGCTCATATCTGGATCTTTTCAGGTTCCAGCTCTGGCTCTTCTCTCTCTCTGGTCCCACACTGAGAGGTTCAGTGACCTCTACGTGGTCAGCTCCATCTGTAGCTTTGCAAGCCCCTGACTCCTGGGTGCTCTGGGTGACTGTTCTGCCTTAGCCTCCCTGATCAGGAATGGACCACGGATGCTCAGTTGTAAATAATTTACCTTTTACCTTTCAGTTAACATCAAGCCAAACTTGTGTTAGGGCCACAGCTGTGCATAATGTGACCTAGGCTTTTTTCTCATTTCTGTCCCCTTTCCTCAAAAATTCTGGCCTTTCTGTCCCTTGAAGCTTCAGGACCCTTTCACTTCTCTTCTCTCTATCTGGAGGGCTTTCCTTCAGCTGACCACACATCTGGTTCCTGCGCATGTTCTCAGCACACCCTTCTTAAATTTGACACCTCCCCCATTCCTCTCTTAACCCATTTTCATTTCCTTCACAGCATACATCACCATCTACAGTTATTTATTTGTTAATGTATTTACCATATATCTTCTCCCATCAGGAGAATGCAAACTCCATGAAAGCAGGGGCTTAATCTTTTCTATCACCAAGAGGGCACTGAATGTAGAAAATGCTTAATATATGGACGGGTGCTTGCATGGATGTGGAAGGAGTGAGTACATAGAAAAACAAAGTTCTTTCAGAATGTCTGCACTCCTTATATCTGCTTTCACTTCAGGGACCATGCTCTCGCGCTCTCTCATTATATATGGTTTGGTACCTAATTGAGAACTAAATTGTTAATGTCATAGATGCCACATTGTCTCAGTGAGCTGGAGATCTATGCCAATCCTTGATTAATTACCTGTTTTTCCTCACATTTGAATAGAGTGACACTAATTTTTAGTTGATCATCTGCTGAATCTACCACATGGATGAGATAGTGATGCCACCTCTGCTGGGTGGAGATAACACACCATCAACAGCTCCATCTGCTCAGACCTATTCATTGTTCAGAGGGGTCCTGCCCATTGGGTCTTGTTGGTATATATGCCAAAATAGGCAAATGGGAAGATGAGGTAATACTACTTGCCAGCATTTCACAGACAGCAAACCAAGGTTCTGAGACTCAATCACAAAGCTGTTAAAAAAAAAAAAAAAAAAGTGAATAGATACGCTGGTTGTGAAATCCAATTGTATGTGATTTCCTCTGCATCACTGTCTTTCCCTTGGTCCTCTGCATTTTTCCAGCATCTTCTGTTCCTTATAATCACAGTGTTGTATCTGAGTGAAAGTTACATAAATGACAGAAGGTGGCCTCCAGTGGTGACAGAAACCATGGGGTCCTTTGTGAATTCCCTTAAAACGTGTCCCAGGGAGAAGCTGGAGGTGGTCTTAATAGTCTAGGGTGGGGTCTGCTAACTTATGGTAAAGAGCCATATGGGAATTTTAGACTTTGAAGGCTAAGAGGCAAAATCAAGGATGTTACATAATATTTATATGACAAGAGATGAGATGAATTTATACACTTTTTTACCCAACAATTTAAAAATGTAAATCCTTAGCTACAGACCATACAGAAATAGCCCAGTTGGGCCTGAGCACTGTGGTTTGATGACTTCTACTCCGGAGAAAAAACAGAAATATTAACCCAGGACTCTTAAACAAATACCATGTTGAATATATACATACATATTATATATATACACGATATATACTTAATATGTATAAATATCCTACACACATTGACCTTGCCTTTGGCCACAAACTTTGCTCTTTTTCAGGGTGTGCGCACTTTCACATTTATGTCCTGGCAGCCCCTTCTGAATTCTGTAACATCTGTGGAAAGTTGGAAGGGACCATACCTTCTGACTTGGCCACAGGAGATGTATTTTCTTACTGGAAACCTCCTCAGGTGGGGACATGAGCCTTGTTACAGCCTTTGCTATCTGGCTACACTTTTCTTTCTCACTTCCTCTCATTAGAGTTCCCACAGCGGCCTTTCTGCTCATTCAGTTCTCTGGAACACACCACTTAACCAAACCCTCATTAGATTTGATTGCTAGATTTTCGGTAAACAATAAAACTTACTTTTGAGCATTGCTGTACTGGTGAGACTACTATGGTAGATGGAATTAGGCCTATTTAGAGCTCTTTTCCCCTACATGTTTGGGTGAAGGGCTTCATTTTTAGCTGAAAGGGGTAGTAGTTATGGAACTTGAAGAACTTCTAACTATTTGAGACTGGGTCATGCCTTAGACTATATTTTGACTATAACACATTGGCTTTCTTCTATGGAAAGTTCTTCCCAGTGGTTTTTAATAGGACTTTAAATATCATCCAGAGTTGGAGACAAAGCCCTAAGGTAGGGTCTTCCCACATAAAGTCAGAACAGAGCTCTATCCCCAAGTACAGTAGACTCTTGAACAACAAAGGGATTGGGAAACACCAATTTCCCCCCCCACACACAGACAAGATTTCACTAACTTTTGACTCTCCGCAACCTAATGACTAATAACCTATTGTTGACCAGAATCCTTATTGACAAACCATAGATTAATACATATTTTCTATGTTATATGTATTGTATACTGTATTTTTATAATAAAGTAAGCTAGAGAAAAGAAAATGTTAAGAATAAGGAAAATACATGTATAGTACTGCATGGCGTTTATCAAAAACATCCACATAAAAGTGAGCCTATGCAGTTTAAAACATGTTGTTCAAAGGTCCACTGAACTCCATCTTCCTGCCTCCTCATCAGTACGTGGATGGCTACACTTCCTGGTACCTTGCAGTTAGCTATAGTCTGTGGCTTGCTTTGGATGATAAAATTTGAGAGGAAGTAGCATGTGTCTCTTCTAGGCAGAAATATTAAAGTGCCAGAGCAAGAGACGAGAGCTCCTTTTTTCCTAGCCACAGGGAACATGGAAGCCCAGTGAAGACGGATTTGTCATCAGTCTGGGGCCTCCAAGAAAAGTCCGCCATGAAGCTGTACAGAGCATGAAGTTGCAGTGAGAAATAGGCCTTTGTGGTTTTAAGTCATCGGGATTCAGGGTATTATTGTTATTTCAGCAAAACTCAGCCCATCCTGACTGCTATCACAGTCCAAATGCTAGTCTAGTCCAAATGCATGAGAATAGAGTGAGAAGAAAAATAATGCTGCTTGTTTGTTAGAATTATTAATAGTGGTTTCCAATTAGACTATTTCTAGATACAATTGTCCTGTGCGCCGTGCTTGTTGAGCTGTAGCTATAGGAAGTTGTGTGCCTTTGAGTATGGATCCAGAGACCAAACCTCTACCACAGAAGGGGAAATGGTGCTTGAGTTGAAGGCAAAATCCAGATAATGGGGTGAATGCCATCGCATTTTGCTCTGCAAACATTTATTGAGCACCACTGTATACAAGACACTGTTAGGACCTCAGACTATTTTATCAGACAGTTTCTGAAGAACTGCAAGTATTTTCTTTGATTTCTTGTTTTCCTTGTGGTCAAGCAATTAGTTAGGAGGACACCTAATTAGCAGCTGTTGTACCTCTATGCAGACAATTTACAAGTCTATTCTCCAAAAGGGGAAATGTTAATGAGAAGAGAATCCTGTGGCTAAACTCTTGGAGGGGATGACTGTCTGCCTTCATTGCATTCACTGGGCAGCTTGGTTCCTTCCGTGCTCTGTATTTGGTCAGCAGAAGCACCCAGCGACTCACGTGACACAAGGTTTATTTTGACCTCCTCAGATTGAAAACTTATTGCTAATTTAGTGGGCCATCTTGGCCAGCATGAGAAGGCAATGTGAAAAATCAAAACTGACAGCACATTTAAATCACACCCCTCACCCAGACTGGGCATCTATACATATCAGGGAACAATTTAAGTCCCCAGATGAAAAAGCAAGGGGCACTATAATTGTCGGAGGATGTGTATTGAAGGTAGAACTTTGCAGCTAGTAAGGACCAAGGGTTGGGTAGTTCACGTTTAGGTTGCCGGGGGAGAAATTTAGTCACTGACCAGTTAAGAAACCTGGAGAAGCCACAAAATATGAGGGTAGACTTGCTCATTTTCACCCAGCACACACCTGTAGCTGTTATAGAATTTCCAATACTAAATGAGATTGCTAGGGAATCTTCTTTTTCTCCTCTTACTGAAAAATAATGAGATTTATTCAATAAGTATGTTTTTGTGAATCTCCATGAGACGCTCACTTTGTTAGTTGAGTAAGGAAATGCCAAGCTCATGAGCAAGTGATTTCTTCAACTCAAGTGTTGGTAGTATACCCTGCAACAGGGTCCCTTTTGCTTATAGGTCTTAAGTTATACTTTGTCAGTGTGCAAGATGGAAAAGAAGCTTGTGAACCCTGGATATTCCTGTTTGTTAGAGGGGGGAGTAGAAATATGGCAAAGGAGGCAAATGAGAGGCCATGTTGGCAGAACTTTGAGAATTTTCCTTTTCAATCTAAAACCAATATGAGCCATGATATCGATAGTTTTGAGACAAGAGCAAATACTGGGTATTAGAAATGGGTGGTTCCTTTTTTTGTTAATGTAAAGGAGAGAGGAAGCCCCTGTTGCTTTATCAAAATGAGTTCCACAGTTAAGATGCTCAGAGGATTGAGTAAACACTCAATTTTGAGCAATCTTACTTCATAAGGTGGGATTATGGGAGATTTGCTTCCCATACAAAGCTTTGGGTCTCTCCCTATAAGTGCTGCATAGTTCTGCCAGCGTTGTGACCGGTGAGGTTTTTTTTTTTTTTTTTTTTTTTTTTTTTTTTGGGGGGGGGGGGGG
>NC_081558.1:27640282-27784957 GCF_022355385.1 Mustela nigripes
TTTTTTTTGTTTGGTTTTTTTTTTTTTTTTTTTTTTTTTTTTTTTTTGGGCGGGGGGGTCTCAGGGTTCTGTATGAGATGTGGCATCAAATTCTCTGGACTTCAGATTCCTCTGTGGCTCCAAGAATTGGTTCACGTGGACTTCAGGCCGCTGTGCGCAGGTACAACTAAGCAGTATCTTGCTCGTCTACGCATCACATGCCTCTTGTTTCCGGGCTTCACTGACATCAGTGCCTAGGGGGACATGGGAGCTGCTTGGCAGGTTTGCAAGGGCATCCTGGAAGCCTGGGAATTAGTGACCCTTCAGGAAACCCTTGGCCAGTGGGAGGTGAGAGTTGAGGAATAAATGCCTTCTCCTCTCACCCCTAGGTGGGTACTTCTAAGGCACATTTAACAAGGCTTCTCAGAAAGTCTCAAGGAATGTAGCATTGCAGCGTCTACAGTGGGGGCACATTGATAGCATGTCTTCGTGTTGGCTTCCCTGTCTCAGTCCCCCAGCCTTTGCCTCCTGCCCAAGCATCCATTTGCCAAAGAAACCACCTACAAACAAAGTGTGTCTCAAGCTCTCTTCTGAGGAAGCCTGTCCTAAGATACATTCTATTCGTAGGCCTTCCCTGTCTTTGGCAGAAGTGTGTAATTTTAGGCTAAATTCAGTCTTACTGCTGTTGAGACATTATTAGTGAATATGAAAGACCCCACTTTTCCATTTCCAATACGGCTTTAGCACCAGGGCCAGTGGACTAAAATGATCCCATTAAAATGGTCAATGACCTATTTTTTTCCCTCTTGATATGGGAGAAGTTCTTTTAATGTGTGTTTCTAGCCCGCTGTATTGCTCCTTTGTGAGCCTCATTATAAAGCCCTGACCTTCAGGAAAGGAATTAAAGGATAGGGGCATTTCATGGTATTCGTGTTCGTTCTCTGTGTGCTTTTTGATCTTTGTAAAGTATAAACAGTCTGGGGAGAGTGCTGACAAGGCCACTGTTGTACCCTTGATCCCGGCATGGGCTGATTAGCCTTGCATAGCAGAAAACCATCACATAGCCTGAAATTGCATTCTGAATTCTGGTGGAACGTGGTGTGTCCGCTCTTGGTCACCCAGGATAGCAGATGACAACATGCATTTCATCCTCCGTCCTGAACACTAAACACAAGTGCCTGTGACAGTGATTTGGAAATGCAGCGTTGCCTGCGATGAGACGAACACATTTATATGATGGGGCATTTTTAGCTGGCTGAGCAGGGCTCAGATGAGACTCATGTAGGCAGTGCCCTGGGGTTAGGAGTTTGAGGGCAGCAAAGCATCAGCACTGTTTGTCACAGGAGACAAGGGACTGGGAGAGACGCTGGGTGTAAGCAGAGTAGCTTCAAGGCACATAACCCAGGTGGGGTGCTCCTCTAGTGGGGAGCCAAGGATGGGCCAGGCTCCCCACTCTGCCTGGGGATCAGTTCCCTGCTGAGACGGCATACCTGCCTAGACGCGCGCGTTTGTGTGTATGGTGAAGGGGCTGGGGACAGGGCTGAGAGAATTGGAGTCAGCCGAGCTGCTGAGTGCTCTATAAACTGGGTGCTTATGGTGTATTCACCGTGGCACTTTTCCCCTTGTCCCAGATGAGCTGACTCTGCAGCCATATTTCTAATGGCAGTGGGTCATCTGGAAACTCAGGAAGCTGCTCTTGTCCCTGAGTTTCAGAGAAGGACTGTTGGTGCCCTAGGAGGGCTCCAGCTTGGCAGAGACTTGGTTAAATGTAGAATTGGTTCTCTAGGGGAAAGCACGTTTGAATTTAATTGTGTGGTATAGGAATGTGGAATGTTTTTAATTTTTGCAGTGAAATTTATATAACATAAAATTAACCACTTTAAAATCATACTGGCATTTAGCTGTGGCATATAGTATATTTACAGTATTAAAGAACATGGCCTCTATCTAATTCCAAAATATTTTCATCACCCTCAAATGAGACGCCAGTGGAATGTCATAATGTGGTTTTAGTACCTGGCTACACTGAGAATTGCCATTCTATGAGGAGAAAAAAAAATTTTTTTTTTAAAGATTTACTATTTGGGGTGCCTGAGTGGCTCAGTGGGTTAAGCCTCTCTGTCTTCAGCTCAGGTCATGATTCAGGGTCCTGGGATCGAGCCCCACATCGAGCTCTCTGCTCAGCAAGGGGCCTGCTTCGCCCTCTCTCTCTCTGCCTGCCTCTTTGCCTACTTGTGATCTCTGTCTGTCGAATAAATAAATAAAATATTTAAAAAAAAGAAAAAAAAATCTATTTTAGAGGGAGCACATAAGGGAGAGAATGGGAGGGACAGAGGGAGAGGGAGACTCTCGGGCAGACTTCCAGTAGAGTGCCGAGCCTGATGTGGGGCTCAATCTCAAAACCCTGCAAGCATGACCTGAGCCGAAACCGAGTCTGACACTCAACCGACTGAGCCACCCAGGCACCCCTACTCCCAAAAGTTTTAAGAACAAATACTATTTTTAAATTTTATTCTATTTTTAAATGATGTAAATTTATTTTTGCTTCTTCCAATTTAGAGAGACCATGGATTTTCAATGCAGAAAATTTAAAAAAAATTTTGAAATCAGAAGGTATATCAAAAGGAAAAAAAGTTGTGAAATTAGAAGGAAAAAAATACCCAAACACAATATGAAGAAGGTGCAGAGCTAGTTGGGACAAAGTTACAGCAAAATCTTTTGCTAAATAAACATGCTCTGCTCTATCCCCATATCGGGATCAATGCAAATAGTTACATATGAGAATCCCATGACAGGGGGCGCCTGGGTGGCTCAGTGGTTTAAGCCTCTGCCTTCAGCTCAGGTCATGATCTCAGGGTCCTGGGATCTGCTCAGCAGGGAGCCTGCTTCCCCCTCTCTCTCTGCCTGCCTCTCTGCCTACTTGTGATCTCTGTCTATCAAATAAATAATGAAAATCTTAAAAAAAAAAAAAAAAAAAAGAGAATCCCATGACAGAATCTGGACAATGTGTCTTCCTGAATCCTCCACGTGTTTTCTAGAATGTTTCTAGAATGTTCCACACCAGGAGTTGTTCAAAATCAGGTCAGACTGGAGGTAAAATTTGATATTTACTGTGTAACTTTGGCAAGATGGGTACAATTTATGTGAGCCTTGGTTTTCTTAACTGTAAAACGTGGTTAATATCTGCTTCATGAGTTAATTGCTTATTGTGAAAAGTAAATGCCTGGTACCTAGTGCTGAGTAAATGATAATTAAAAAAGAGAGAGACAACTGTGAAGACAGGTAGAGATACAGATGTTTGGGGCCGAGCTCAGCCAAGCCCCCAGGCAAGTGACTCTCAGTTGTTTTATCCTCATGGTGGGTTTGAAGCTCGTGCCATGGCAAATAGAGTCAAACTCCCACATACTAAAGCTTGGATGCCAAACACCTGCTGGGCCCTGTCAGCTACTTCCAGAGACTATCTCCCAATATAAAGCGGGATCACTTTGGGGAGCACTGACTCTGTGGCTCATCAGATGAAGAGAAATCAAGAAAGGGGAGTGAGTGAGGCAGGAAAGGTTGTATGCTCTGTATAAGACTAGCCAGTGGCACAGGGGAGCTTTACGACTGGCCCCTCCCAAGGCTAGAAATGGCACAAGTTTGATAGGCATGGCCTCGCTGCCTACAGTAGCGTGTCTGATTCTCACGAGACTGAGAATATCATGTGCCATGTGCCGGGGGCTGGTTTTGTGTAGGACCTGAACACTTCATTTCCTGTGATCTGGGTGTGGAATGAAATTTGGAATCCCATTACCTTAGCCTAGGTGATATGTCCAGTGACTCCAATCTGTAATTTATTCAGCAAATTGTTGAACATCTTTAGGTTAGATATTATTCAAGGTGTTGACCTCTGGAAAGAAAACATGGCCCCAGCCATCATGAGAGTCAAGGTCTACAGTGACCATTCCTTGGATCATCCTGGAGGTCTTCACTTCTCAAGATGTATATCTCACACATCAGAAAATCATTCCATGAGCAGACGGATTTGGCATGGAGCATAGAGGACATAACTCTACATTAATGTTTAAAACTTCTAAGACATCCCATAGCATAGGAAAAAAGATATATAACTGAATATGTCCAATGCTAATTTAAACATGAAATCTTTTTGCCACTTAAAACTTCTTAACATCACCTGAAGTGCTGTTCCCTGCTTGTCTAGAAGAAATCTGTCAAAATATCAGTTCTCCAGACTGATTCATGAAACTATACTTCATATACATATATCGATCTATGTAATACTTTCAGAATCATTGAGATTTGATTCCATTTCTCCAACCCCCTAAAGGAGAGATGGAAAACAGCAGTATTTGTAGCCAGCCAGCTCGGATAAGCAGGAGGGGCAGCAGGCAGCAGTCTGGGAGTCTGTCTGTGCTCACGACAATTTGGTGGCAGTGCTGTGACCTGGAAACACACATCCTCTTAGCTCCAGTTGGCCTCTCCTGGGTGGTGGGCGTGTGGGTCAGACCAGTAAGAGCTTGGTTTCTTAGGAGAACATGGACATCTGTATTTTTTGGACATGAAATTTCACAACTTCAGATTCCTAGAGCACTGTATTGGTCAAACAAAACAACAGAAACAGACCTCTATAGGCCAGTCCTGAGGGAGCTACCAAGCCGTGCCCTAGCCCTGGGGGGATGGGGTGTGACCTATTTTCAGATTGATAAGATATATAACACCAAAGGATCTGTGAGTTCATGAGGCAAATGCCATGCCCAGATAATTACCTTGGTGACCATGCCCTCCGCGTGCATCTTCCTTGGCTCCTCAGGGAAAAGCATTGGCACAGCTGAAGGCTTTCTTCCCTGATACAGTTTCTGCAATTAGATTCCAGGACAGCTCCTCCAACATCTTTGCTGTTTTTCCTTTCTCCAAAGTTTGAGAATGTTTGAAAGATTCAACTCTGTTCTTCCTTATTTATACTCCCCTCCTGAGAGATGTAACATAGCCTGCAGGGCTAAGTACCATCTTTATGCCCGCATGAGCATATTTCTATTTCTAGCCCAAATTTCACTCCTGAACTCTCCAGAGCTGTACATTCAGGTCTCTTCTTCAGTTCTAGTAGATCTCGAACGGGGCAGATCCAAAGCAGAGATCCGGATGTTTCCAGTCCCCTAAAGCTTATACACCCACAGCCTCCCCCATGTTGTAATAGTGGTGACAATGAACTACACGGCTTATTCCCTCCCTCCCTTCCAGTCTTGAACTGAATGCTCCCTCCTCCAGGAGGCCCGCCCTGGTTACCCTGTTTGAGATTGCAGTCCAGCTCTTGTTCCCCATACCCTGCTTGATCTTCTCCCTTAGCACTTACCTTCTAACACGCAGTATATTCTTATGTTTACCAAGCATCTGCCTGTCTGCCCTAGAATATAAACTCCACAAGGGCTTAGGATACTTTTCTGTTTTATTTCCTAATATACCATTAGATTCAATATGAAGCACATAGTAGTTGCTCAGTAAATGTTTGAGTAAATAAATGCCGGTTGTCACTTGGCAAGGAATTCAAGAGAAAATGTGCTTAACAGCTCAAACTTGCCATAAATGTTGAAGTGTTAATGTCTACTAGTTAGTGTCCATTAACTGAATTGAACCACAGACCACTGGGAGTATTTGGTATGTGGAATGTATTTGGTATGTGGAAACCCTATGGTTGTTGGGGCAGGTTTTAAGAAATATGTAATGTGTGTGCAGATATATATAAATAGATATTTTTTCTGATTACGAGTTTCATAAGCCAAACATTCTAGGGGACATCTCTCTGTTGAAGTATTCTCCCAACTTTCTGCTAGGGTTCCAAATTTAAAATTAAAAAAACAAAACAAAACAGAGGTACTGCAGACTTCTCCCTGTACTGATAGCTCATTTCCCAGTGTGTTGCTAATCTCCAGTTTTGCCCCAAAGATAGTATTTTAAAACTTTCACACTGAGTTCCTTTGTGTATCAAAGACAAAGTTATTATCAAAATTATTACTCATGTTCTTTGTCATGCAAAAAGCATAAGTAATGTTTTTAATAATGCAAGCCATTAAAAAGTGGATGGGCTGAATTCATTTTGTCTGTTTCAAGCCTGCTTTGGGAAAGAATTTTTCTCTGCACAAAGGTGTAACCCCTTGATTCCTGCAGGAGTCTTTCCCTCTGTTTTTCAATATAGAATTGAGCACCTATTTCATTTAGAGACTCAGCTAAAGCTTCAGCCTCTCAAGACTCTTCCCTAGAGATGGAAAGGTTTTGGAAGGAATAGCTGTAAGGAAAAACTTTCTTTGGAAAAATCACTTTGGAAAAAATAAAAGTTCTGGATTTTAAGTATGACTCCTTTCTTCAAAATGGCTTAGGGGGTAGTTCATCGGAGAGGGGATTCTTCAGGAGTTGAGATGCCCTTCAGGATGGAGGCCCTCTCACTGGCAAGCTGGAGAGTAAGAAATGTGGTACATGGGTAGCAGAGAGCAGGAGCATGTACCCCATCCCCCTACCTGATTGACACCCAATTGACTTCAGGAAAGCAGACAGGAAATCCTTGTCAGGAGACTCAAAATATTTTTTAAATGTGGTGGGTCCACACAGCCATCCCCAATCACTTTGTATCAGCATGTGAAATTATTGTAGTAGATACGATTTTAAAAGTAAAAAAATTTAGTAAGAATATATTTTTTAAAAGCTGGATGTCAGGAGGACCAACACCAAGTTGAGGCCAAATTTCAGGTGCCTCTGATTATTGGTAGCATGTCACCAGCTTTCCTAAGTTCCAAAATTCGGATTCCTGTCCAGGCTTTTGCCCAATACCTGATGGCCCTCTTTTGGATGTCTCAGACCTTCAGAAAAGGCTTTGGAGCAGGACACACCAAGAGTGGTTATAAGCGCTTCATCTGGGCTTCACCCAGTGTGCTTTGAAACTTCTGGCTGCACATAACCAACGTCTTGATCCCAGACTCCTGGAATTAGTTGGCTTACAGATGTGAGGTCTTCAGAGTTTCCTTCAGAAGGAATCAAGGGGGCCTGTAGCTTTAATTCCTCTCCCAAATAGCAGTCTTTGTTCCAGCCTATAAAGTAGTTACATAATGGGGGGAGAGGCAAGAAGGCTGGCATTAGAATAGCTCTCCAGGGAGAGGAAAACACATTGTAACTTTCTCAAACCCCAAATCTGTACAGCTTCTCTGCTGCTGAAAGAAATGGATGTTTATTTTTTGCTTCTTGTTGCAGAGAAGAAATGTGAAGGATCAAAAGAATGGATTTGCCTGGATGTTCATGTGGCCTGATTAGGTTGGAATTAGTCTTTTTCTCTCTTCACTGACAGAAGCAGAGACCATCTGCGGAAATTATTTAAATTCTTGTGCCTTCCAGGGAAGCTGTTTTATTTGCCGCCGCATTTATTGTAGCGCTGGGGAGCTCCACAGGCATTCCAGACTTTTGCTGCAATAGCACCAGTGTTGCCTCTGGCCATGAGATTAACAAAAGGAAAAATTAACTTTCCTCCAGCTGAAAATTAACACCTTAGATTAATTAAAAAGCAAATGTGATCAAGGCCCCTGGATTTTTTCTCTGAAGGTCCTTTCTGCAGGGGCTTCAGGACAAGAGTGAGGCTTCTTAGCTGATGAGGGGATAGGGGAGGGAATAGTTGAATGTTTCATCAGGATGAATTTATAATGTAATTTGCCCAATGTGAATAGAAAGCAAACCAGTGGGAGTCTAAAGCTTCTCTTGCTCCATGCAGAAGGGATCCTCACTGCTGTTTGTTTTGGAGGAGATGGGGAGGCTAAGATGAGCATGTGGGCCTCATGCCGCCTTCTAGAATGGGACTGCCTTCTGTCCACATCCCAGGTGCCCCATGTGACCTTGGCACTCTTGGCAAGCTACTTCATTTCTCGGGAAACTGTTTTCTTACCAACAAAATGGGTATAAGTAATACAACCTACAAGCCACAAAGCCCTTAGCATATAGGAGACACTCATTAGATGGTGGACATCATTGTCAGCCTATTTATGGGGTGGGGGGATGTTTGGTGCTTTGTCACTTAGTAACAGTCACTTACCCTACAAACACACAGGTGGTATTAACAGTTATTCATTATTACTTGGTCTTTGGGACCAGTACTGCTATTTTAAGCCATGTGTCTTAATTATGTTTTTGCTACTCGTAATTTTGCTAGAAGGGATCTGATCTGATAAAGGTCATCAAAATCTAGTAGACTATGTCATGGCAAATCTCCTTCCATATATTTTACTTATTCTTTGAAGATCTCTGTGCTTTAGAAATGTTGTTTCTTGATTCTTCCAACTACAAATTTGGCTTCTTCTGGATTCTTTCATGTTTAAAAGCATTTAAAGCTTTTTGCTCTCTTGTCCCAATCCATTTTCTCTCTCTTAGCTCATGGACCATAAAACACCCTAGCCACACTGAAATTCATGCATTTTTCAAACCATTTGGGATATGTATACTGTCTGTTTTGTCTCTTAAGAGTCAAGACTTCTCCCCTTTGAATCTGAATGTGGAAAACTCCTCTTTATAATTTAGCCCTATCCCCAATGCCCAGTTGTTCATCTCTGAAACTCTCCTCTGATCTTAATCTACATCCTGGTCCCGTCCATCTTCCCACTCTTTTACTTTTGAGTAGGACAGTAACAATATTAGTAAGGTAATTAATTTATGGGGCAGCATCATTATCTACAGTTTCTAGAAGATGACCATGTACTGGGCATTGTGTGAAGAATATACTTGGCTTATCTCATTTATGCTTTACAACAATTTCATGAGGTGAAAACTAGGATTTTCTGTAGTTGACAAATGGGGAAAGTAAGGCTCTGATATACTTGCCGCAGTCCCCCAGCTGTGGTAGATGAAGCGCTAGAAGACAGGCCAGTTTGTCTTTAAAGCCCATGTGTCAAAATGTGTACTCTCCTTCCCAGGCATTGCCAGGATAAATTCCTTTCTATTATTATGGTCCTATCAGTCTCTCTTTTTTAAATTGTAAGCCCTCTGAGGTCCAGGACCATGACTCATTTGTCATTTCATTCCCTAGGCCCTTAACGTAGAGGCTGCTTACCTGGTGGGTGCCCAGAAGGCAGTGGAAGGACTGAGTTTGGGCATGCATGGGCTGGCAAAGACAAGAGTTGAGGACCGTGGCCCCCTATTCTCTGAAATACAACACAGGCCCCTAAGGACATCACTTTGTAGGCCCCTCAGACAATGACTAATGATTCTCAGTCTTCGTGAGCACATTAAGACGTGATTAAATTCTGTCAGCTCAGCTCTCCCACCTTCTAAATTAGAGCGGTGAGCATGGTTTTGCTGCAGCAGATTCCATTCAACCTCCTGACACCAATTTGTGTGATATTTTAGCATTTAGCACACAGACAGGAAAATGGTGTTCTTCCCTGTGTCCTCTAGGCAGACGGCGCACTTTGAGGTTCAGCCATGTGGTTTGTGCTCGCTCCAAGTCTAGTCTACTCTATTGAAATTCTCCTCCTGAAATTCACTCATTAAACTCTCCCATGATCCATCACGATGAAACTGATTCTCGCAGTGTTGTCTTTTACCATTATTAATCTTTGGGGATTGATGCTCGCTGGTGCTTCTGACTGGCTCACATGATTTCAGCTATTAATCTTTATCTCAATCAAATTATTTACTGTTTTAACTTGGAAGGTCTTGCTGCCTCTGGGGCTGAATCTTATCAGCTCTGATGGTTTCGTAGGGAAAGCTTTTTTTTTTTTTTTTAAACCACCAACTTTTTGGTTTGCAAGCAAATTCTACCCATGAGAATTCCTGGATAGTGATGTTGTTTTCTTGAGCCATTTTCCAAACACTTTTTCTCTCCATTTTTGTCTGTCCACCTCCTTCCTGGGGGTAGCTAAATGAGGTATCTGAGAACTGACCTTCAAAAACCTTCCCACCAGATGTCGAATTCATAGGAAGCTACTGTGGTGGATATGATGTAGCAGGTCTGTCCATTACCAACT
The DNA here is from genome assembly GCF_022355385.1 of Mustela nigripes. Lineage (NCBI taxonomy): Eukaryota > Metazoa > Chordata > Mammalia > Carnivora > Mustelidae > Mustela > Mustela nigripes. Next base: position 27,650,254 of record NC_081558.1, read on the forward strand.
CCCCCCACAAAGTACTCCTGGCTAATAACTCAAAGTGTTAGGAGTACTAAGGCAGACTCATTCCTGGGAGACAAGAGACTAATTTATTTACCAGACTCCCCGTGACATTGTGGAACCCGCCTTGGGTGTCAGGGCAGTCTGGAACACTTCCATCCAACCTTCTCTCCCTCTCTATCCCATTCAGGGTCAGACTGCAGCAAGATCTGCTCTCTCCTGTCCCGGCTTCCTTCTGAAGACCCAGGCTTACACAGGTCTCTTTCCACCTCTCTTCAGCTAGAGACCTGGCTGCACATGGAGAGTTTCACTTTAATGGAAAATGATGTCAAGGGGCTGAGAGCAATAGATACATCAGAATCTGATATTCCTTTTAAGGAGAAGACTGAATCAGTAAAATTATTAGTGGAGTGAAACTGAAATAACGAGTTTCTAAGACAGGGCATGCGGCATTTGTTACTTTGTGGATTCACTAGACTGAACACTGCCTAATTAACTTAATTAAGATTCAGTATATTCATTAGGATGTATTCACATACTTCTCAAACAATTAGAGGTCAAAGGTGGGAAAAATACATGACAAATATTATAACATGGGAGAGGGTACCAACGATGTACACTGAATGCTCTTACAAGTAATCACGTGTTTTTTATTTTGGATCTGGATGTTCTTAGTTAGGAGAAGTAAACAATATGCAGGTTTGTGTGATAATAAAGGAGATGTAAAGAAACAGGGAGGACAGTAAGAAGACTAAGTTTCAGGAGACAGAAACTAACCCCCTGCTTTCACCTGGTAAGGTCTGGCTGAATGAAAGGTTGGTCTGATAGAGCCTTGAGCTTGGAGAAAGGAAAACTTGGCCTCTAATCCCCAACAAGCCAGTAATTCACACCTGCTGTCTGGTCCCGTTACCTCATTTGTACAGTTCGGTAGGATGGGCTAGCTGAGTGCCATGTCCCTCCCTTCCTAGATTCCTCCTGCCTCATCTAGCAGGAACCTCAGCTCACTGGCTATTGAAGGTTTGTGTTGATAGTCGTGTTTCATGTCTAGAAAGCTAAATATCCCAGAATGATTCCAGAATTTTCAAAAGCAATAAAATTCAAGATACAAGTATGTTGACCAGCTAAATATATAGAAAAGGAATTTAAGAAAGGGCATAATCCCAGTTGTCAGCCAAAAAGCATGGATTTCATGGAATAAGTTACCCAAGCTTGTTTATGGAGTTTCTGCTGTTTTTAAGGTACTACGTTAGGTCTGGGCATTGTTTGCCGATGGACTCCGTTCGCGTAATGGTGCAGATGAGTCTACGTCACTCGTTACCTAATACCCTAGCTGTCTTCCTCCTTCCAGTCAGAGCCGAAAGAGACGGCTCGACTAGGTGGAGTAGTGGCAGAGAATGAATTCAGCTCTTCTCTGCATGAAGCCCACACCTTCAAAGGTGGAACTCACTTCCTATCAGAGGGATGAAGTGTATACAGGTCCAAACTAAAAGCTTTCTATCCCGTTGCCTTTTAACATTTCTTGCTGCTTTTAGAAAGGGGAGAGAGAATCAGATTCGGTGACACCACTTCTAATGGAGTCTTTACCTTTGATGCCTTTTGAAGGAAGAACCACTGTACGTGCTTTCTGTCTCGTAATGTCAGTTTGCTTTTTTCCAGTCACAGACAGGGATTCATCTATGGCGCTGCGATCCTGGGGTCTGGATCGGGTGTACTGGTGGTTGGTGGGAGGGCTCTGCCCACGCGCTGAAAATTTCCAAGGCTGGTTCCTTTGCTTGTGGTGGTCTGTGTCTGTCTCGGGCCTTTTGACGCCTTGGATTGTACCGTCTGGCATCTCACCACGTTTCTGCCTCTTCCAGGCAACACTGCATTACGGGAAAGTCAGACAGGGTGGAGCTAACCTGCAATACTAGTTACTAAGGGGTTGGTGGTAGCTGAGCTGATGCTCTCCCCAGCCATCCAGAACCTCCCACACGTGCCCCCCCACCCCAAACTGAGTCCGGAGGAGAGCTGATTGTCTTTGCCTTGCTCCCACGTTCTCATTCAAAGTTAACATTTAATACATTTATCAATACTGATTATGCAACTATTTCAGGCTCTCTGAAAAAAAGCTTAGAATGTGTAAGAAAGCACAAGGAAGACAAACAAAACTTTTTCTTTTTTTTTCTACAATCAGGGGTCTTATTCCACATACTGCGCTGTTCTCACATTTTACTCAACACAGTACTCGCAATACTTCCTTGCCTTTAAATCTTTTATAAGAGGAGCTTTAGAACTGCACGTTATTTTACAGGCTGGATGTGCCAAGCCCTGTTTAACCACAATCTGGTCAGATGTTGGGAGTATTTTCCCTTTCTAACTTGTGTTTACTCTTCTGAGCTTGCATTCGGCTTTCTTCGCACATCTGTGATACATTTTCCCCTTAGGATAAAATCTTCAAAGTAGAGTTGCTGTGTTGCTCAGGCTATTTTACAAGTTTAGTGGGTTTACGTCCCCCACATGTGTTGGAGGAGGACCTTTGGATTAAATCCACCTGCCTGGTGCAGGGGGTGGCAGCGGTCATGGTTTATAATGGTTAATTTGACAGGTCAAAATGGGTACCTAACTGGCATAAACATTTTGATTATTTTTTGTTTTGTTTTAAAATATTTTCTTTATTATTTGAACGAGAGAGAGAGAGAGCAAGAGAGGGGACAGCAGGGAGCCTGATGTGGGACTCTATCTCAGGACTGTGATGAGGACCTGAGCTGAGGACAGATACTTAAACAACTGAGCCACCCAGGCCCCCAACATTTTGAGTATTATTCGATAAATACAAATTTTTAAGTGTTTTCCTCTTAGGTTCACTGGGTTGTTTGTGTGTTTCCCATTTTTTTTCTATTTTACTTGTTATGTTTTATGTATTGCCCCCTGTAATTAAAGTATATTTTATTACCTTGTAAACTCTTAATTAACAAAGCAGATAGTTCATAGCTGTTCATCTGACTTTCATATTTTAACAATAAAATGTCTATTTTATTTTTATGAGGCCAAATATTTCCAAAATATTTTTCATGGTCTCTTCCTTTGCTTACTGATTACCTCATGCTGAGAAGGGGATAAATGTAAATTATATTATCTTTCCACTCTTACTTTATTTTTAAAGATTTTATTTGTTTATTTGAGACGGAGAGATCACAAGTAGACAGAGAGGCAGGCAGAGAGATAGAGGGGGAAGCAGGCTCCCTGCTGAGCAGAGAGCCTGATGCAGGGCTCGATCCCAGGAGCCTGAGATCATGACCTGAGCTGAAGGCAGAGGCTTAACCCACCGAGCCATCCAGCTGCCCCACCTTTCCAATCTTATGATTTAGGTTTTGTTTTGTTTTTTAACTTTAACTGATCCGAATTTACTTTGAAGTATAAGGAGAGTAGGTATTTAACATTTTGAGGTAGGGAGTGATCTAAGTACCAATTATGAAATACCTCCTTCAGGGATTTAAATGCTTCCTTTGGACAGTATTGACTATGTTCATACTTCAAGATTTAATTCCACCCAGCTATGCTTAGAATAATACAATAGTTTTAGCTACAGTACATTTTAAATTATTTTAACACCAGCACTTCACGTTCCATGGACTTTTCAATTTGGAAATTATCTTTTAAAATTTTACTTCTCTGTCTGCTATTTAACATGTGACTTTTCCTCTTTGATTATACATACTATTGTTGTAAATGTTCCTTGAGTGCATAAGCTTCCTTCTTCAGCTAACTTGCTCTCTGATTGCTCTCCCTTACTACCTTGCACTACACAAAGCTTCCATTTCAGACCACAAACCTCTACTGAATGTCAATACCTATTAATACCTATTAACACCAAACACCAGCTCTTTCCCTCCCATTTCTACTGTATTTCTACTCTTCTCCTCCCTGATTGTATAATGTCTGTCTCTCAACCTGTACAATTAAATAGCTAAGATTCTTGGAAAAGGTATGCTTACTTTTCAAACTAGAACTTCTTATATATATATATATATATATTTCATACTCTGGGATTTGGAACATACCTACATGTTCTCAAACCCAAAAGACATCCACATGAGCAGCAATCTCAAACTGTCATTTGCCGCACACCTCCACCTGATCTCAGTGGAGACAGAAAGAGATGCTGGTCTCCCAGGTGTACTTCCCTGACAACAGCTCAGTGATCCATTCTAGAAGCTACCATCTCCTTGACTAGAGGGCTCAACTGTGTTTCTCTCCTACTCTCTTCTACCAGTTGAATAATAGGTTTTACATCAAAATCAAATGTAATTTTGTGTAACATTATCAGAGGCTTTTAATAGATTAAGTTCAATCCATGTTTTGCAGGTAAGTTTTCCATCCTGTTTCACAGTTCCCTTGCCACTTAATCTTTGAGCAGCCCAGAGTGTCTGTCACTGTCCAGTCTTTTCTAGATGCTGTTAGTGTAGAAATCTAAGAAAAGAATAGCACTGGTTAAAAGCAAGAGTTGATAAACCTGATTTACATAGGCAGATAAAAAATGTGTTTCACTTTGAGCCACAGTTCTCTGTTGCAACCCATCTTTATCATTATAGCGAAACACAGTGATAGACAATATATAAATGAATGATCACGGCTGTGTTTCAGTAGGACTTTATTTACAAAAATAGATGCCAAGCTGGGTTTGTCCCTGGCATGTGGTTTGCTGACCGCTGGTTAGAATTGCAGGTGCTGGAGCTAAGTCACCTGAGAACGAGTATCTGTTCACCAATTTCTAGGTGTGTCATCAAGGGTAACTTTCTTAACTCCCTTGTGTCCCCAAAATAGGGCAGTCATAAAATGAAGATGATTATAAAATACACTTTCTAGGGTCCTATGGAGGACTGAAGGGATGAGCACAGGTAAAGCTCCTGGCATCCGCGTGCCTGGGAACATACCAAGCCCTAAAAAAAGTGTTGAATGTTGTGTTAGTTTGAGCCTAGTGCACCACATAGATCACTGAAAGAATATTTCTAGCATTTCGTTTCTCCTAACTTCTCTTGTTTAAGCCTCCAGACCTCTCCCATCCCTCCCCAAAGTAAAATCTTTAAGGAAATGCCAGTGGAGAGGTCTAACTGCTGCCTGCTCTGTTGTTTTATTTCCAGAAGGGAACATTGCAGTGGCAGCCCAGGGTCCTCCCAGGATACTCTGTAACACAGAAAACAAGGTCGGCTTTGTTATGGCTCCAGAAAAGCTCATTGCTTGTATTTCTTTTCACATGGTTTGCCAGTCAAGATCTATTTACTCCATGGTTTCTTGGCTAATTATTTCCAGCATGGCACTGATTGAGCTGTTAATAAAGTGTGAAGATGCCTTGCAGATGCATTCTGAGCCTTAAAGAAGCCATCTACATCTCAAACTGCAAACGGTGGTGTCCTCCGATCCCTCCAATATTCTGGCGATAGCATCTCCAATTGTAAAATTAATCAAACTTCTTTCAGTGACAGAAAAGTTAATTTAAAATTTTTGTCACAATTACCCGGAGTGTTATTGCAGCTTCTGACTTGTAATTAATTTCTCCTTCCCTTTTTCCATCACTGGGTTAGACTCCTTTGTAATAGTGATAAATGAAATAGCTGCCTGACCTTTTTTTTTTTTTTTATTTAAAATAAATTACTTTACAAGAAAAAAATTACTGCCAGGTAATCAACACCTTCAGATAAACAGGGGGAACATGGGGCATTAGGTACTTTATTGTTTCTCTCTCTTGCTATCTTTTTAATTTGTGTGTCTTCAGTGATTGAAATGACAAATGGAGAAAGAATGAAGTGAGTCTACTTTTATGGCTGTGTTCCCAGGTGGAACTAACATGGCTTGTGGTGTTGGTTTTTATGGGTGCCGGGGAACACCGGCAGAATCAGAGCGTGATGCTAAGAGATTGTAAATTAGGATAAAAGAAACCCACAGGGGAAGAAAGGAAACAAGATGTTATGTTTTCTTGAGCAATAACTAGAAACTTTAGTTCCCCCTCGGTGGGAACAAGCCCCTACTACTCCCAGTGTGGACCAGATGCGTGGGGGCACTTGGGAGCTCACTGGAAATGCAGAATCTTGGGCCCTGCCCTAGTCCCACTGAATCAAACAAAATCCTCATGTCACCTGCGTACATTCTAGGACCCGTAAAGCACTAAAGCACTGGTGCCCAGACTTAGAGTGAGGTGTCTGGAAGGCAGGTACAACTGAGGTTTATAAGCAAGTAGCAAAGCTCATGGGACCTCACTACTACTTGTGCACAGAAGAGTCCAGGGTGCACATTGGAATTTCAGAACATGAACAATTCAAGGAAAAGGAATGAAAAGTGATCATTAAAAACAGGAATTGCTTTTCTTGTCCCCCTGCAAGAGGCCCAGCTTTCTGATGGCTGTCTCTTTTCTGCAAACCATGGGATGACAAGGACCTTTCAGCTCTATCCCAAGAGGTCCCCAGACTCTGACCAACGGAGTGGAAAGAGTAGTGGAATGGATCTACTAGACCCAACTGGAAATTCCAAAGCAGTTGGTATAAGACTGTCAGAAGCTTTTGTAGAGTAAATGAGTTGTTCAGGATTATGAAAGCATGAACAAGGATTTTCTACCTCTGAAATGGAAAGCTTGGGACACAGGAGGATGTTACCTGACCGAGATGCTGGAGACAGAACAAGTAGGTAAGCAACACTCAGGACCTAAGATGGGCCATCCTCTGGGCTGTACACTGGACAGATAGCCATGAAGACAATATGGGCTCCACTGGAGGAACTCAGAGTCTGAATAATGGTGGGGCAATGATCTTGGTTTCTCTCTGGGGCTTGGTTTATTACTTTCTTTTTTTTTTTTTTTTTAAGATTTTATTTATTTATCAGAGAGAGAGGGAGAGAGCGAGCACAGGCAGACAGAATGGCAGGCAGAGGCAGAGGGAGAAGCAGGCTCCCTGCTGAGCAAGGAGCCCGATGTGGGACTCGATCCCAGGACGCTGGGATCATGACCTGAGCCGAAGGCAGCTGCTTAACCAACTGAGCCACCCAGGCGTCCCTGGTTTATTACTTTCTTCGTAATACACTACTTTTCTCCGTAATCCAGTCAGTGACTCTATTTTGCCTCCAGATCTTACCACAAGTAGAACTAAGGAGCAGTGGTGAACTCTGGGCTACATTCCCTGGAGTTGGGACAGTTTGAGTGGGACTTCTGCTGTCACTGGAAATGTGCTTATTTGTTCATGTTATTAGTAAACAAGGTAGTTAAAGAGGCTGGCTTTCAAAAATCTCCATCCTTGATAGAGAGCTCTGAGAATATGTACTGTACATGCACAGTACTTTTCTGGGGAAAACAAGACTGGCTTGGGATCTTCGTTGTGAAATCCTCTGTCAAAATTAATTAAGGGAATCACATAATTACAATTTATGCATCTAGATGGCCCCTAGTGGCTTGTTTATTAATATGGGATTAGTTTTAAAACATATGAAATAACAATGAAAATACTAAATGGCATTTTTGGGGGAGATAAAGAGCTAAAGAAATCTTTGATTTAATCCTATCTTAATGGCAGTTATGGTTAGGATGGGAGTACTACCCCCGTTAAACTTAATCATGTTAGGTATAAATCCTCAGATTGGGGGCCCAAGGATGGGAGATCCTACAGAAAGCCAGTATTATTTTAAAACCCAGGCCACGTCATGAACAAACTTATTACAGGTGGCAAGGCTGGTGGGAGATCATTGCCAGCCCCCCGGCTTCATAGGGAGGCACTTGCTTCGAGATTGGGCTCCTCTGGCCCTTGATAAACGGAGTTATCACTAACACACACATGCTGCTGAATATATTACTTCATTCACCAAATGGAGATTTAAAGTGACTTTGTAACATGCCAAATTAGGTTAATTATCTTTTAAGAGTGTTTTGGAAAAAACTCTAAATGTTCTGTTCTAAGGCTGCAGGGGACCTGGCATGAGCTGGCCTTTATTTTTAAAAAAAAAAATCACTTATTTTTCTCCTGCTTTATTACTGTTGCCTGCTTTAAGGGACACCCAGAAAGTGTCCCTTGTGGCACCCTCTTCCTCTGCCAGCCCAAGGTCACTTTCACGGAGACCATGGTCCTCCCTTCTCCTTCCATCTTCTCCATTCTTGCCCTCTGTGTGCTGGGAGGAGCCACACTCTATTATGGTGTGTGTGTGTGTGTGTGTGTGTGTGTGTGTGTGTGTGTGTGTGAGAGAGAGAGAGAGAGAGTGAGAGAGAGAGAGAGTTGGGGAAGGAGGGAGAGAGAGGGAGGGAGAGAGAATCTTAATTAAGCTCCATGCCCAGTCCAGAGCCCAACTTGGGGCTCGGTCTCACAACCATAAGATCATGACCTGAGCTGAAATCAAGAGTTAATGCTTAACCAACTGGGCTACCCAGGGGTCCCATCAATTCTGATTCTTGAAGATGCCTACCCACTTCTATTATTCTTGACATTTTGACAAAGCCATCTCAGTTCAGCAGGGAGCCTCATGAGGGCAGAAGCAGAACACCTTGATTAGAGAATCCTAGCAGGGGCACATGCTTAGGAAGCAAGCTCCCATGGTACGTGTCTAATGGATGCCAGTGAAGTGCATCACATAATCAGAATGTAGTTGGTGGTCAGAGCTGCTGGTATGTGTGAATCGTGCAACTTCTCAGCTTAAAATCCCTTTAATGTTTTTGCTTTCTATGGGATAGAATAAAACTCTAACATCACCTGCAAGGTCCTCCACCAGGGTCCTTCCATGCCTATTTCACTCTCCTCTTTTAGCGTTTAAACCAATGGAGAATCTCAAGACCCTGAGGGTATTGAAACCCCTCCTGCCATCATGTTTCCAACATATTCTTTCCTTTCCTGAGGAGTCTTCTCCTCTCCATCTTTACCCTTCACGTTTCTTTGCTGGTCAGCACCTCTTGCACTGGAGCGCTCTGCTTTGATACTCTCTATGAAGCCTCTCTGAATCCCCCCCACCCACCCACCCAGTGCTGGTTCAGATTTGTGTCTGTTCATGCAGTATCTCATACCACCTGCCCACTCCCAGATTACTCAGAAGTTTCATCTCCTGGACTGTGAGCTCATTGAAGGTCATTGGAGACAGATGTCATACCTGTCATAGGGATCCCCAACCCCTAGACCCTGTGCAGAGCAGCTGCTCAGTTATCTGGTGTTGAAAGAACTAGTTGCCTCTGCTTATTCATAGGGGAGTTAAATTGTCATCAGAGAGACTAAACCTCCAGATTTGGGTGCCTCATTAAGAATGGGATATTAATTTTGGAAGAACCTCAGCAGAAAGACTTGAAATGTGTATGGTTTGTAGAGATTCTGCCATTATGGCAGCTGAGAAATGTCATCCTGTGTGAGCAGCAGTGTGCTGAGGACGACTCCTAGGGAGGCTGACATTGGTATATCAGGACACCTAGGTAATCTCACTTAAATAGTGCTCTAGTACCAAAGGCAGGTGAAGTCTGTGAACTCCTGGAATTGAATAGAAAACCCTATGTGTGGGTGACAGTAGTTATCCATATTGAATATCTACCCCCACTTCTTCCTCCACACCCCATTAAATGGGATTTGCATTCTACCTTTTCTCACCTTTTATATAGTACCAGGTATAAGGAGTCGCTTAAGTAAGGGTAGGGGTAAAGCATCCTGAATGTGTTTGTCTCTTTGAGAGGTCTTAGAATATGACAAAATATTTCACCCCTTGGCATTACTACCAGCAAATTCCTTGCTGGGTGCATGTGAGAACCTGTTTCAGGCAATGTGTCAGGGATCACTCTAAGTTTGTAGAATGGCCTAGAAATAAGAAAAATAATTGCTGCTGTTTTCTGAACATTTCTTGTGTTCAGTATACCATGTTACATGCATTTGGGGCTTGTATCTCATTTTAATACTCATAGCAGAGTACCATTATTGTCCCCATTTTATCAGCAAGGGAAATTGAGGCCCAGAGAGAGAGGCTGGCCAACAACATGCAGCCAGTAAGAAGCAGTCAGTATTTGAACCCAAAGAGTTGGTTTCTAGAACCCATGCTTTTATTCAATATATATTGTAGGTGATCTTGTAGGCCCATTTCACAGATAAGGAAAGTATGGGTCACAGAAATTAAGTAACTTACCCATGGTCACCCTGTTTTGTGATTAGCAGAGCCGGACTTGAAATCAGATCTGACTGCCAACCCAGTGCTGGTGACCCCAGGCTGTTCTGCTTCCTGCTGGTTGTCTGTAGCTGGTGCCTTCTGGTTCACACCCAGTTCCTTAGAGACCTCTCTTGGGGGTTCTACTGATAATTTCCTATGTTAGCTGTATAAATATTTCAGCATAGGAGAGTTAATTTTGCTCTTCAGTCTGTGTGAGGCAGCCAAAGTATGTACTCAGCCCCATTGCATCTGTGATAAATGTTCCTCACAGTGGGTGTTCTGATAGCAGTAACTCCGGTAAATTGTCTTAAGGGGAGCTAGTGCAATGTGACTCATCATTAGTTGTGAGTGTAGGTGGAAGCATTACTAGAGCCACTGGAGGTATTTTTCCCTGAACTCTCTTCTTCATTATTTTTAAGTACAATGTCCTAAGCGACAGAGTGAGTTATGACACTGGACCAAGGGATCTTTTAGACGATATTTTTAATCACGAACCATTCAAAGCATTCTCTTCTGGCAAGATATTTTCTCCAGATTCCTGAATTTGTAGGCAGAAAACGAGTATGGTTCGGGTAGGTTTGGTATGTCTGAACCTGTTGGCCACTGACAGGATTCATGTTTCCTGCTGACCTTCTAGAGAAGAGTCTTATGTCTCTGTGCTGCAAAGGGTATTACTTGTTTTCATTCAGCAGTTAGTCAGTATAGCTCAGTAAGGTTCCAGGCATAGAGACATAGGGTAAATAAGACGGTTAAGATCCTTCCCTTGGAGGAGCTGGGCAATAAACAGGGAAAAGCACAAGCAAGGACAGCTGAGCACTGCACTATGTGCCGTGAAGGACATAAAGACGGAGAGTGCTACTGATTGCTTGGGTGGCCCTAAATACCAAGGACCATGAAGGGTGACCTCTTTGTAGAGCTTCTATTTATAGGGAAACTCAAGTAGGAGACAAAAGCAGGGGGAAGCATTCCAGGCAGAGGAACTAGCATATACAAAGATCCTGAGTTGGGGAAAATCTTGTCAGTGTGGAGAAACTAAAAGCAGAGGATGCCAGCTGGAGAGTGGGGGCATGAGAGGTGGTTGTCATGTGGGGTACTGCTGAGGAAGTAGGTAGGGTCTGGGTTGTGCAGGACCCTGCAGGTGTTGATATATTTGCAGGGACATTGGTAAGCCACTGCAACATTTTAAGCAGAGAATTTATATGATATTATTGATGATTTTAAAAGTTTCCTCTAGCTGTTGCATCACAATTGGGTTAGACTGAAAAACTACAAAGTATTGCTGAAAGAAATTTTAAAAAAACATAAATAGAAAGACATCTTGTATTCATTAATTAGAAGACTAACTAGCATGAAAATGATAAGGTTACCCAAAGCAATCTACAGATTCAGTGTAATTCCTATTAAAAAAAAAAAAAAAAGCTTGTGTTTGCAGAAAGAGGAAAAACCAATCCTAAAATTTACATGAAATCGCAAGGGACCTCGAATAACCAAAACAATGTTGAATAAGAATAAAGTTAGATCGGGGCACCTGGGTGGCTCAGTGGGTTAAGCCGCTGCCTTCGGCTCAGGTCATGATCTCAGGGTCCTGGGATCAAGTCCCGCATCCTGCTCTCTGCTCAGCGGGGAGCCTGCTTCCCTCTCTCTCTCTCTCTCTCTCTCTCTCTCTCTGCCTACTTGTGATCTTTCTCTGTCAAATAAATAAATAAAATCTTTAAAAAAAAGAAAGAATAAAGTTAGATCATTCAGACATCCTGATTTCAAAAATTACTACAAAGATGCAGTAATCAAAATAGTGTCATATTGGTATAAGGACAGATGTGTAGGTCAATGGACTAGAATAGAGAACCCAGAGGGAAACTCTAGCATTTAAGATCAAATGATTTTTGACACATATGTCAAGATCATTTGGTAGGAAGGAAAAATGTCTTTTTATGAAATGGTGCTGGAAAAATTGGATATTCACATGCAAAAGAATGAAGTTGGACACTTTCTTTACAACATACCCAAAAATCAACCCCATATGGGGTGCCTGGGTGGCTCAGTGGGTTAAGCCTCTGCCTTCGGCTCAGAGCATGATCCCAGGGTCCTGGGATCGAGACCCGCATCGGGATCTCTGCTCAGTAGGGAGCCTGCTTCCTCCTCTCTCTCTCTCTCTGCCTGCCTTTCTGACTACTTGTGATCTCTGTCAAATAAAGAAATAAAATCTTTTTAAAAATTAAAAAAAAAAACCCAAATGGACCAAAGATATAAATGTAAGAGCTAAAACTCCAAAACTCTTAGAAGAAAATAAAGAAAAAGCATCATGACATTTGACTTCACAATGACTTTTTTTATTTGACATTAAAACTGTTGCAGGCAATAAAAGAAAATACTTCAACAAAATTAAAAACTTCTGTGTAGGGACATGTGGGTGGCACAGTCTGTTAAACATCGGACTCTTGATTTCGGCTCAGGTTGTGATCTCAGGCTCCTGAGATGGAGACCTGTGTCAGGCTCTGTGCTCAGTGGGGAGTCTGCTTGAGAGTCTGTCTCTCCCTCACCTTCTACCCTTCCCACTTGTGTGCTCTCTTTCTCTCTCAAATAAATCTTATATAAAAAAACCAACCCAAACATCTGGGCAATCAAGAACACAACCATGAGAGTGGAAAGGGAACCAACAAAATGAGAAAATGTCTGTAAATCATATATTTAATATGGGATTAATATCTAGAATATATTAAAAACACTAACTCAATAATAAAAAAAAAAAAAACCAATAAGCCCAATTTAAAAATGGGCAAAGTACTTAAATAGACATTCCTCTAGTGAAGACATGTAAGTGGCCAACAAGCACATGAAAAGGTGAAAAGAAAATGTTACTATTCATTAGGGAACTGCAAATCAAAAACCAAAATGAGATACTATTTCACATCTGTTAGGAAGGTTATTATAAAAAAAATAGAAAACAACAGGATGTGGCGAAATTAGGACCCTTGTATATTGCTTATGGGAATGTAAAATGGTGCAAGTTGCTTTTGAAAACACTATGGTAGTTCCTTAAGAAATTAAACAGAGAATTACAACATGATAAATCAACTCTACTTGTAGATCTATACCGCAAAGAATTTAAAGCAGAGACTCAGATTCTTGTACATCAGTATTCATAGCAGGATTATGCACAGTAGACAAAATATAGAAACAACCCCAGTCCATCAAAAAATGAATAAAGTTTGCATATTGTATATATACATTTATATGTATATGTATATATATGAAAAAGTTTGTGTATATACACACAGTGAAATATTATTCAGCCTTTAAAAAGGGGGAAACCTAACACAGGCTACAACATGGATGAACCTTGAAAACATGCTAAGTGGAATAAGCCAGACACAAAAGGATAAATAATGCATAATTCTACTTATGTGAAATATCTAGAATAGGCAAATTTATAGAGACCCAAAGTAGAATAGATGTTTCCAGGGGCTAGGGGAAGTTGTTATTTAATGGGCACAGAATTTGAGTTTGGTTTGATAAAAAGTTCTGGAGTTGGATAGCGGGGAAGGTTACATAATGTTGTGAAGGTATGTGATCACACTGGGTTGTACACGGTACAGTGGTGGCAGTGATTGATTTTATGTTCGGTATCTTTGACCACAATTAAAAGAAATAAAGAAGATTGGATTGGAAGAAGGAAAAGACTATAAACAGGCATACTGGTAAGGAAAATTGTGTGTAGTTAAGAGAGGAAAATGTTTTAGGTTAGGGTGGGGGCAGATGAAATGAAGGAGGGTTTTGTGGATGTGTGTCATTTGTAGGGTTGGAATATCAACCACTAATTGTCTTTTAGTTTTTACTTTTTGTTTTGTTTTTCAGCTTGAGCCAAAATAAAAATAGCTCTTACTGAAATATATTTTACTTTGGGAAGATTCTATCAGTACAGTGGCTGTTAAGTAGCTCGCATTTATTCTTTCACATCTGTGTTCATCCTTGGTGATTCTTCTACCCTAGGTTTACCTGTCTGGGGCCAGAAAAACTAGCATTAGAGTTAAGGGTCTCTGACTCCATGGTCTTAACCTGTAAATAAATTCCCCCAAACTCTCAGCAGGCACTTGTTTTTGAGAAGGCAAGTAAAATATTGATTTTAATGTAGTATTTGCATTGTAAATTAGCTCTTCAGAACAGGTAGAATTTTTTTTTTGGTATTGTTTTGGGCATCCTCAAAGGATGACAAAACAGCTTTCATTTCTTACTAGCTTGTGTCTCTGAGATAGATTTACACAGAGGATCACATTGGAGGCCCATGCACAGAGGCTTGGCCAAGTGGTCAATTTCCTGAAGTGATAGTTTTTCTCCCTGTGCCAAAAGGAAAGTCACAGTGAATATTGTGGGGGTTCATTTTGGAAAGTGTACTGCTTCTAAAGCCTGTTCATTAAAGCAAAGAGAAATACTTTAATGGCTCCTGTGTGCATACTGGCCCCTGTTTTCTAGAGTGGAACAGCTGTGTTGGTATTATGGTGGGTAGGCAGACTGCAGTGCCTTGTGCAGGTCTGGGATGAAGTGATTGGAAGATGATTAGCAAGTTTTGGGCAGCCACTGTGACACTGAGAAGCCAATCCCAAAGTGTCTCATACTCACTACCAACATCAGAAACAGGGCCATGTGTTCATAGGGACCCTGATCCACAGACACTGAGTTGTAGCCCAAGGAAAATAAGCCCCTTTAGGAGGTGATGAGGGTACAGGGGTCTTTGAGAAAGATTTCATGGTTAGTTTCCTTTTTACTTTTATAATCACACAATCTTTCCAAGCTGACTTGGAGTTTATGGGGGAAAATACTCGTAACTCCTATTACGAAAATAAGAATACTCATAACTCCTATTATGAAAATAACCATGGTAATTGTAGTGAGCTCTCAAAGAATGTTAACTAATGTGCCAGGAACTGTGTTATGGGTCTGTTATAAACTGAATTGTGTTACCCTAAAATTCATGTTGAAGTCCAAACCCCCAATACGATTGTGTTTGGAGATAGCAATTTTAGGGATGAAATTAAGGTTAAGTGAAGTCATAAGAGTGGAGCTCTAATACAGTAGGACTGGTGTCTTTATAAGAAGACAGAGCAGAGATCTGGAGGGTGGGAGCACACTAAGAAGGTAGCTATCAGCAAGCTGGGAAATTAGGTCTAATGAGACACCACTCTCCTGGAACATTGATCATGGGCTTCCAGGCTCCAGAACCATGAGAACAGAAATTTCTGTTGTTTAAGCTACCCTGCCTGAGGTATTTTGTTTGAGCAGCCCAAGCCAGCAAATGTAGGATCCAACATAATTTATCCCACTGCTCCTCACAACCTATAAGATAAGTAGTATATTCCCAATTTTGTGGATGAGGACACAAACTTTGAGTTGACGGCAGCTTCTCCTCTTAAACTTTGTGAGTCATAGTTTCACTAAAGAAAATAAACATTCTTGCTTTATTTATTTATTTACATTAACATATAATGTATTATTTGCCCCAGGGGTAAAGGTCTATGAATTGTCAGGCCTCCTCATTTCACAGCACTCACCATATCACATACCCTCCCCAATGTCCTTAACCCAGTCACCCTCTCTATACTCCCTCTCCCCCCAGCAACCCTCAGACTGTTTTGTGAGATTGAGTCTCTTATGGTTCTTCTCCCTCCCGATTCCATCTTGTTTCATTTTTTTTCCTTCCCTACCCCCTAAACCACCCACCCTGCCTCTCAAATTCTTCATATCAGGGAGACCAGATGATAATTCTTTCTCTGATTGATTTATTTCACTCAGCATAATACCCTCTAGTTCCATCCACATCATTGCAAATAGCAAAATTTCATTTCTTTTGATGGCTGCTTAGTATTCCATGGTAGGTATGTATGTGTGTGTGTGTGTGTGCGCGCACACACACACACCGCTTCTTTCTCCATTCATCTGTTGATGGACATCTAGGTTCTTTCCACAGTTTGACTATTGTGGACATTGCTGCTGTAAACATTCGGGGGCATGTGCACTACATTTGTACCTTCAAGGTAAATACATAGTAGTGTGATTGATGGGTCATAGGGGAGCTCTATTTTCACCTTTTTTAGGAACTTCCATGCTGTTTTCCAGAGTGGCTGCACCAGCTTGCATTCCCACCAACAGTGTAGGAGGGTTCCTCTTTCTCTGCATCCTTACCAACATCTGTCATTTCCTGACTTGTTAATTTTAGCCAATCTGACTGGTGAGAGGTGGTATCTTATTGTGGTTTTGATTTGTATTTCCCTGATGCTGAGTGATGTGGAGCACTTTTTCATGTGTCTGTTGGCCATCTGGATGTCTTCTTTGCAGGAATGTCTTTTCATGTTGTCTGCCCATTTCTTGATTGGATTATTTGGTCTTTGCATGTGGAGTTTGATAAGTTCTTTATAGATTTTGGATACTAGCCCTTTGTCTCATATGTCATTTGCAAATGTTTTCTCCCATTCTGTCAGTTGTCTTTTGGTTTTGTTGACTGTTTCCTGTGCTGTGCAAAAGCTTTTGATCTTGATGAAATCCCAATAGTTCATTTTTGCCCTTGCTGCCCTTGCCTTTCTAGGAAGAAGTTGCTGCAGCTGAGGTCAAAGAGGTTGCTGCCTGTGTTCTCTAGGATTTTGGTGCATTCCTATCTCACATCGAGGTCTTTTTTAAAATTTTATTTTATTTATTTATTTGACAGAGATCACAAGTAGGCAGAGAGGCAAGCAGAGACAGAGAGGAGGAATCAGGCTCCCTGCTGAGCAGAGAGCCCAATGTGGGGCTCTATCCCAGGATGCTGGGATCATGGCCTGAGCTGAAGGCAGAGGATTTAACCCGCTGAGCCACCCAGATGCCTCTCACATTGAGGTCTTTTACCCACTTTGAGTCTATTTTTGTGTGTGGTGTAAGGAAATGGTCCAGTTTCATTCTTCTGCATGTGGCCGTCCAGTTTTTCCAGCACCATTTATTGAAGAGACTGTCTTTTTTCCATTGGACATTCTTTCCTGCTTTCTTGAAGATTAGTTGACCATAGAGTTGAGGGTCTATTTCTGGGCTCTCTATTCTGTTCCATTGATCTATGTGTCTGTTTTTGTGCCAGTACCATACTGTGTTGATGCTGATAGCTTTCTAATAGAGCTTGAAGTCTGGAATTGTGACATCACCAATTTTGGCTTTCTTTTTCAACATCCTCTGGCTATTTGGGGTCTTTTCTGGTTCCATATAACTTTTAGGATTATTTTTTCCATTTCCTTGAAAAAAACTGATGGTCTTTTGATAGGCATTGCATTAAATGTGTAGATTGCTTTAGGTAGCATAGACATTTTCACCATATTTGTTCTTCCAATCCATGACCATAGAACATTTTTCCATTTCTTCCTGTCTTCCTCGATTTCTTTCATGAGTACTTTATAGTTTTCTGAGTACAAATTCTTTGCCTCTTTGGTTTGGTTTATTCCTAGGTATCTTACAGTTTTGGGTGCAATTGACTCCTTACTTTCTCTTTCTTCTGTCTTGTTGTTGGTGTATAGAAATGCAACTGATTTCTGTGCATTGATTTTATGTCCCGACACTTTTTACTAAATTCCTGTATGACTTCTAGCAGTTTTGGAGTGGAGTCTTTTGGGTTTTCCACATGAAGTATCATACCATCTACAAAGAGTGAGGGTTTGATTTCTTCTTTGCCGATTCAGATGCCTTTTATTATTTCTGTTGTTGTTGTTGTGTGATTGCTGAGGCTAGGACTTCTAGTACTATGGTGAATAGCAGTGGTGACTCCCTGCTGTGCTCCTGACCTTAGGGGAAAAGCTCTCAGTGTTTCGCCATTGAGAATTATATGCACTGTGGGTTTTTCAGAGATGGCTTTGATGATATTGAGGTATGTATCTTCGATCCCTACACTTTGGAGAGTTTTTTTTTTTTTTTTTTAAGATTTTATTTATTTATTTGACAGAGAGACAGAGCACAAGTAAGTGCAGAGGCAGGCAGAGAGAGAGGGAGGAAGCAGGCTCCCCGCTGAGCGGAAAGCCCAATGTAGGGCTCGATCCTAGGACCCTGAGATCATGACCTGAGCTGAAGGCAGAGGCTTAACCCACTGAACGCCCCAGGTACCCCTGAAGAGTTTTGATCAAGAAAAGTTACTGTACTTTGTCAAATGTTTTTTCTGCATCTATTGAGAATCTCATGTATTTTTTGTTCTTTCTTTTATTAATGTGTTGTGTCACATTGATTGATTTGTGGATGTTGAACCAACCTCGCAGCCCAGGAATAAATTCCACTTGGTTGTGGTGAATAATCCTTCTAATGTACCATTGGATCCTGTTGGCTAGTATTTTGGTGAGAATTTTTTTGTCTGTGTTCATCAAGGATATTGGTGTGTAATTCTCCTTTTTGATGGGGTTTTGTCTGGCTTTGGGATCAAAGTAATGCTGGCCTCATAAAATGAGTTTGGAAGTTTTACTCCAATTTCTATTTTTGGAACGCTCTCAGGAGAATAGGTATTAATGCTTCTTTGAATGGTTGGTAGAATTCCCCTGGGAAGCCGTCTAGCCCTGGGCTCTTGTTTCTTGGGAGATTTTTGATGACTGCTTCAATCTCCTTGCTGATTATGGGTCTGTTCAGGTTTTCTGTTTCTTCCTGGTTCAGTTGTGGTAGTTTATATGTCTCCAGGAATGCATCCATTTCTTCCAGATTGTCAAATTGCTGGCATATGGTTGTTCATAATATGTTCTTATAATTGTTTGTATTTCTTTGGTGTTGGTTGTGATCTCTCCTCTTTCATTCATGATTTTATTTATTTGGGTTTTTTCTCTTTTCAGTTTGAGAAGTCTGGCCAGGGATTTATCAATCTTACTAATTCTTTTAAGGAACCATCTCCTAGTTTCAGTGATTTGTTCTACTATTTTTTTTTTGGTTTCTATTTCATTGATATCTGCTCTGCTCTGATCTTTATTATTTCTCTTCTCCTGCTGGGTTTGGGCTTTCTTTCTTGTTCTTTCTTCAGCTCCTTTAGGTATAGGGTTAGGTTGTGTACTTGAGAACTTATTTCTTGAGAAAGCCTTGTATTGCTATATACTTTCCTGTTAGGACCGCCTTTGCTGCATCCCACAGATTTTGAACAGTTATGTTTTCATTTTCATTTGTTTCCATGAATTTTTTCAATTCTTCTTTAATTTCCTGGTTGACCCATTCATTCTTTAGTAAGATGTTCTTTAGCCTCCATGTATTTGAGTTCTTTCCGAGTTTCCTCTTGCGATTTGAGTTCTAGCTTCAAAGCATTGTGGTCTGATAATACGCAGGGAATGATCCCAATCTTTTGGTACTGGTTGACACTTGATTTGTAACGCAGGATATGATCTATTCTGAAGAATGTCCCATGTGCACTGGAGAAGAATGTGTGTTCTGTTGCTTTGGGATGGAAAGTTTGGAATATATCTGTGATGTCCATCTGATCCAGTGTGTGATTTTACTCCTTTATTTCCTTGTTGATCTTTTGTTTGGATTATTTGTCCATTTCAGTGAGATAGGGTGTTAAAGTCCCCTACTATCATTGTATTATTGTTGACGTGCTTCTTTGATTTTGTTATTAACTTGTGTCTGCTCCCATGTTAGGGGCATAAATATATAAAATTGTTAGATCTTCTTGTTGGAAGAACTCTTTAAGTATTATATAGTGTCCTTCCTCATCTCTTATTATAGTCTTTGGCTTAAAATCTAATTTATTTGAGATAAGGATTGACACCCCAGCTTTCTTTTGATGTCCATTAGCATGGTAAATGGTTTTCTACCCCTTCACTTTAACTCTGGAGGTGTCTTTGGGTCTAAAATGAGTTTCTTGTAGCCAGCATACCAATGGGTCTTGCTTTTTTTTTTTTATCAATTCTGATACCCTGTATATTTTGCTTGGGGCATTTAGCCCATTTCGTTCAGGGTAGCTATTGAAAGATATAAATTTAGTGCCATTGTATTACCTGTAAGGTGACTGTTATTATTTATTGTCTCTGTTCCTTTCTGGTCTACTACTTTTAGGCTCTCTCTTTGCTTAGAGGACCCCTTTCAATATTTCCTGTAGAGCTGGTTTGGTGTTTACAAATCCTTTTAATTTTTGTTTCTCCAAAGATTTTTATCTCTCCTTCTATTTCCAATGATATAGCTGGGTATAGTATTCTTGGCTACATATTTTTCTCATTTAGTGCTCTGAATATATTATGCTAGTACTTTCTGGCCTGTCAGGTCTCTGTGGATAAGTATCCTGCCAATCTAATATTTCTGCCGTTGTTTGTTAAAGACTTCTTGTCCTGAGCTGCTTTCAGGATTTTCTTTTTGTCATATAGACTTGTAAGTTTTACTATTAGATGATGGGGTGTGAACCTATTTTTATTGATTTTGATGGGGATTCTCTGTGCCTCCTGGATTTTGACACTTGTTCCCTTTCCCATATTAGGGAAATTCTCTAATACAATTTTCTCCAATATACCTTCTGCACCCCCCTTCTTCTTCTTCTGGAATCCCAATTATTCTAATATTGTTTTGTCTTATGGTATCACTTATCTCTCGAATTCTTCCCTCATGGTCCAGTAGTTGTTTGTCTCTCTTTTCCTCAGCTTCTTTATTCTCCATCATTTGGTCTTCTGTATCACTAATTCTCTTCTGCCTCATTTATCCTAGCAGTAAGAGCCTCCATTTTTTATTGCACCTCATTAATAGCTTTTTGATTTCAACTTGGTTAGTTTTAGTTCTTTTGTTTTTCCAGAAAGAGATTTTATTTCTCCAGAAAGTGTTTCTCTAATATCTTCCATGCCTTTTTTGAGCTGTCACCTTGAGATCTGTTATTCTGAACTCTAGTTCTGACATATTACCAATGTCCATACTGATTAGGTGTCTAGCCATTGGTACTGCTTCTTGCTTTTTTTTTTTTTTTGTGGTGAGTTTTTCCATCTCATCATTTTATCCAGATAAGAATATATGAACGAGAGAATAAAATACTTTATGTGTGGCAAAGACCCCAGAGAAATGTACACTAACCAAATCAGATGACCCCCAAAACCAGGGAGAGAAGAAAAGGGGAAAATATATATATACATATATATATTTGGGTATATTCTGGTCTCTTAGAAGAAACTACCTCACAAAATTTTAAAGAAATACACACACACACACACACACACAAAAAAAAAATAAGGGTAAACCCGATGAAGGGATGGAATATGACTGTAAAGATGAAAATTTTTAAAAAATTCTAAAAAAGGAATTGATAAGATAAGTTGGTTGGAAAAAGAAAAGAAAAAAAGAGGAGAGCATGTGCTCAGGCTGGAGACTATAACAAAGCCATGTGCTAGATTTAGGGTATATTTTGTTTAGAAGAAATTGTATCCCAAAATTTTAAAGAAAATAAAAACCTATGTGTATACAAAAAATAAGGTTAATTACTATGAAGGGATAATATATGACTATAACAATGAAGGTTTAAAAGTATATTTTTTAGAAATGTATTGTTAAGATAAACTAGTTTATAAATATTAAAAGAGGAAAGAGGAAATGTTTAAAAATAGAATAAGAAAAAACATAGAATAAAAAATTTAACTTTATAAGACTAAAGGATCATGGGGAAAAAGCCATGAATTCTATGCACTGCTTTCCCCTAGCTCTGGAGTTCCACTGTTCTCCTTGATTGGTGAGCTTGGTCATGGCTGGATGTTCTTACTGATTTCCTGTTGCAGTGATTCTCAAATGTCTTTGCCTGAGGCAGAATTGCACTGCCTTTGCCAGGGGCCAGGCTATGTAATCTGCTCAGCTTTTCTCTCCAGAGCCTTTGTTCCTTGAAGCTTTCTGTAGAGCTTTGGAGGATGAGAGTGAAAATGGCGGACTCCCAATCTCTGGCCCGGAGGAGCCAAGAGCTCAGGGCCCTACTCCTCAGTGTGCCCTTAGAGAAAAGCAATCAAACCCTCCCATCTCCCTGATCTCCAGCCGTACTCTAAGCTCATCCGGCCTGTAACCGAGCATTTCTATCTCTATCTCTGGCCCACGGCCCCATTTGGAGTCTCCAAACCCAGCAGATTCCTGCTGTGCATTCTTGGGCCACTCCTCCTGGGGCAGGATGGAGGGGGTCTCTTCGGATCTGCCACTTGTGGGGTCCCTGCTCGAAGAGCAGTGGTCCAATCTGATAGCTCACTCCTCGGCTATGTCTCTGTAGTCAGCTTCCCAACTCCAATACCTGGTATTTCTGCCACACTCAGACACCCTGATCTTTCTGTGATGCTGCACGACCTGAGACTACACTGTCCCCACGTAGGCTCCACCCCCACTTAGTCTCTGGAGCGGTGTTCCTCAGTGGAGCAGACTTCTAAAAGTTCTGATTTTGTGCTGCACTGCTCTGCCACTTACCAGGAGCCCACCCCTCCCGCCATGGTCTATCTTCCCATCACTTCAGATTCCTGTCACTTCTCCACATGTCCTACCTTTCAGAAAGTCATTGATTTTCTGTTCCTAGAATTGCTGCTCCTCTTCTCTTCTATCTCCTGTTGAGTTTGTAGGTGTTCGGAATGGTTTGATAATTATCTAGCTGAACTCCTGGGACCTGATGTCATTTCAGTATGCTATAGCTCTGCCATTTTGGCCCCCTCCCCCAACATTCTTGCTTTAAATGGCTTGCTTTCTGTTACTATGATACCGGATGTGGTGTTTTTACCTTCCATGTGTCATCATCACCAGCTAGGGTAGCTAGTACATAACTTCATTGAATGAAAGAAGTTGAGGCATTACAGGTGAAAGTTAATGTGGAGTTATTTGAATCATCAACCATCTAATTTCATTGATTTAATATATGATTATATCTTCTCTACTTAAGGAGGGTAAGCATTGCCCAGATAGAAAATTCAGCTCCATTTTCATGAGTGATTGACTAAATATATCCTGAGGGAAAATTTATGGTTCTTGGGCAATTCATTGCAAAGAAAAGATACAGAAAGTCAACCTGGCATGACTGAAGTTTTTAGGCAGAGAGGTGGCTATTTGTATGTTTTTTGAAATTAAGCTCATTTATTTCAACAATGTATTCCAGAAATAATCCTGCTCACTTGCCTCCAGAATTGAGTTGTTGAGTGCAAAAAACCTTGGATCCATGTTCTCAATTATTTATACTTCCTGGTGACTGACACTAGTGAACCCTAAGTCTTTGAAAAGAAAACATTGCCCAGCTGACATTGTTCTCATTTTTCTGAAGAGCATCAGACATTCCTTGAGCCTGTTCCTTGCCTTTTTCTCCTTAGGTCTGGAAGAAAATTTTCTCAGGTGAGAGGCATTTGTACATGCCTTTTGTTTTCCTTTGCAATACTGTTACTAAAGGAGACTAATCATTCTTATCTTCTTAGACATCAGTTCAGGATGACAAGCTACACACATTAAAAACCCCCATTTTTTAAAAGATTTTATTTATTTGAGAGACAGAGATCACAAGTAGGCAGAGAGGTAGGCAGAGAGAGAGGAGGAAGCAGTCCTCCCGCTAAGCAGAGAGCCCAATGCGAGGCTCGATCCCAGGACCCCGGGATCATGACCCGAGCTGAAGGCAGAGGTTTTAACCCACTGAGCCACCCAGGCACCCCCAAAACCCCATTTTTTAAGGCCAAATTCACTGGGAGCTCCCTGCTTTCCAGTACATGGACTTATATTGTCCTGTGGTAGCTGAGCAAATAAAAGTTGTTAAATGAACAGGGACAATATTTAAAGAGATATTCAGTCCTGGGTGAACAGAACTTCAGAAAATTTGATGTATGCCCATCTAAAATGGGCAAACACAAAACATCTTTCAGATGTTGACTCCATCATACTTAGATATTTAAATAATATTCACCTCCAGAGAGAGACTGAGGTCAGGAAACCTGAAATTTGAGTGTTAGTAAATTATAAAAAACAGTGTATTTATATAGCTAATAAAACAATAAGATTCAGGGGCGCCTGGGTGGCTCAGTGGGTTAAGCTGCTGCCTTCGGCTCAGGTCATGATCTCAGAGTCCTGGGATCGAGTCCCGCATTGGGCTCTCTGCTCAGCAGAGAGCCTGCTTCCCTCTCTCTCTCTCTGCCTGCCTCTCCATCTACTTGTGATTTCTCTCTGTCAAATAAATAAATAAAATCTTTAAAAAAAAAAACAATAAGATTCATTTTACAGATTCATAATCCAACACGAGTTCTCAAGGATTCATTTCTTAAACCAAGATAAATCTCTTTGCTAATGTTTTCTTCTTGTCAAAAATCTAACCCTTTCACTGCCTTTTAAGTGATACCTAAGATTTAGTATGCTAGAGCTGGAAAGGAGAAAAGAGGAGTCAGAATCCAACCCCCTTATTTTACATCTGAGGAAATTGGACTAACTGATTTGTCCAAGGTCACACACCTATTAATGGCAGGCTCAGAAACAAAATCCAGATGTCCCGATTCCCAGGAAATACAGACTTCTTCTAGTCTCATAAAGGGGTAATTGCTTGCATCATTTGGAATCGAGATATGTCTAAATACTGCTGGGTTCAGTCTCATCCCAAGATGGATATGTAATTGTCTAAGGCATCATCTGTTATTCTGCCAAAGATTCAACACACTACTCAGTGGGAAACCAGCTCTAATTTAAGTCAGAGCAAATGACGTGTTTTTTTCTATTGCAGGGCATGACAAGTTTCAGAAATAATGAGCTCTACTCACCAGACTTCTTTTTGGCTTGAGTATTATACTCTAGAATCATTCTTACTAATATCCGCTAAGGAGCTGAAGGGTTATACATGGGTTCTCAGAGCCATGTTTTATTATAAGGATTATTCATACCAGTTATGCATAGGCACATACCAATAGAAAGAGAAATTTGCAATACTGCATGCATGTGTTTAACTGAATGTGGAATGGTGTACTGAGGTTTGAGATCATATTAAGGTTCAGTCCTCATTTTTATGTAAACCCTCTCTGGCCTGAGGCATTTTCTCATTATAACCCTCCCTGCTGCAATCTCCTGCCACAAAGAGAAGTTTATGGTCATGACTGTCTATTTTTCAACTCATTGAAAAAATATCAAAATGTGGATAGTTTATTAATGTTAAGCATTTGAGCATCTGGTTGAAATAGAGGGGGTGGAAACAAGTGCTCCTACAAACTCATCTATGGAATGAGGTAAAATCCTCTTGTTATCCAAGCTCCATACTGCCACACAAATGCTACCACCTTCTCCACAGATGTTTTGTATCTGGTGTGTTTCTTGACCCCTTTGAGACACAGGTTCTATGGAGCATCTGTTGAAAGCCATAAGCTTTCTCCTCCTACCCATCCTTTATACCCATGGACACACCTCCCCAATGTTGCTCATAATTTCAGAGGCCTTAGTGATGCTTTGGAATCTATCTAGGGGGCCTGAGTTAAGAAATCCCAGGTAGTGAGTTAAGATTCTTTATCTTAGAATCCAGAATTTAAAAGCTTTGGGGAAATTACCTTTGATTTCTTGAGATTTAAACCATGAACACAGGTTAGTATCTGATTAGTCCATAGCAACTGAAATAAACTTCTTATCAGAAATTCTTTTATTGAATAGTAGGTATGTCATGCAGACAACCTGGACATGCTTGAGACACCCTTACCCAGAAGCATATGGTCTAGTTAGAGACAAAATCAAAATAGCACATAAGAATGGTTAATCACAAAATGTCATACCCCAACATGTAGAGTTCAGAAGACAAATCAATCTCTTTGGGTCAGAGTGACAACGAAAGTCTTTCTGGGATGGAAGGAAATAATCTGTTGTGCAAAGCACAAATAAGATTTAGGTAGATGGTAGGAAAGATGAGGGGATGAGGAAAGATATTTTGAGCAAGAGGGTAGTGCATTAACAAGACTGTTGGGAAGAATGTCAAATCAGCAAGATTGTGAATAGCGATGAGTATTTGCAGTAAATTTTTTTCTACTCTGAAGCATCACCTAACATAAATCTTCAAATCTGATGGTACTATTGACCTAATTCTGATGAGGAGGAGTGATTGTATAACCAATCAAACTAAATTGGCCACAGTTTGAAGTTAGACATACATTGTTTATTGAATGATGCTTTGTGTTCTCAGCTAAAGGATCTGCTCATTTTAACCTTGTCTCTGCAATTCTTTTCAATTTGATGTTGTTTTCTGGGTGTCAGCAGCTCTTAATGGGAGACCCAATATGCCTTCAACTTCTGCTGCAAACTATCTTGTCTTTTTTATGATTTTCCCATGGCTAATAAATACAAAAGTTAGATTTTTGTATTTATTAGCCATGGGAAAATCATGTGTATTTGAATAAATACACTTTTATTTATGTGTATAAATGAATTTATGTATTTGCATTTCCATATATGCTTACATATGTGCAAAAAAATAGGAAAGGGATCTGAAGGTTTTAGTCTAAAGTATTGGCAGTTGTTGCCTCTGGGGACTAGGGTTGGAAGAGGGCAATGGTTAAGAGGGAACTTTATTTTACTCTACTTTAGTGCTATATTGTTTGAACTCCTTACAATGAGCATGTATTACTTTTATAATTAAAGAAAAGGAGAAAAAAAGGAAAGAAATTAAATTTGACATACTTCCAAGTGATATGAAGCCCTTTCATCCTTTTGAAGGCACAAAGAAAAACAATTGTGCCTCAAGGGAAATTTATTTTATCAGAACTTGTACTTTTTTTTTTCTTTAATCATGTAATGAAGCATCTTGTCCTGGATTTCCAGTAAGCTTGCTTTGTTTAAATATGCAGATCTCTGCTAATAATTTATGGTAAGTGGAAGTGGTAGTTAGACTGGCATTCATTCATACACTGGCATGTACATGTGCTAAGGTGATGTTGATTCCTTTCACTTTCCCTCTATAGAATTTGGACTTCTGAAAGATGTGCTGGTTTTCCCATAATCTCTCTTCTCTCTATCCTGGGATTAAGTAGAGGAGTATTTCCTTCCCTGTGCCCTCGGGCTGTAGGATGCCCTATAGAACCATGATTTTGGTGTTAAACTGGACATGCAGTTTTTTTCCCTCTTTGCTCAATGGTGGTATGGCAAAAAAGAAAATTATTCTCCCAAGTGTATTTGATCTAAATGCCTGATTCATTAGTTAAAAATCACATATGTAATGAAAAAGAAAAGGGAGGAATACACAGAAACACCGTAAGATGATGTGTAAAAAGGGCAGGAATATGGATGGCCTCTATTTTTGGCAACATTAAATTGTTCCAGGGAGTAGACAAAGAATGGTAAAGAAAGTAACCACACAGATTTGGGTTAAGTATAAGTGGAAGTAATAACAGAGAAGCAGTACAGCATTGTAGTTAAGAACATGGCCCCTGGGGGCGCCTGGGTGGCTTAGTGGGTTAAGCCTCTGCCTTCGGCTCAGGTCATGATCTCAGGGTCCTGAGATCAAGCTCCGCATCGGGCTCCCTGCTCAGTGGGGAGCCTGCTTCACCCTCTCTCTCTGCCTGCCTCTGTGCCTACTTGTGATCTCTGTCTGTCAAATAAATAAAGAAATAATCTTAAAAAAAAAAAAAAAAGAAGAACATGGCCCCTAGCTCTTCAGCTTCAAAGCTGTAGGACATTGGGCAAGTTACTTAACTTCTCTGTGCTTGAGTTTCCTCATCTGTAAAATGGAGTTGGTTATAATGACTACCTTTTTTGATTATAGGAATTTTAAATTTGTTCATATTTACATAGCATTTAGAATGGTGCATGGTACATGGAAGGCTGTGATGAAAAAATAAATTAATAAATATGTCAAGCATATATTAAGTTCTTAATGCTTGTCAGATCCTTTTTTTTTTTTTTAAAGATTTTATTTATTTATTTGACAGAGAGAAATTACAAGTACACTGAGAGGCAGGCAGAGAGAGAGAGAAGGAAGCAGGCTCCCTGCTGAGCAGAGAGCCCGATGCGGGACTCTATCCCAGGACCCTGAGATCATGACCTGAGCCGAAGGCAAGCGGCTTAACCCACTGAGCCACCCAGGCGCCCCTGCTTGTCAGATCCTTAACTGAGCAGATTGTATATGCTTTAGTTTATTCCTCAGAACCTTGTAAGACATTTTAAGACTGCTCCCCTTTCACAGTTGAGGACAACAAAGCTCACACAGAATGAGTAGGCAACAGGAACAGAATTTAAATACAGGCAATTAGATTTCAGAGCTCATGCTCTCAAATATATTCATCTACCAGAGATAGAAATGAAGGGATAAGGAAATTCTGATCCCAAACCAAGCATCCAATCCATGGTTTAAAATATTGTAGGTATAATGAGTATAGGGTTTCTTGTTGGGGTGATGAGAAACTTCCTGGAATTAGATTGTGCTGATGTTGGCGAAGTATTGTGAATGTACTTAGTGCCACAGAATTGTTCACTTTAAATGGTAAACTCTACCTTCTGTATACTTCACCACAATAATAAAAAGATAGCAATCATGAGGGCAAGTAGCCCCCATGTAAAGAATATGTTGACTGCTAAGCTTTGTTACCAATTACTGCAAACAGGGTACATCAAAGCAACTTGAATTTGATGTCTATTCCTGAAACCGGGATACTTCTAGCTTCAATACAAAGGCATTCAATGCAAAATCTGAGTGTAATGAAATCTCCCTGTGGCAAGCCCATCACAACTGTTCCTCCTATAAGTTGATAGGCATAATTATATTTTCTTCCCTGATAATAAAGTTCCTTGCATATTTTAAATCCTGAAGTGAGAAAACAGGAAAGTGAAGAGTCCAGGAGGGATTTTGTTTTCTGTGAATAATAATTTTATAAGAATGAAGGCAACATGAAGAGGAATGAAATTAAGGAGAAATAGTAAGAAATAGAAATTAAGCATAATTTGTTTTTAATTTTTGTTTTTACTGAAGACTGTGTGGAGTCTGAAAAAGAAAAAGTATGTTTTAAAATTCTTCATCGTTGTTTAATACCAAAGCTTTAGGAAAATTTAATCTTCTAGTGAAGAGGGACGAACAATTGACAGTGTGGTGTGGTTATGTAGGTTTAATCATGAAATAACAAAATTGTTGACCTATTGGGGTGATGACTTAATTGATAGTAATAAGGAAACAATTAAGGATAGCCTTGGCTGGGGTTGATTCATTAAGAGCTTGTTTATTATATTTAACCCAAAACAGGGATATCAGACTAAATCATAAAATTTAACATTGGCAACATAAAACAAAAAATTGTAAGAGAACCCCTTGTACCTTTTCCCCTTATTTTTCAGCCATGAAGAGGAGAGTGAGGGCCCATTTTATTTAAACAAAACAAAACAAAACAAACCTGGTCTCATGAAGAAATACCCTGAGAAATTTAAAAGAATTTCTATCTTGTGATAAACCAATGCAAATGCCGTGTGCAAAAAACAGATTCTGACATATCTAAAATGAGTGGAACTTTTGTTGACAAACAACAAAAAAAGAGAGGCCAGAAAAATGGAACAGACTGTTGTTACTAGAAGAAAGGCCTGGTCATGGAGCCTCAACTAAGACCCAAAGAAATCCAGTACCAGATCCTCACCATTATCCTCCAAACTGTATTTTAGTCCTTAGTAACTTACCAGAGGTGGCTCACGGGATGATGCTCTGAGCATCTCTGGTTTCAAGGAAATAGGTTTCATACTTGGGAAACATGATATTGCTTTTAGTGAATTTGAAAATGGTGAGTGGGCCAGGGGGCTGGCTAAATCTTCCAAGTGACTTACGGTCACACTACCATGAAGATCATCAAGCCAAGAAGTTATTTTTGGATATACTCCTTTTTAAAAAAGATTCAGTGGTTTATTTTATTTTATTTTTTTATAGTAGTTATTCCTAAAACAATGGTCACATCACCTTGCTAATTTTGGAGGTGTGAGAATAAACACAACATTTTTTTGTGAAGAATTGAAAATAATCTTCAGAGATTTTTGTTGCTGCTATTTTTAACCTCAATAGACTTAGAAATGTGGAAGTCTTAATTTTGTACAATAAAATTGACTAGTATTCTAAAAAAAAAAAATAGTACGTATCCTGGTAGTGTCATTATAAAATCAGCATTAGTGTTTTTGAACCTGTTTTGAACCTGTTGGTGAGGTTAGGGGGGTGTGTGGAAACAAAGAAAAACTGATTTCCTGGTTTTCCTACCTGAAAAGATGAGCTCCAGAGGGCAGTTTTTGGAGAATGGTATGTGGCCTCATCCCTCATGTCTCCTTTTCCTGAAGCTGCCACCATTTCAGAAATGAAGAGGCAAAATATGTGGGGAAGTATAGAAGGGTTCTGGTTCCAGGCCGGATTTTGATAATTGTTTTATTATATTTCCTAGTTCTTTAATGAAAGACGAGATGGCAGATCCAGTTGTCAAGCTGCTTGGATGGTGTTAGACTCAGGTAAATAAGTGATATTTCTTTACACTTACTAATGGGAAACCAAGAACACAGTTCCCCAAAGACTGGATGTAGGCTACCAAATAGTCCATGCTAAAGAATGGTTACTATTTGATTTATTCTGAAAAACATACATGGGGAGCAAAGTTCATATTTTGACTTACTTCGTTTCACTCATTCTCAGGATGATAAATGTGCTGCTTATGGGATAGTAATTTATGCTTTTGAAGGTTTGAATCACTGAATTCGACTAAGTGTTGCAAGATGTATTGGCTTTCAAAATTTTTCTGATATTCGTATGATCTGGGTCTTAATCTGATGGTCTAGAATGGTTATATTGGTCCAAGATGCCAGTCACTGTTGGAAACATAGTATCATATTCCCTAGCCTACCATTAGCCATGTACTAGTGATATTAGGCTTTATGATTTCTATTTAAATAGCATAAGATGCATTAGCAGTGGAATGTTGCTATACTTTTTCTTATACATATTGAGAATGATGTTTGTTAAAAGGTGGAACATGTCACTTCTTGTCCTGCTTTCTGTTTTTATAAATAATAACTGGTGTTATAGACTCTCTGGTGATCCCAGAACATTTTGCTTATGTTAATATAGAATGGGATGTTGCTAATTTAGAGAAGTATGAAAAAAGAAAGAAATATGTCTTACCAAGAAAATAGAATCATGTCCTGGGGCTAAACTTGGGTTGTCTTTTCCTTGTTCTGGAATTTTATTGTCTATATTTTGGGGATAAGAGGTTAGAGCCTGGCCATGAAGCAATTATTTAATTGTTGCCTAGATGGTGAAACTGATTTCTAAGAACATACTTTCCTGTGTGACTTAGGTCCTTGATTTGTTCTCAGTACCTTGGATAGTCCCCCCCCCCCAATTCACTCTCTATGGAATAATGGTCCTCAAACTGTGGTCTCATATCCCTTACACTTACAAATTATTTAAAACGCCAAAGGACTTTGGTTAAATACTTATTATATTAAAAATCAGAAGTAAGAAATATTATTATACATATTTATTTTTAAGATAATAAACCTTTACATAATAACTGCATTTTTCAAATTAATAATAGCTATGTTTTTCAAAACAAAAAAAATTGGCAAGAAGAGTGGCATTGTTTTACAATTTTGCAAACCATTTTAGTATGGATTAACAGAAGACTTCTTTTATCTGCCAATTGCATTCAATTTGTTGTGATAGGTTCATGAAAGTTGAAGTATATGAAGAAAATCTAGTCTCACATAGATGTGTAGCTGTAAAAGATGAATATTTTAATGTCCTCTTTTAGATAATTATGGGTATTTTTCTTTGATAATACACCTAAACTTGACAAGTGGTAGTTTTTTCAAAGCTATTTGCAGTTTGAAATCTGAACCCATATGAATTAATGTTTTATATTCTGTAAAATTAAAATCAGTTGGTCTTTCTTTTACTTTGAAAGGGTCTTTTACTTATGAAAGATTTCTTAACATCATGCATTGATTATTTGGAAAATATTGGTGCAGATCTGCCAAATGTTGACACATTTCACTGTACAATATTAAAAAAAATTTCATTCATTAAAATCACAATCCACCTTATCAGAAAAATCTTTATGAACTGGGAGGCTTTTAAACTCACAGCTACAATTTTTTTTTTTTAAAAAAAAAGGCCCTTAATTTTGCTTGAAAGCTTAAAATTTCAGCATTGGCAACAAGTGCTTTAAGTTCCCCTTGAAAGTTCCACTGTCTTCAATTTAGAAAAAGATGTCTGCTAAATACCCAAATATCAGTATAATTGTGTGTCCATTGTTCTTTCAAGTAAAAATTGTGTTCCATTAAAAAAAAGTGGTTGGTTCAGTTCTCTGCTCAATCATGCAAGTGCTTTTCCTTGAGACAACCATCCTACTTCAGTTGGCAACAAGAGTGGGTTATGCAACTTTCCTATTTTGTCATACAGAATAGTAAAAAGATGTGTAGTGAAGGGGTCAAGATTTAATAGGGCTCACCATTTTTTAACTCCCTTTTCAAGTACCTTTTAAAAAAGTAAACTCCTCTTCTTCCTTTTTCTGCATGCCAGTGTGCCGGGAAGAGTTAGGGGGAAGGAATGTTGGTGAGCGAGATTACCTTGATTTGTGCTAAGCCTCTTAGTTTTCTCAAAATTACTTTTGCATCACTGGTGTAAAGGTCAAAGGGGTGAAAAATACAATGTCTTAAGTTTTGATGTAGTGGCTTCCCTACAAGGCTCTTTGGACCCGATTTTCTCCTTCCTCTGGGGTTCTGTGGATCACACTTTGAGAATTGTTGCTCTGGAGTTACATTTTGTTCTGGGATAGTAATCTTTTGTGAAATTTTTTCCCCTAATTTTCTTTTATGGTTAACTCTCTGAACTTCACTAAATCATCAGCTGTACTGTGATTCCCATCCTAAGTGTTTTACCTGTGTGAAATATTTATCTCTAAGTGAATTGTGTAGCAGATGTTCCCACTGAAAAATAAGTTAAGGCAGAGATTCTCAGAGAAGAAAAATATTAAAGAGCATTGATCCAAACCTTTAGTGACTAGGTAATATTATTGTGATCTAATCACAGTGGCAGAATGTTCCTCAAACGTCAAAACGAACAGCTCCATAATTTTCACAGTGTGCTATGTGACAGATGGCAAAAACTGTTTTGATTTTCCCCAATATCTGAGGAGCAGCTAGCGGAGCCTGTGCCTCCCACTTTACTCGCACTCTTTGTCATCTCTGGTCGGCCTGACAGTACACGGATTTTTGCTTCTGTGATCTGTTCTCTGGATGACTGTGTTTTCAATAGCTACTTAGTATAAAAATAAAATGTGCAGGTCCCATCAAATAAACTAATTAAGGCTTAGAAAGTGTCAAAATCCAAAAGCCAGGAGGAACAGATTAGGCACTGAGTATAAGATACACAGACCTGACACCTAATGCGTTGCCATGACAACAGGAGAATCAATATCCCTCAACTGGGCAGATAGTTGACAGTAATTTTTGCTGGGTCAGAGAATTAGGAAGAGAGAGAACCATCTTCTGCTATGCAAAAAATTTCTCATTTTTAACCAAGAGCTTCTGAAGGATTTGTAAATTCTTGTTGTAAAATTGCAGTCAAGGCTAGGAGAAAGTGATGTCCATGGTGTTGGAGAAGGCCCTTACTTTGTAAAAGGGAAATTGTTGATTGCTGCATTTTCTTGAGATGCTCCTACTATCTTCTCTGAAAATTAGTGTATGAAGACAGGTGTTTCTTACACATACTGTTCTCTATAAATGAGTGTTGAACATATGACTGAAGACTGGCCTATGTTATCTCTTTCTTCTGTTCATGACTAACCATAACAGGCAAAGAATTTCTGCATATGATCTTCACTACTGTCTTGTCACATTAGAAGTTAGTATTTTCCTGGGTGTAGTGTCACATATGCTTTGACATCCCATCCTGGCTACAAAGAGATTGTATTAAATATTACTTTGTATTTTGTGGAAGTTTGTCACTTAGCAAAAAGAGAGCCTCAATGTTACTGTCTGTTTTTCCAAACATCCTTCTTAGGCACAGTTGGTTTCTGAGTTAATTGGGACCTAATAATATCTGACCTAGTAGAACAAGATATCTCATATCAAACCCATTTAGAGAAAAATGGTGCTCCATACCATGCATAATGGAATGGATGGTAAATTGCAAATCGAGAACAAAAATATTTGTCACTATTTTCCATGACTTCCTACTTTGAGAGTCCAAATGTTTGTTTCTCTTTCTTCTTTTCTTTTTCTCTCTTTGACATGATGAAACTGTTTTTGAAACACTAGCCAAAAGTCAATATATAACTTAGTCACACAAAGTTCTATATGTCCTTTCAGTAATGATTCCTGATGGCTCTCTCTTACCAAGTGGCACAGTGTGATATTATGGTGAAATGAAAATATGGGTTTCAGTTTTAATACAAGGGCATTAACAGAAATGTCATCCCTAACAAATTAGTCACTGGGAATTCTGCCCAGTAGTCAGAGAACCATGCTCATTTTGCCTTTTGCTATAACTTATATAAACAAACCTCGTGATGTAAATGCCTATGGGTTAGATTCCCACTTGAGAGGCAGGTGACAGGCTTCACTGGGGAAATGCAAAGAGGCAGAATTTTTGTTTGTTTGTTTCAGACAAAGGATTTCTGGCCTGGGGCGATCCAGCTGCAGCTGCTGTCAATATTGAGGCAATGAGCCTATTTTTCTAACTAGATCAAAAAGGAAATTCTGACTGTGATTCACTATATCAGAAAGAGAGGAATAGGAAGGGAAGGAAGAGGAGGGAGGGGGGAGAGAGAGGGATACAGAAAAGGGTGATTGTTAATTCTTGTGGAAATGATTTGCTAGAGCTGCCACTTTCAAATGAGAAGAACAAATTATTTCTGGATCCATTTGCAAGATAGGAGCCTAAAGGAAAGAGAAGAGAAGAGTGGTGTGATTCTCTGCTGTACAAGTGACAGGAGCTGGTGGGATCTGTGTTCTTTGAGAGAGAACTTCAAACCTCAAGAGCAACTGAATTTAGATCAGACTGATAAAGAACACACTTGGTTTCTTATTTGCCAATGACATCCTGTTCTATTTTTCTCTTCCTTGGCATCCCATGGTAGTGTTTTAAGAACAGTCCTTCAGAGCCAGCCAGTAGCTCTTCTTGTGGGTGAAAGTGACACTGGCCAGCACGACCTTGGGTGACCTCACTCCAGTCTGAACCTTGCTGGGTCTATGGCTCTCCTGTCCTCTTGATACTGACTTATCGCTTGGGCCACTTTGAGACACCTGAGTATACAGAGAAGTCCTTTTATTCTACAACTTACCTTTCCCCATCTATCTGCTTTTATTTCTTTAGTTGATCAATTAGGTACAATAAATGGGAAAAGAAAAGGAGAAAAATAAATAAATAAACCTGAGTAACTGAGAAAATGACGCCCTATTATTGATTTATGCATTCAAAAATATTTGCTGGAAAAACAACAACAACAACACACAAAATATTTGCTGAGTGACTTCTCTATGCCGGCACTGTGTCAGGCCTCTGGAGACAAACATAGAACTGGCAGATGCAGCCTCTGCCCTTCAAGGCCACAGCCAATTGAATCAGTAAGGCCCCTATTCTAGTTCAGTTTGTTATTTTAGTTGAACAGATTCTAAGGAATTAGCCTAAGCCATTTGTCTTAAAGATACTTGAATTTTCTGTGTATGCAGAAATTGAAGAAATGAATTAGAAAAACATTAAATTATTTTATTATAAATTTGGCTCAAATTATCTGTTGTCATAATGTATACCATATCCTGTAACCAAGAAGAATATTATGAAGCTTAATAATAATTTACAGGTTGCATAGGTATGGTTGAATAGCTCATGAGAAAACCAAACTCAGGCTCAGGCTAGTTCCTTCTCTTCAAGTCAGATGAGCTCTTTGGGAATAGTTGTGTGCCTTTTTGAGGACTGATCGGATTGTCCTAAAACTACATGCCCTGCTATGGCAGCCAATAGCTATGTTAGGTGATTTAAATGTAAACTTAAACTGATTAAAATTATATAAATCGTATTAAAAATTTATTTCCTCATTCATGCTAGCCATTCAAGTGCTCAATAGCCTCATGTGCCTAGAGGCTACCATATGGAGAAGAGAATAATACAGAGCATTTCCATCATTCCAGAAAGTTCTACTGGATAATGCTGTCTAGAACACACCACTCAGCCAACCATTCTTGGGTACCTGGTTTGTGCTAGGCATTGTCCTGGTGAAATCAAGATACAGTCTCTGCTCTCAGGGACATTTGGCCCAAGGTAGAAGCTGATTACATGTAAGACAAGCAGAGGATGTGATGACATCAATGAGGGATGAAGTCAGGGTTGCTGGGACAGGCAATACTAGAGGTAAGTTACTGATGGTGAGGGAAGGTCCTTTTAAGGAGTTGACATCTGACTTGAAATTTGAGACCTGAGGACCCAGGCTTGTGAAACTCAGACAAGTATTTGGGGCACCAGAAACAGCATAAGTAAAGTCACAGAGGTGGGAAAGAGCTAGGCTTTTTTGTAGTTTCTCATGCACAGGACTTTGAGCATTGTCACAGTGATGGTGACTCAAAGTGACATACCTTTACCCCAGTTAATTCCCCGGGCACATTCACGAGGTTGCTTTCTTACCCCATCTGGGCTCTCTGCCAATTCATACTACATTTTCTCAACTGTGACAGTAGCCCTGTTTCCCTGGTCTCAGAATGAAGCTGGGAGAAGTTGAAAAGAGCACATTTAGCTTTTATTAAATATACTTATGTTTCAGGGATGGTCATGCTCTGATTGTGGTTAATAATGAACTGTGGAAGTTTCTCTGTGTTAATGTTTGTTATTGCCTTTGTCTTTAGAATTGCTTCCCAATTTAGACCTTAATGATGTCTCTCCAGGAAGGTGGGCGAGGCTTTTCCTCTTTTCGGGGTGGAAGAACTTCCAGTGCTCACCTTGCTTGAATACATTATTCAAGTTCACGGCATCAGTGCCTTTGAACAAGGGTTGGGTGAACACTTTCTCATATGCCTCCTCTGAGAATTTACAAGAGTTTGCTATGGAGAACTACTTCCTCTCTGGCGCATCCAACAGACCACAGATCATACTGATGTTGGTAATGGCCTATATTTAGAACTCTCTGTGATTTCCAGAAGCCTTGGTCCAGCTCTTAGAGAAGGGGAAGCAGTATGCATTTGGGACTAGTGAGAAGACTTAGCAAAACCCCCATTGTACCATTTCCTGTAGACCAGTAATAAGAGTAATCCTTGGAACATAGGACTTAAACACTTATTATTTTTATTATTATTATTTTTAGTATGTCACTGTGAGAAATGGGGCAGCAACTGTTGCTTCCTGAGGAAATCCCGTGGTGATGAAATCAGTGATGCATTAAGACAGGCACGTTAAAATATCACAGTGTTAAAGATGGTGAAAACTGGAAGGTCCTTGTGAGAAAGTTCCCCACTTAGCAGAAAAGTTGTCTGGAAATGAAACCCCAACTGAGCAAGGAGACAGTTCCTGAGCATACTATACAGATTAGTCTTAGTCATTGTTCTTTTTGGCTTTCCAGAGGCAGAATAACAATCTAACTACAAAGCATGCAGATAGAAAGGCAAAGAGTATTGCAAGTAATAGATGGACTGTACTGCCTTCTATATTATCCATCTCTACCAGCCAAACACAGTGTTTGTGTTTAGGTGGACACTGTTGTGTATATCAAACCTAAATTTCAAAGGGATAGAATTAATCAAGTGTACTTGAGAGAGTGCTTTATCAAACTGCAAAAACATGTTATTGAAGATGATTTGATTCTTAATAGAACACAACAGAACCAGCCACACGAAAGTTTCTTCTCAATATTTACAATGATAGCACCGTGCGTGGGATTGTGTGGAGGAGGGAAAAGAGTTACTTTGAAGAATCTCTAGTGATGTTTATAAGCTTATGTCCGCTAATGGGTCTTCAGGGAAGAATTAACAATCATACAGATTCTTAAAATATTTTACTAATAGAATCTGGGGTAAACATGTATAGAAAGGAATTACTTTGTGGAAGTGTTTTATTTTCCTAGTAGCTTTGTCAGACTGAGAAGATGATGGAAGGGAAGGCTATTCAAAGTAATTGTTTTGAATTTGGTTATATTTTTTAGAGAAACTTCTCTCTTTCTCCTTCCCTATCTCTCTCCATCCTTGTGTGTGTGTGTGTTGGGGTGATGCTCACTGCCTGAGAATTGAACGGTGTGAATAATAAGGTTGCTCCTGGCTGTACATAAATGGAGGCAATATGACCCTAAGAGAAATGAACTCTGTGGCCAGTTACTTTGTCTGTATGATGCTAAGAATTTTCTTCCCCTCAATTTCATTCTTTCCTTGGGCTGGATTTTATTGTTTTTGTGTTTATATACTGAGGCTCATGATCATATATCTCAAATTTGTATATCTTTGTACTGTATATTTTGTATATATTGTGTATGTTTGTATGTATTTGAGGATGTGTGAAAAAATATATGTGGTGAGGGGCGCCTGGGTGGCTCAGTGGGTTGAAGCCTCTGCTTTCCGCTCAGGTCATGATCCTGGGGTCCTGGGATTGAGCCCCACATCGGGCTCTCTGCTCAGCAGGGAGCCTGCTTTCCTTCCTCTCTCTCTGCCTGCCTCTCTACCTACTTGTGATCTCTGTCTGTGAAATAAATTTGAATATATATATATATATATATATATATATATATATATATATATATAGTGAGCTTAATGTCATGGACGAGGCTACCAGAAGTGTGTTTATTCTGGATAGGCTAGGAATTTTTTTCACTGAGGACTTATTTTTGTTATGTACTTGAATATTTAGAGGGGTCCTGGCCCATGAGGGAGTAGAAAAATATGATACTGTCTTTGTTTAGTAGCTAGTAATTTTATGCATCCTGTGACTTTTCACTGAGAAAGTTAGTGCTTCCTTTTTTACCATGCCAACCCCAATCTGGCAACTCATTAGTTTTAAGTAATACTTCTACAGAAATTTGAAAAGACCTATTTTTTGCCTATTCACATGTGGACTTTGGTATTTTAGATGATCAACTTGTAGTTCGACTTCCTTTTTTTTTTTTTTTAATTCTCAATTTAGAGTGTTTCAGAATAACCTGCTTATAAAATGCTGAAAGCATTGACTTTATATTTTCTACCAAAATTGCTTTACTCATTACCCTCACAAAACAGTATTCAACTGATTCTAATGGTAAGTGAATCAGATTGCTATGAAGGCTAGACTTTATTTGGCTTAAATAAGTCCCTGTTAGTTTTCTATGTGTAGGTTTGGTTGATCCTTCTGCAACCAACAGGAAGAAAAAAATGTACTTTTTAAAAAAGCACTTTGGGAAAGGTAGGAAAGATGGTGTTACAGGTTGAATTGTGTCCTCTCAAAAGTCATATGTTGAATCCTTCACCCCCAGCACCTCAGAATGTGATCTTATTTGGTAATCTGGCAGATTACCAAATCATATTACCAATCATGGCAGATGTAATTATTAAGTAGAGGTCATATTGGAGGATGGTCTTCTGACTGATTCTCTTATAAGAGAGAGAGGTTTAGACAGGTGGTGGCAAGCAGAGCACAAGGAGGATGCATGTCATGATGAATGTAGAGATTGGGGTGATGCTTCTATAAGTCAAGGAATGCCAAGTGCCAGCAAATCACCAAAAGCTAGGAGAGCAGTAGAATGTCCCTCCTAGCCCTTAGAAGGAAATCAACCATGCTGGTATCTTGGTTACAGACTTTTAGGTCTAGTACTGTGAGACAATACATTCCTGTTGTATAAGCTTCTTAGTTTGCAGTACTTTGTTATATCAGCCATAGGACACTAATACAGATTGCAAATGGGAAAAAACAGAAAAATCACTGATATCATCATGGCCACTCATCATTTGTACATAGTGGTGGTATATTGCCAGGATAGAAAAGGAATGCTTACTAAGACCCCAGATGTGAGCAGCATTGGGCTGTTTACCAACATCGTCATAAAGAAGCGGAGTTATTAAAGGCTCTCCGATCACTGGGTAATTCAGCTCTTGACATTGATGGATGGAACTTGGCTTTTCCTCTCAGCCAAAGTTGCTGACTGGGTAAATGTTTTATTCATGAGGTCTGGGGCAAGAAGGGATGCTAAAGGTTTAAGAATATTTTAAGAAACTCTTTGAGATGTCAGGCAAGTTATCAGAAGGTGTTAAGCAAGGAAGCTAGGTACTACCTCAACCCAGCTAGACAATACAACCTTAGTAAAGGCTAGAAGAAGTGGCTGCTCACGGTCTTGGGAAGCCATTCCATGTTCTTTGTCTTGTATTTTGTATTGGCTTGCGTCCTGGCTACAACTCAAAGAAGCAGGAGTTCCTGCTGTGGCTTGAGGGTCCTAATTTGGAGGATAGTATTAGCCTTGGAAGTTCTACCTGCCCATGGATGTAGACTCGGGATCTTTCCCCTGAATTGGCAACTGCTTTAGTCAACTGAGTCATTTAAACGATAGCATGTAGCTTTAGCTTAAAGTCTCAGGCCCATTAGCTACACATTTTAATTACCTATTAACAAAATGGTATTTCAAATTATTTAGCACAATAGACTATATTTTTTTGCCAGGAGGATAGAGAGTAGCTTAAGTTAGACAAGTTGCCAATGTGACTCTCATCTTTCCCTATATAAACAAAAGTCTTTTATATGCTAGCAGGGTTTAATAAAGAATGTTTGTACTTACTCAGGTAGCCATAATGATGGAAATTCTGGGCATATGTAATGAATCATAATGAAAGTGCCCTTTGTCCTTTAACTCTCTCTTATGGCCCATGAATTTTAATATTTCATAGTATCTACTAACAAAGCTTTAAAATTACTTAGACTCATGTAAAAGAGCCAACAATGAAGCGTAGTTGGCACATATTTGTCAGTTCAGGCATTTCCTCATTGCTGAGGAAGCATGCACCTAAGTCCAGAAGAAGCTTTGCAAATTTTGTAACTTTGTTGAAGCTAAACCAGGCTGAAATGAAGAGTTAAAATATAGAATACATCAGTGGATAAAAACCAGACAAGTCCTACGTATCCATTGCCCTTTATGTTTGGAGAAGTTTCTGTGTTAGAGAACCTAAGAACTTTCCCTTGGGTCTTGATTAGGAAAAAATCAAAGAGCAGAAATTGACAGGGACAGCCACTCTAAAACATGCTGTCAAGATGCATCAAAATATGCCACTACATCCTCCCCTTTCTATCTGTCAAAGCCATTGATTATTTTCAATGAAGAAAGCCAGTGACAGTTGCTGGAATTGTAGACCTTGGCATAGCAACTAGGTGATGCCTGTCACTCTCTAAATAGAAAAGAAAAAATTTATTCTCTGAATCACAAGCATATTTTTGGAAGCATAGTTAGATACAGTTTCATAAAGTATAACAACAAAATGCAGAAAAGTAAAATAATCTTAGACCCCAAGGGTCTTGGGTTTATTAGGGTTTTTCACGAAACTGTTTATTTTATATCTGTCTTCCAAAGCAAACAGTAAGTTCTTGACCCTTTCCTGTCTCTTTGCTAGGTGAGAGTACTTTGGCACCCTGGAGTATTCAGGGATTCCAGGAATACCATGCCTCTGGCCAGTCACTGTTGATCATACCCATTGCTAAAGGTTGGGTTGTGTGGGAATGGTAGAATGACTTGCATATTTTAAGACATAGTTTATGGTTGTCTGGTATCCCAGAAAAAGAGTAGAACCCATAAAGGAAGTTAACTAAAGCTAAAAATAAAAGTTAAACACTGATGATTCTTGCAGGCAGCAGCAGAGGTATGAGCTATAGCTCATTTCCAGGGGCAGCAAGGGTATACCCAGAGTCTGGGGGCAGGGTCATGCTAGAGGGGAGCTGTTAAAGGGTTAGAGTCCCTGTGCTCTTGCCATGGACTGATGAAATGTGTCGCGAGACTGAATCCCACCTGCCTAGCTTCCTTTGATTCTCAGCCTTCCCCTGCAATTCTGAGTTTACCATTATTCTTCCCAATAAATTCCTATTCTGCTTCTATCAGCTAGAGTCTATTTTTTTTTTCTTTGCAACTAAGAAACCTCACTGATGAAATGTTGTGACTTCAGTTTGCTTGCAAAACCTCAGAGGGCTCAAAATGTGGTCAGGTTAGAGCAAAGCTGTTAACTAGAACCTACTGTATGAATATAAGGTAGTATTTGGTGGTTTTTTCCTCTGTCAAGTTCTATTACCTCAACGTGCTCAGCCAATACTAGAAAAAAAAAAATAAAAGGAGCTTATCTGCTATAATACAAAATTAATAGCAATAACAGTGGCAGTAGCAGCTAACATTTATTGAGATCTTATGCTATGCCAGACACTGTGCTAAAAGCCTATGCAGAGTTTTTATTGAATTATCCCAACAATCCTAAGCCAAAAGTATTGTTATTATTACCATCCTATTTCTTTGGAAAATGAAGCACACAGAGGTTTTGTAACTTGCTGAGCAACACACATCTAGGAAACGTGAAATGGGTTTGAATCACAGAGCTGTCTGCTTGCGACTTAAACTTGTCTATACTTAATTATTATACTTCTGACTTCTAAAAAGCCATACAGTTCCAAAAGGGTTCTACTGATACCTGAAAAGAAAATAGGTATCCCAGGTCATTCTATAGGGGGCCCTGAGTGGCTCAATTGGTTAAGTGTTAGCCTTTGGCTCAGGTCCTGATCGCAGGGTCCTGGGATGGAGCCCTACCTGGGGCTCCTTGCTCAGCGGGGAGTCTGCTTCTCTCTCTCCCTCTGGCCTTCTCCC
The DNA here is from genome assembly GCF_022355385.1 of Mustela nigripes. Lineage (NCBI taxonomy): Eukaryota > Metazoa > Chordata > Mammalia > Carnivora > Mustelidae > Mustela > Mustela nigripes. Next base: position 27,693,048 of record NC_081558.1, read on the forward strand.
TCTCCCCTGCTCATTCTCTCTTTCTCTCTCTCTCTCTTTCTCAAATAAATAAATGCAACCTTATTTATTTGAGAGAGAGAACACTTGAGAGAGCATGAGTAGGGGGAGGGGCAGAGGGAAAGGGAGAAACAGATTCCCAGCTCCCCCCGCTGCCCCCAGTAGGGAGACCCATGCAGTGATTGATCACAGGACCCAGATCATGGCCTGAGCTGAAGGCAGATGATTAACCAACTGACCCACCCAGGCTCCCCAGTAAATAAAATCTTCTTTTAAAAAACCAATTACACATCAGTCTCTCAAAACAGGTCATAACTGCATTAGTTTCATTCAAAAGGAAAATGCATTGGCTTGTTGTTGTTGTTGTTGTTTAAAGATTTTTTAAAAAATTTTTTCATTTTCAGAAAAACAGTATTCATTATTTTTTCACCACACCCAGTGCTCCATGCAATCCATGCCCTCTATAATACCCACTACCTGGTTCCCCCAACCACCCACCCGCTGCCCCTTCAAAACCGTCAGATTGTTTTTCAGAGTCCATAGTCTCTTGTGATTCACCTCCCCTTCCAATTTACCCCAACTCCCTTCTCTTCTCTAACACCCCTTGTCCTCCATGATATTTGTTATGCTCCACAAATAAGTGAAACCATATGATAATTGACTCTCTCTGCTTGACTTGTTTCACTCAGCATAATCTCTTCCTTGTTTTTTATAATAAAAAAGAAGGGGGCACCTGCATAGCTCAGTTGGTTGAGTGTCAAATTCTTAATACCAGCTCAGCTCCAGTGGTGATCTCCGGGTCCTGAGCTCCATCCCTGGGCTTTGTGGCACTCTGCTCAGGAGTCTGCTTTGCTCGCACTCAATCGCTCTCTCTCTCCCTTCATACCCCACCCACATACAAGGCTCGTACTCTCTAAAATAAATAAGTAAATCTTAAAACGAACAAACAAAAAAAAAGGAAGGGAATGATTTTTCAGAAGGTGGGTGGGAAACAGGATTGGGAAAATCCAGGGGATGTGGTTTACAGTTTTTAAATATTTAGGTCTACACATCATATTTCCTGTTATCACCCAAATTTACATCTGCAGCTACCTAGAGCCATACTAACTAGAACAGTGGGTTTTGTTGTTGTTGCTTTGTTTTGTTTTGTTTTGTTTTTGGGATTAGTTCCTTGTTTTCAGAAAAAAATTGGCTCTGGAGGTATTTGCCTGATTGACTCAGATTAAGTGTAACTTGCAAAACACTGTTTTTGAGCATTCGGCACACCCTATTCTGCCATTAGCCACATACACAAGCAACTGCATTTGCAGGAGACCTTTTAAATATATAAACATTAATTTATCTATTTGAAATTCGTAGTAATAAGTCCTGCTTAGGAGTATAATGTAAAGCTCTTCAGAAGAAAGATGTAAAGGATTAACATCTTACATCAGGAATAAGTATTGGAATATATTGGGGGCCATGCTCTGATGGGTATTGTCAGAGAATCTCCTAATGCTTATTGAGGAAAAATGCTATCTGGTTGCCTTGGAAAATTTTAAACAGTTTATAAAATTAAAACATGGAATCTTTGGAGATTTTCTATCTTCAGCTGAGCAAAAATTTTTTTTTTAAAAGAAGTTCCCTCAAAAATATTTGAAAACAAATATGTTACAGAAATGTCAAGAAAAATCTCCCAGGGAAAAGTCAGCTTATATTTTAACAGCATAAATGCCAAACATATTCATCTCTAAAAAATACAATATACATATATTTAAATGTACAATCATATGTAATACATAAAATGGACATGAAATATAGCTATACCTATAACATGCGAAGAGATATTCTATAAAATATTTAGTTAAAAATTGGTACGATTAGGGGTGTCTGGGTGGCTCAGTGAATTAAGCCTCTGCCTTCGGCTCATGTCATGATCTCAGAGTCCTGGGATAGAGCCCCACATTGGGCTCTCTGCTCAGCAGGGAGTCTGCTTCCTCTCTCTCTGCCTGCCTCTCTGCCTACTTGTGATCTCTGTCTATCAAATAAATAAATAAAGTTTAAAAAAATTGGTACCAATATAACAGATTAGAGCTGGTTTATACTCTCGTTGCTTTTCTCTTCCTATAACTAGTTCTGCTTGCCTTTGGATCACATTATATCCTTAAATCTTGCAATAATTTGAAAGTATTGGTCCCTGCTGCTGTAGAAACAAACTAAAGAGATAGTTTAAAGTGGCATGAGAAGATCAGACCAGCTGTGTTAATAATTCCTCTTTCTGTACTCACATTTGCATGTTGCTTTAGATTGAGCAAAGGCAAACATCTCTGAGAGGCTAGTAGATAGAATGGGATGATAATCCATGATCACCACCGGTGCACAGGTGCCTGAGTTTGTGTGTGTAAACGAGTCGTGTCTGATGCGCCTTCTGTGAGTGCTACTAGTTGAGTCCTGCTTTGGCTCCCTAGCTCCACCGCGCTATGGAAATAAGCTTTCTGTATTTTATCTGGAAGAGAGAAGTATTATTACTTTTCAGAAATTTAGTATTACAGTTTAGAAATATTACTGAAGAATTTTAGGTTAAAAGACATTAGGTTTAAAAGAAGAAGGTGAAAACAACTAAAGGAACTCACTTTGCATAGGATGACAGAACCTTACAGAATTTGTTACCCTAGAAATGGCCAATTTTTTCAAAGAGAGAAAGTCCTGCAGAGAACTAGGTAAATATTTGGAAGACCGATCTATGAGGACTTACCAAGCAACTTGCCAGCAACATGTAGCTATTTGGGAGACTTTTGACTTCGTGGACATAACCTACATCCCTCACTAGAAAAGGGGTAAAATATTAGTCTGACTTGATTTTCTTTCATTTATTCATGAACTATTTATTGAATGGCTACTATACGCCAGGCTTTATACTTGGCAGTCTGAGATGGATGATACAACCATTTTCCCTGGCTAAATGGAATTTAAATTGGATGGGCGAGAGGGATGATGATATTACTTGCCAAATGCAAATAAGGCAAGTAGGGAGTGCCAGTCTCAAGGAGCTGAAGAAGGTTTCCAGGTGGAAGGGGTTAAACTGGGGCTTAAGGGGATTTGAAAGTAAGGGTCGTAGGTAAGAGTGTTCTGCATCAAGAGGGAGCAGGTGTTCGAGCTTGGAGGTGAGGAAGAACCTGGTATACCTGAAGATGCTAGCAAGTTCTGAACACTGCAGTTGGTCCAAGATTAATAAACTAGACACGGGTTACAGTGGAGTGATGAGAAGTTTGAAAACACAGAGCCCTGGGCTATGAACAAATGACCTCAGTGACTAATAAAGGAAGGCGGAAAAACAAGTAAAATGAACCCAAGCAGCCAGGCTAGACCTTAAGACTAAATGAGAAACTCAGTGTAAATGCTGATGGCTAGCAGCTTCAACGGAGGCAGACGAACCACACATCACAGAGATGGATTTACTGCAGTGGACACAGGAAGGCCAGCGGTGACAGTGCTCTGGAAAATGGTTGAGAGTGCTTGGAAGCAGCATTCATTCCGGAGCTGGTCTCAGCAGGCCGACATGGTTGATGATGATGAACATGGAAAGAGTGTGTTGTTTGGAAGATGGATGGGGTGAGGGTGTGTCCGATAGGACTTTCCTTTGGGGAGAAATTAGGTGGGTTTCCTGTAGAAGTTTTGTCAGTTCCCAACAGCTTCTATGCCCCATAAACTTGGGGATCATGATGAGGGAGCCATTACTGGCTCTTCCACATTAATAATGGCCATTTATTTTTAGAAAGATAACTTCTAAAAGATTAAATGAAATATATTGATGTGACAAAAGTGTAAAAAATCATTTAGGAAACACATATGTGACTTCTGCCCAGCTTTATGAAATACAACTTTTGCCAAATTTGTGTAAGATATTTTTAAGAAATGAAACATACCGATATGTCGAATTCTCCAGTCCCATTCCCCTTCCTCCTACTAGAGGGAACAATTTTTCTGAATTTGGTGTTTGTTAATCATCTCTATGGTTTTATTTAAAAATATTTTACTACATTTTGTATCCTTAGAGAATATACACAAGTGACACTTTTAGAACTGTAGAAACAGTATTATGCTATAGATATGTACTATTCTGCATTATTTTTCACTCGGCATTGTGCTTTTCTAATTTTTCTGTATTGCTACAGAAGCTATAGTTGATACTTTTTTTAAAAAAAGATTTTATTTATTTATTTGAAAGAGATCCCAAGCAGGTGGAGAGGCAGGCAGAGAGAGAGAAGCGGGGGAGCAGGCTGAGCAGAGAGCCCGATGCAGGGCTTTCCAAATTTTTGCTATCATAAATAATGATGCCATGAGTATTATATTTTTGCCTTCTTGTGGAAATAAGGAGATGTATGGATGGGGTGCATACGCCTAAATGTGGAAAAGCTGTCACAGGAAACACTCCTATCCAGTTTTACTAAATATTGCCACCTGCTTCCCAAAGTGGCCTTATCAGCTTCTACTTCCAGCAGCTGTGTATGGCAGGTCCTCCTGCTCTGCATCTTTGTCAGCATGTAGTATTGTTCGACATTTAAATCTGTGTCAATCTAATGAGTATGAAATGGTATCTCAGTCAGGGTATAGCCAGGAATGCTCTAGGCCCTTCAATAGAACAAATTTAATACAAGTGACTGTTGGGACAGTTGACGGCCCAGCTGAGAAGCTAAGCAGGCTGGTGATACAACTTCCACAGGAGTAAAAGGCCGCTGTCAATCCCAGGGCTGGAGGGGCACATGGAGAGGGTATTGGGACCAGAGCCCAGAAGCTGGGGCTACCTGTCAGAAGCTGAAACCAGTGTGGGGAATAGGGTGTGAGAAGCCACAGAGGCTCATGGAAGCTGCCAGAGATACTCCAAGAAGCAAGGAGAAAAGGAGAGAAGTGCCAGGCTCTCCTTCACGTATCCTCCCCCACCCCCCATCTCTTTCTAGAGTGTCTCACTCGGCTAAACTTACCTGCAGGCCTGAAGTTACCAGTGATATAAAGAAGAGCAAGGCAAGCCAGGAAATCATTCTAAAAGAATACAGACTATTGACTAGTACAGGTGCTATTGCACTATGGTTTTAATTTTCATGTCTCGGATTTTCAGTGAATGTATTTTTTAAAGATTTTTAAAATTTAAATGCAATTAATTAACATATAATGTGTTATTAGTGTCAGAGGTAGAGGTCAGTGATTCATCAGTCTTATATAACACCAGTGTCCATTATATCACAATTCTTCCTTAATGGCCATCACCCAGTTATCCCATCCCTCCACTCAGTAACCCTCAGTTTGTTTCCTATGATTAAGAGTCTCTTATGGTTTGTCTCCATCTGTGATTTGGTTTTGTTTTATTTTTTCCTCCCTCACCCTATGATCCTCTGTTTTGTTTTTTAAATTCCACATGTGAGTGAGATCATATGATAATTGTCTTTCTCTGATTGACTTATTTTGCTTAGACTAATGCTCTGTAGTTCAAACCATGTTGTGTAGTTACAACCATGTTGTTGCAAATGGCAAGCTTTCATTTTTGGTGGCTGCATAGTATCCCATCATACACACACACACACACACAGAGAGAGAGAGAAAGAGAGAGAGGGCATATATATATGTATCTATGTATCTATATCACATCTTCTTTATCCATTCACCTGTCAATGAACATCTGGACTTTTTCCATAGTTTGCTTATTGTGGACATGGCTGCTAGAAACATTGGGGTGCGGGTGCCTCTCCAGATCACTACATTTTTATCTTTAGGGTAAATCCCTAGTAGTGCAATTGCTGGGTCATAAGGTAGTTCTATTTTCAACTTTTTGAGGAACCTCCATTCTGTTTCCCAGAGTGGCTATAACAGCTTGCATGTCGGTGAAGATGCGGAGAAAGAGGAACCCTCTTGCACTGTTGGTGGGAATGCAAGCTGTTTCAGTGAATGTATTTTAAACATTTATTGGTCATTTTGTTTCCTGTGAATCTTTTCAATTTGCTTTGTCCATATTTTTCCTATTAGCTGTCCACGTTTAATGTATATTTTTTGGATTCTTTGTATATTATAGTTACTAATCATCAGTTATATGTATTGCTAATGTAACTCAAAATCTGTGGCTAATTTTTCACTTTTTATGGTATCTTTCATGGTACAGTAGTTTTAAAACCTAATACACAAACTTGTCACTGTTTACTTTTAAGGTTTTGTTCAAGGAGATCCTTCCCTATCCTGAGTCATATTCCCCTATATTCTCCTTCAAAAGTTTTGTTTCACATTTCATATTTGTCTTTAATGCACTGGGGACTTATTTTTTATGGTGTGCTTTAGGCATCTTAACATTTACTTCCATTAAGATAACCAATTGTCCCAGGCCATTTTAAAATACTCTTCCAATTTTTTTTATTGCTATTCTTTTCATAAACAGAGTTTCTATATATGTGTTGGTTCTTCTGGTATAAGTCTGTTTCTGGGATATCTGCTCTGTGTCATTGGTCTGGGTTATTTTCATGAACAACAGTATCCTGTCTTAATATAGCTTTAAAATAAGACCTGATTGCTATCAAGAATAGTCCCTTCCAATTTGGCTAGTGTATTTCATACTCTTAGGTACTTTGTATGAATTTTAAGATCATTTTGCCAAGTACCAGGAAAAAACTGTTAAGATTTTAACTCATGCTTTGCTGAATGTATAGATTAGTATGAACAAAATGTATAGATTAGTATGAGCAAAAATCACTTCTATAATTGTATTTTCTCACTAACATATGTCTCCTACATACTTTTGTCTTTATATAAAAATATTTTATATGTTTCATAATTTTGTCCATAAAACTATTATACACTTTTGGTTGCTTTTTCCTCCTTGATATATTTTGTTTTGGACTATCATTAAAAATGACATTTTCAAAGTAGAATTTCAAATTAATTGCTGCTAGTACAAAAGAGCATAAATCTTATGTAATCAACTTATACCCAGAGAATCTGCTAAACTATTTCATTAGTTCTGTGTTTAGAGATTTTCTTGGCATTTCATAAAGACAAATCCACAGTATATGAATTATGATAAATTTATTTCTATCTTCCCAACCCTTATGCCTTTGACTGACTTTTTGTGTCTTACTCTACTGGCCAGCATCCCTTGAACAGAGATCATGACGGCTACTCTTCTTAGCTTTGGAAGGTAGTGTAATGTTTCAGTACTAAATATGCTTTTTACTCTGGGTTTTTTTAATTTACTTTTTTAGGTTAAAGAATTTCACTTTTCTTCATAGTTGGCTGAAAGTTTTGTTTAAATGTAATTAATAGGTATTGTTTTGCATCATGTGCTTTTCCTACATCTATTGAGAGGATCACATGGCTTCTCTGAAGTTCTTTGAAGACTAATGCTCTGCCTGAGGAAAATCTGAACTTGAAAAACACAAAAATCAATACGGTATATTTTCTATGGACATAGATAGATGTAAAAACATTTTTTAAAGGGTGGTAAGACTACATTCAGAAATGATTCTAGGTGGTATTGTGGAGAGAGGGAGAGAGGGAAGTGGAAAGATGAGTGCAGACAGTACTGGGGTTGGTAGAAACATAGCTGTGAGCTCTATCTGCAATATTCTAATATTTATCTTAAAGGGGAATATGCCTTTCATAGTTTTTTGTATCTATGTATAACAACATGTACACAGAAAAAAAGGTGTATAAAATTAATGATAAATTTTGAGTGCTAGAAGATGTACAATTGCTACTTTCTGCACTTTTCTATAATTTTCTAATTTACAAGAACAACAAGCCATTTAGAAAGTATTATTCATCTTGATTATAGATGACACAGGATTTAAATTGTTCAAGTTTGGTCTTAATATTTGGAATCAGAAAGTTGAAAGCATGAACTTCTTCATGCACATAATCAATTAAAATTCGTATTTAACAGACCTGTACCCCTGGGGATAAAAATATATGTTTATAAAAAATAAAAAAATTAAAAAAAAAATTCGTATTTAAGTACCTAATTGAGTATGGATTGGAAAGGATAATGATATAGGCATCATCTAATAATATGGATGGGAAATATAGAAAAGCTTCTCAAAGAAGCACTGAACCAACATGGAAATCAAAAGTGAAATATTGCTGTCACCTACAGACCAATAGTAATAGTATTTCTTGTTTGAGTCTTAACTGTTTTTAATAGGCAGCCAACTCTTATTCCCTTCATATTACTAATATTTCTTTCTGCAAGTGTCTCTTTCACTCTAATTTTTTTAAATTTATTTTTTATTTTCAGCATAACAGTATTCATTATTTTTGCACCACACCCAGTGCTCCATGCAATCCGTGCCCTCTATAACACCCACTACCTGGTATCCCAACCTCCCACCCCCCGCCCCTTCAAAACCCTCAGATTGTTTTTCAGAGTCCATAGTCTCTCATGGTTCACCTCCCCTTCCAATTTCCCCCAACTCCCTTCTCCTCTCTATCTCCCCATGTCTTCCATGCTATTTGTTATGCTCCACAAATAAGTCAAACCATATGATAATTGACTCTCTCTGCTTGACTTATTTTACTCAGCATAATCTCTCTTAGTCCCGTCCATGTTGCTACAAAAGTTGGGTATTCATCCCTTCTAATGGAGGATGTATACTCCATAGTGTATATGGACCACATCTTCCTATATCCATTCATCCGTTGAAGGGCGTCTTGGTTCTTTCCACAGTTTGTCGACTGTGGCCATTGCTGCTATAAACATTGGGGTACAGATGGCCCTTCTTTTCACAACATCTGTATCTTTGGGGTAAATACCCAGTAGTGCAATGGCAGGGTCATAGGGAAGTTCTATTTTTAATTTCTTGAGGAATCTCCACACTGTTCTCCAAAGAGGCTGCACCAACTTGCATTCCCACCAACAGTGTAAGAGGGTTCCCCTTTCTCCACATCCCCTCCAGCACATGTTGTTTCCTGTCTTGCTAATTTTGGCCATTCTAACTGGTTAAGGTGATATCTCAATGTATTTTTAATTTGAATCTCCCTGATGGCTAGTGATGATGAACATTTTTCCATGTGTCTAATAGCCATTTTTATGTCTTCATTGGAGAAGTGTCTGTCCATATCTTCTGCCCATTTTTTGGTATGATTGTCTGTTTTGTGTGTGTTGAGTTTGAGGAGTTCATTATAGATCCTGGATATCAACCTTTTGTCTGTACTGTCATTTGCAAATATCTTTTCCCATTCCATGGGTTGCCTCTTTGTTTTCTTGACTGTTTCCTTTGCTGTGCAGAAGCTTTTGATTTTGATGAAGTCCCAAAAGTTCATCTTCGCTTTTGTTTCCTTTGCCTTTGGAGACATGTCTTGAAAGAAGTTGCTGTGGCTGATATCGAAGAGCTTACTGCCTATGTTCTCCTCTAGGATTCTGATGGATTCCTGTCTCATGTTGAGGTCTTTTATCCATTTTGAGTTTATCTTTGTGTACGGTGTAGGAGAATGGTCGAGTTTCATTCTTCTACATATAGCTGCCCACTTTTCCCAGCACCATTTATTGAAGAGACTGTCTTTTTTCCACTGTATATTTTTTCCTGTTTTGTCGAAGATTATTTGACCATAGAGTTGAGGGTCCATATCTGGGCTCTCTACTCTGTTCCACTGGTCTATGTGTCTGTTTTTATGCCAGTACCATGCTGTCTTGGTGATCACAGCTTTGTAGTAAAACTTGAAATCAGGTAACGTGATGCCTCCCATTTTATTTTTGTTTTTCAACATTTCCTTAACGATTTGGGGTCTCTTCTGATTCCATACAAATTTTAGGATTATTTGCTCCAGCTCTTTGAAGAATACCGGTGGAATTTTGATCAGAATAGCATTAAAAGTATAGATTGCTCTAGGCAGTATAGACATTTTAACAATGTTTATTCTTCCAATCCAAGAGCATGGAATGGTCTTCCATCTTTAGACTGACATTTCACTCTAGTTTTTATGTTTTTCTCTGTCTCAGACCCAGGAACTTGAAAAAGCAACCTTTTCCCTCATATATGAAGTGACCCTAATGTAAGGGTTTGAACACCCAGTGCTGGGTTGTCCAAGTGACAGATGGACAATTGGAGCATAGGCTTAGGGTGTTTGGCAGAACGCAGATAGATGAGTAGATAGGCATGCATGATAAGTGTGTGTGTATATACGTATGCAGATACATATGCATAGATACATATATATTTACATGTGATATTTCAAATAAAAACATGAGAGCCATCATTAGAAGAATTAGAGTAGACTTAGGCTTACTTAATGGTTTGGTATTAGTTTATTTTGGAATGACATGTGAGGAGTGGGGTGGATGGGGGAGTAAGTACCATGTTTTTTCCAATATTGGGGGCAGCTAAACATTTAAGTCTGGCCCAAAGAACATATCTCCTACTCAGCAACATCAAAAATAAGTAGCCTTTGTGAATGACTTTGTATTTTCAGACAGGTAATCCAGATACTTACCTAAGGTGCCGAATCTGAACCAGGCGTGATGCACATAGAGTGAAGATTGAGTGGGGCATTGCTAAGGAGGGGTGTGTGAATGTGTGTGTAAAATATGGATTTAATCTTGAACAAGGTAAAAAATAATCAAATCCTCTCTGATTAAATGTCGAATGGCTTCGAAGAAAAAATTTTTCCCAAATGGCAATAGTGGATTAGCACATGAAGAAGAAGAAAAAGCTAGACTCTGAGCATAAGGGGGTCTGGGGAACATGACTGCTGTGAGGAAGGACACATAGGCAGAAAGAAAAGATGGGCAAAAGGTATGAGGAACAAGATAGATGGTATCCACACAGTCTTTCTTCTGGCAACCACACTGATGTTCTTCCCTGAACTTGTTCGTGCTTCTAGAAATCTCTTTTGTGTTTCCCATCTCCAGTCCCCACTCTGATATGGGCAACATAAGTCCAGGAGAGGGAGAGGTCCGTGGCCAGTGTATTAGTAACTCCAAATGCACAGCTAGATAGGAAGCTCATGGGCAAATAGGCTTCATTTTGTTCTGAATACACATGCAGCATAGAGATCCGTTTTTCACGCTTTGTCACACTCTTTGAGGTTACAAATGGGAAGGAAAGGAATTAGAAATTATTAAGCTTGACTAATGTCAGGGCCATGTTTTATAGAAACAGCAGGTCTGAAGATACTAGAGATGCAGATCCATCTTAATCTTTGCTCTCAGTACCACTATTTTATAAAACATTAATATAATAGTATTTTTTCAAATGTCAGAAGTTGTTGCTTTGTGTGGTTTTATAAAGATGGATACATAAGTATCCTGGCTTAGGAGCCAGGTTTGAATAGGAGCTTCACTACGCTCCACCTGATAACCTTGCACAAATTCCTCAACCTCCCTGAGCCTCCATTAAGTCATTAATGAATGAGGTAATAATACCTCCTTCCTACATTTCCTATAAGGAATGAATTATGCTGTGTAATAAAACTTAGCATAGTTCTGTGCACAGCGTGAAGTACTCAGGGCATGATGACGGTGCTATAGATGTGGTAATTACTCAACATTGAATTTATCAATAGTATATTTCATGTTTCTAGAACAATGATTGTAATCTGTTGCATATAAAAACACCTAACCTCAATGGCTTGATCAAATGGGGGTGTATTTTTTCTCATGTGCAAAAAGGGGCACTCCAGGGCTTGTATGTCTGATGGAACAAATCTTCAAGCACCGAAGTTCCTTCCATTTGCCCTACTCTGTGTCCCTTAGTGAATGACTCTAGTATTCATGGTTGCAAGATTCTCCTTCCCCTTTAGGAATCATGACTATGCCCCCCAACAGAAAGAAGAGAAAGATATGGGCGAGCGGAATTGGTCTCATTTCCATCAGGAACACAAAGCTTTTCTAGAAGTTCTCTGCAGTGGACTTTCTTTTATACATCATTGTATAAGGTGTTCAGCCACATGAGTATCTCCAGGATAAGGGACATTTGCTGCCCAAGCAAAGTTTGGTTCTGACAGTAAGAAAAGAGGAGAGAATAGATAGTGAAGAGGCACCAGCAGTGTTTGCCAGAGTTTGACATTAAGAATTATTTGCTTCCTGCCCTCCAGATGTCTAAGGCCTTAGTAATGAGGGTGAGAGAAAAGACCTCTGTTTCAGCCTGGCTTAATAGAGGAGCTAGGTTGTGGCATGGCAAAACCCAGTATCACTTCAGGAGGGAGCAAACAAATGTTAGGCAAGAATTTTTAGCTTCTCCTAAATATTGTCCTGTCGTAGAGGGCAGCATGCTATATGAGTTTAGAACAAATCTCAGAAATCAAGCAGTCATGACTTGGAATTAAGGCCCGGGCCATCTTTGAGTGTATAACTTTGGGCAATTTATTTAATCTCTCTAGGATATAAATCCCTGTGAGAGCAGTGGTTTTGTCATTTTTGTTACTACTGTATCCCTGTTCTCCAGGAGAGAGTTTTTCTGTACTGGGCACTCAGGTATCTGATGGATGGATGGATGGATATGTGAATGAGTAAACTTCTCTGAACCCCGAATTCCTCAGCGATAAAAGGGATTAATAGAGACCATTTTTAGAGGTCATAATGAGGATTAAAGCGGGAATATATGTCTTATAGAACACTCCATTGACTCCATTGTTAGAGAGATACAATTTCACTTAGAGCTTCCCTAAGGTTCCCTGAACCTGAGAAGCTCTGTGGGGTTTTTCAAAGGATCTATTCAGCCAGCTGTTCATCTCCAGGTCTGTTGGCTTTATAGATAAGCTGCACTATTGTACAATTTAAGTTTAATACTAACATATCTATAGCAAATATCCTTGGAGTCTATTTCCAAAATGGATGGAGAGAGAGATGTATGTGTGCACATGGCTGTGTGTGTTTACACACCTGCAATGGTGGCTTTAATTTGGATATAAGTCAACTCAGATTTTAACATCTGCTATTTCGAACAAAGCTTGCTCCTAATTAAGGGTTAGCACACTGAATTAGCAGGAAATTAATACTCATTTCTGCGCTAGTCCACTACAGTGGCAAGAAAATTACCGAAATTCGATTCAGAGAATGGCATTTATCATGGACAACAATAATGGGATCTAAAGGATTTTCTGTGAAACACTGGAAGTAAAACTTCCATGAGATCCAAAAACTCTGTCCTTATGTAGGACAGTGAGTGAATCTTTTTTTTTTTTTATTTATTTATTTGACAGAGAGAGATCACAAGTAGGCAGAGAGGTAGGCAGAGAGAGAGAGGAGGAAGCAGGCTCCCTGCTGAGCAGAGAACCCAATGCAGGGCCCGATCCCAGGACCCTGAGATCATGACCTAAGCAAAAGGCAGAGGCTTTAACCCACTGAGCCACCCAGGCACCCTGGATAGGGAGTGAATCTTAAGAAATGATGATTTGAAAGAAAATTTCCCTCAGCAGCATGTGCTAAGTATCCACAATAGTTAGTATTGACTGATTTATAAGGTTTATGGGGGAACTTCAGAATTAAGGCCCAGAATGGCCTCCTGCTGATAACATGAAAGTTGCTAAATTAAGGATTACATTGCAAGCAAATCCTATACCAGCAACCCATCAGCAGGCAAATGATTCTCTAAAACTCATAGGCCATTTCATAATTCACCACCATCAACTCCTCTCTATTACATGGTGGTATTTTGGCACCAGTGCTAAAGCTGGGATATCTTCTGTGCGGTGAGTGGTACTTGCTCAGACTTTCTAATTTGGATTTATTGACTAGGTGATACTGTGTTATCCCTGGCTATTTAAAACGTGTCTACGACAAGGTAGTGCCACCAAATGCAAAAGTAACTATAACAAGCTTGGCATACCTTTTCAGAGAAGAATGATTCACTCCTATCACATACATTGTGTCATTGTGAAGAGACTTAATTTCCAGACTCATGGAGCGTAGACTGCAGGTAAACATCAAACTGTGTGTGCCCATCCCTCCTCTGAGTTTGAATAGTTCCTGAGGTCCTCTGTGGCCAACTTTGATGTCTGGACCCGTGGGCCCCACTGAGTATATGTCTGCTTTGTGTTTCTGCCCTAGCCATTCACCCTGCTCTGGCTTATAATGGGAATATTGACTGGCCATTGACTAAGCCTGGGCAGGCAGACTTTGCAGTAATTATGAATGAAAGATGTCAGTGGCAAAGCATCTCATTCCAGATATTTCTACACATAGTCGATATCGGCTTTTGTAAGCGTGACTGAGCTCCAAATGGCTTGCAGTCATAAGGGAATGACCAATTGAATAGCTATTATTTCATCCAATTGATGCTGTACTTTTTGTGCAAAGGGAAACAGGAATGCAGAAGTGTACACATTTTACACCAGCCTGGTTCTTGCTTTCAGTAGCTGCGGAAAAATATTAGCTATTTTCCCTAGGAAGCCAGCTCCTGGGGAGAGGCTATACGTTGCAAGTGGAAAACTATGTTAATTTTCAGTGAATGTTACAAAAAATAGAATCTTCTACCCAAACTTAATCATTAATGCATTTACTCCCAACAGAAAGAGTAGTATTTCCTGGAAACTCTTGAATCCTGCTTCACCAGGAAAATAAAGAATAGGGCTAAGAAAAGAGCCCAGATTAAAATGCAATATCCTATTGGTCTTGTGGAAGATCCATGAGTCCAGGCAAGGACAAAGATGAAGGCTTCTGCCTCTTGACTGGCTTGTGTAATCTGAGATCCAAACTACTTTGAAATGGAAGATGCCTCTTTTCTCCTCACATTCTTGATGCCTCCGATGTCAGAGGCACTTTACTTTCTTATGATGACCGTCCAAATATTTACAGAGACTTTTTTCATTTGCCCATAATTATCTTGGCAATAGAGCCTTAATTATTCTACCACGTAGTCAAAGCAGTTACACAGCAACATATCCCCAACTCCTGTAATGTGCAGAAAATGCCAGAGTGGTTGAACAGAGTTGGGGGTAGGATTCATGCCAGACAGAGCTGCCCCAAGGGCACACAGCTAATAAATAGCAAAACCAGGAACTGACTCCAGACCGGACACCTCTAATCACTCTGCTTTGTAGTCTCTCCACTGTAGGCCTGCAATAGCAGTAAGATGAGTTCATAGTAGGGCATATAGAAGCAATAACAATATCAAGGATAGCATTTGCCATTATTTATTGAGTTTGTACTATGAACAAGCTTCAGAATGTGTGATATTGGGGATCAGAACTCTGGAAAGTGACAGCCTGTTTGAGATCCTCTCTCCCACGTCCCCTACTGAGCTGCATCTTGCCACGGCACCCCATTTGCCTCTAATCAGATTCTTCTGAGGAGAAGGGCTTTTGTGTTCTCTTTCATGACAGTGCACTCCTTTCGGATACCTTAGCGGGATTGGTACTGCTCCCGGGAAGCCCTTTTGGAAATTTATGGGGTCAGTTATTAGGTATTGCACTGACTGATATTTGCAATGACTTGGGTTTAGTGGGGGGAGTTGAGAATGCTAAATCTCCTTAGTACCCTGAACAGCCAAGTTTCCACAGGACTTCCACACATCATTCAAAATTTCCTGTAAATATAAATACCATTTGCACCTCTTTAAGCCCTAAACTTGACTCTAGTTTACATACCAAGTATAAAATGATCCCAGTGTTCTATACACTGTGCTTTCCAGGAATGCAGATGCTAGGTAAATGGAAAAAAGTGGTACTTCATTGAAATAGCCTTTACCAGCACCCCTTCACGTTTTCCAAAGCCCACTATCAGACTTATATTAGTTTTCTCTTGTTGCATAACAAATTACCACCAACTTCAGACAATATGCTTTTTTTTAAAAACTAAGTACCACACCCAGCTTGGAGATCTGGAGTCAGACACTTAGTCAACTGAACCACCTAGACACCCAACAGCACACAGTTATTACCTCACAGTTTCCAAAGATATTCAGAGATCAGCATAGCTTAGGTAAGGGCTTCAGGTCTCATAAGGCTGTGATCAACATGTCAGACAGGGTTAGAATTTCATCTGGGCTACCAGGGAAAGAAGCACCACTGGGAAAAGACCCACTTTGAAGTTCACCCAGGTTGCTGACTGATTTTAGACTCATGGTTTGACTGAGGGCCTCTGTTCCCTCTGCTGACTGTGAGCCACAGGTTGCCTCAGTTCCTTGACATGTTGCTATCTCGTTAGGGCAGCTCACAAGATGGCATCTTGCTTTATAAGTGCAAGTGAGGAGACTCTACTACAATATGAGAGTTACAATCTTAAGTGACAAGCACAGAAGAGGCATCCCATCACCTTTGCCATATTTTATTGATTAGCAGCAAGCCCTACCCAGGACTCAGTGGGAGGGGGCTCCACAGGGGCATGAAGCAGGCAAGGGTCACTGGGGGTCATCTTAGAATCTGCCTATCATAAGCACCAAGCATGGGCTTGATAATAGTTGTGTAGTCATGTTGGATCAGGCTTGGATGCAAAAATCCTTATTTTCAGCTGATTATATCTTAAAAGATTTTCAGCCTCAGGCACCTGGAAATCAGAATTCATCATTGTTCACTAGATGAACATCAAAGGACAGAAATTGAAGGGGGGAGGGGGGACACTGGAAGTTGTGATCCTTAAATTGGATACAAGGAAGGGGGATTGAGTAAAGCATGGTAAATTGGGTTTGGAAGGGATGGTCTAAATTCCCACCTACTCATTGTTTCATGAGTAGGGAAGTGAGAAGTCAAAGCCAAAGCTACCATAGTTCCTTCCCACAGGGCAGGGTTAAGAAGTAGGTCAAGCTTAATGTGTTAGTTTCTAATACAATGCAGCAGGCAGGATGAGGTATAGAAGCCAGATCTTCTCAGGGCAGTGAATTGGGACTATGTATCTTACGAGCCACAGAGGCTTGGGGTCCTCTTTTGAATCTTGACTCCTGTAGTGTGACCTGGTAGCAGTGAGAGAGAGCCTTGTTTCTGAAAGTACAAGGGCAAAAGAGTTGGGACTCAGATACTCTAGAGTAGAGTGATGAGCCATTGAGTTTTGGACCTGGAAGGAACTTTTAGTCCCTGGTATCTAACACTTCATTTGACAGTTGGGGAAACTCCTATCCAGAGCAGCAATGGGACTGAGGCAAGGCATATGGATGTAGGCTCAGAACCCAGATGTCTTATGTCCTTTCCACCCTTGCATATTTTCCCTTTTAAAATAGGTCTCCCAAAATGCAGATGTCCATATCGTCTTCACCAACTTGGAATGGGAGAAGCAAGGTTTTATTTTGTTGATGTTGAGAATGGGCTTCTGGCCACTTCTCCTAGGAATCATGCATTATATAACTATCTTGTCATATCTTCCAGTGACTCTCCCAGTGAGAGTTTGTACATCTCTGTCCCATTTAATCCCAGTAATCCACGTGACTTGTTTTGGCCAATGTGATGTGAGTGAAAGTGAAGTGTGTTGCTTAAGAGCCAGCTCGGAGTTTGCCACATCTTTGCTGCCATGGGCCGGGCAGTGTTGCAGAGAGAGGCTTCCCAAAGTGAAGACAACATAGGGCAGAGCTGTAGCAGCTGGTGATGATGGGCTGTAGGGACCACGTTTGTGATGGGGGTGATTCAGTCTGCCTCCACAGCATTATCTGGCACAGCCTATCAGACTCAGTTGGGGGGAGGACTACATGCATATACCTGTATGTAGACTCACTTTTCCCAGGTGCTAGCCCTTCCTCCAGTTTGCCTTCCCTTTGTATGTCCCCATCTCTATGAATAACATCCCCTCCCTCAAGGAGCCGAGGGTCATACCTGCCTCCTCTTCCTCCTCTTCCAACCAGCTACCAAGTTCTTTCTCGCCTCCCAGCTCCATCCCCACTGTCTCTGCCTGTGAGCAGGCCACTCGTTGCTACTCCAACTGCCAAGCTGGCTCCTTTTTGCCCCAGTCTCAGCCTTGGCCCTCCAGTCTGTTCTCCATAAGTGCCAGAGGCAGCAGATCCCATTAGAAACTTAATAATGGTGTTGTAAGATCAGATTTAATAGAACCCACAAAGTCCTTCGAGCGATGTCCCCGTTTATCTCTCACTGTGTTACTCCTGGGACCTTCCTCCTTATTCTCATCCACTGCCTCTTTTTTGTTTTAATTTGTAGTAGGCTGCCTTTCCGCTTGGAAGTCTTGCCTCCCACCTGTACTGTCAGCCACCAGACACCCTCATGCCTCTCCCTTCTGCCCACTCCCCATTTACTTGGCCAGCTCCTACTCACTCCTTGAACCCCATCATGGAGTTATCTCCTCTGAGAAGTCTTCCCTGAATTCCAGAGTCTTTATGCTCTTTATGACCCTATCCTTTGTCTGACATGTGACTGTTCCCCATAGACTGTATTCTCTGAGAAGTCCTCAACACTTTGCAAAGCAATATCTAGCACATAAGAGATGACCCTTAAATATTTGCTATTGAATATTGGTTTTTTTATCCTGAAAGTGAGGGAAAATAATGCCTGGACACTGGAATAAAATACTTATCTTGAAAATAGGTTCTTTTGGATACCAAGTGTTTATATTTTGTATGTAGCAAAGGCAAAGCTGTTGGAAACAATTAGAACTTTCAAGAATACAAGGAATAAAGCTATATATATGTAAAATATGGGTCATTGTTATATCTGTTCTGAGTGTGCAAAAAATCACAAATTTTTCATCAAGAAGTCAATATTAAAAACATGAGTGCCGGGGGACTTTGGTGAAGAGTGAGGTGAGGAGAGGGCAGGGGATGAAGAAGAGCCTGCTTGGACCTGTGGGTCTGGGCGGACTCAGTTGGGGATATGTGTGTGCATGAGAATAGTGTTCTATGTTTAAAAATACTTCCTCAAGAGGTTGTTCACCAGAGAGTCCAACTTTCCCTCCTTGTTCTGTGCTACGAACACAACCTAATTTCAGGAAGCTGAGTTAGAAGAGATGCTAAGAAATAAGAGTCCGTGGAGTCAGTGAGGAGAGCGGGGGTTTCTAGAGCATCCCGCAGGCCTGGTGGTCAAGGAGTGCATTTGAGTGGTGGTTGTCAATTTTCTGGGCAGAGAAACTCAGGTTGGGTAATGGTCTTTATTTCAGTGACTCCGAGGAAATGATTCCCAGTGCATATGGGTACACATCTGAATTGTGGGTCTGTTTCTGCTGCTCGAGTGTCCTCCCTTATGGTCAGTCCAGAATGTAAGGCAGCTTGGGAATGATGGCCTGGATCCCTCCCACATTCCTCCCGGAGGAGAACTGTGAGGTGTGTTTGCCATCTCCTCACTCTGAATGATCACAGACCCTCACATCTGACTGTAGAACTTGACTTGGGCATGGCTGCCACATAAAAAGACTCTATAAGTATGTTGGGCTCCTGGGTTGCTCATTGGGTTAAATTTCTGACTCTTGATTTTGGGTCAAGTCATGGTCTCAGGTTCATGGGATTGAGCCTTGCTTCAGACTCTGTGCTGAGTGTGGAGGCTGCTTAAGATTCTTTCTCTCCCTCTCCACCCCCCACTGCTCTCTCTCTTTCTCCATTTCAAAAAAAAATAAAAAATTAAAATTAAAGAAGACATTATACATGTTAGGTATGTAGGTAGAAGTACTAACAGGCTGACAGAATTGGATGGCTGGCTGTGACTGTGCAGGGAGACATACAGGGAGGTAAAAAGACTTTCTAAGGATCACAATGTTGGAAGTGTGTTTTTCCATGACACTTACTTGCAATTTACAAAAAGTCAACATAGGAAATCTAAATAAATATGAAGTCCTACCGAAGCCTTAATTAACTTAACCTTTAAAACAACTTTTATTGATTTGTCAAATCAAAACATGATAAATACATCATTTGGAAGGAGGTATCACAAAGGAGACATTGATAAACATAAAACCCTTTGTCCAGGAATAAGAGAATTTCCCAAGAAGTAAGAGAGCTCATTTCTCCTCTGATAACACAATTTCTCTCCACTTATAAAAAGGCATAAGCAGAATAATGAATAGATTAGGTACAGAATCACTAACAAGGCAATGAACCTACTAAAGCAATTAGCCCCCTGTGCTTTCCCCCTGGGAGGAGCAGACCCAGGTTACATCCAGAATGCAGGAGCAGCACCTGAGTTAAGCAAGATGCTTTGTTCATAGCCCAACTGTAGTTGGGCTGATTTCAAAGAGCATGAGGGAGGGGGTGGGCTGAATATGGCTCTTTCCCCATCCCAGCAATCTTTGCTTTCCATCTGGAGCAGACGTGCATGTATGTCAGTCCCACACACCCTCCCTTTCTTTAAAACACAGCTCCCCTTTGTCTGGAGGGAGCCATTCGAACTTCCTATGTGGTTCTAAGAGGAGCTGCTCGTTACCATACCCAACTGGAGAGTAGGCCTCAGATGCAAATGAGCCAATCATGGTAGATGCAGGCCATAAATCAGGCCAATCAGAACTCTCCACTGGGATTTTCATTTTAAGGGAGTGGCCCCGTTTCTTTTCTAGTAGTAAAGTTAAGAGGATTGACAATTCAAGAGTGCAAAACCAACATACGAAAAGGAAAAGAAGTAAGAAACAACTGGAAAAAGAGGGGGTCAGCATCCAGATGATACTTTAGTCCCTGAATCACCACCCCCTAAAAATATAATTTCTCTGATTCTTGCCTTCCTGAGACCTGGTTATTTGGAATGTCTCTTCAATAAATATCCACTTTCTTAAGCTAGATTGATCTAGGTTTGTGTTGTTTGTGATGAAATGAGTCCTGAATAACTTCTTTTCTTTCACATCTGGTTACTGAATACCTACATTATGCCTGCATAATGCCTCAGATTTTCTCTAAAGGACCTCATGCCCCAGGGGAGAGCTACAAAGAAGCCATGGTGGCCCAGTTTGTTTAGGAACATGATAGGTATCCCATGGAATGTAAAGACATTTGCCAAATAAAAAAACCCAGTTCAGGTTGTAATAGGATGTCTTTTTCTGAAATGTTTCTTAGGTTGAGTACTGTCCTTGTGTTGTACAGTGTGAATCGGTGTTTTAACTAAAATTTTACTTAAAGTGATTTTAAAGTTTTCTAAGTCCAACCAAGTATTAGGGACACCAAGTTGAATTAAAATGTGCAACAGGACTTCTCAGGGCCTATACGGCTAGCACACTTTGGAATATAAAAGGAAATAATTGAGTATGCAGAGATTGCAAAAGTTCTGGAACCAAAGAATGCATTTTTCTTGGAATGTGATTAAATTTCAGAGAACCCGTGTTCCTTGGAACATAGCTGGGGAACCACCCACACTAGATCTTCACTAACTTCTTGGTTGGTTTAAGTTAAGGTCCAAGGGAGAAGTTCTAGATTAATTAAATCTTTATTAATTGAATCCCAAGGCACTCCCTGCCACCACTGTGGATGGGTGCCAGAGTAAATCCTTCTTTTCGTCGTGATCAGGAAGCACGCTAAGCCTTCAAAAGGAGTTGCTGTGCTACGATCTGAAAAGCTGTCTTGTTTTCTGGAAGCCTAAGGTGGTACTGCAAAATGGGCGACCAGTATCACCTGTGTAGACATCGGCTGTGTGAACTCTGGGCGCAGCCGGCAAAAGTTCTGACTCTTCTCAGCATTCTTGGAGCCTCAAAAAAACTACCCATGGAAGTCCGCATTTTGATGTCCCCCCTTACATCCCATGTTGTTAGCACAGCAGCAGGCTGCGGGAATGGAATGCAGAGGGAAGGCTAAAGGCCACTGGTAGGCAGAGGAGCCTCCTGTGGGCTCCAGAGTTTAGCTCTGATACCTGTGTGGACAGCTGGGAATTCAATATGAAAAATAAAGGGAAATTAAAGGGATTTCTGTGACCCTTTTGGTGATGTCGAGGCAGAATATCAGAATACCATCTCCACTGTTCAGGAAGTGGGGAGTCAAACTTTCCATTTATATTCTGGCTCAGTGTCTCAGTTTGGTGTATTTTTATGCTTCTGCTATTTATTGATTTAACCAACGTGAATCACCATTCGGCAAACAGGGCCGCATTAATGCGTTAAAAGCTCATTATGAGGATAATGGACACGAAGTAAAAAGGAATCAAATGATGTGAGTGTAAAAGGTTTTTCCCTAGACAGCTGAAAATAAATTGAAAACAAATTCAATTAAAATAACATTCAGCCTTTTTATTCCTTCCGTGGTGTGATTCCTCTAACGGAGGTGCCCAGATCTAACACACTGCTCTGCAAGGCCGCCCCTCCCGCACCTGTCAGACACACACGGGCTGTGGACAAGGGGCTCTGTTTTGGAAGCTGTTCTTGGCAACCTTGTGCTCCGGCCTCTGTCAGAGATCTCTCCCTTTGTTTGTCCTAATCCTTTCTCCTCTCTCTTGGTTAGAATTCATTGAGCCCCTTTGAGGCAAGGAGAGTTCCTCTCCTCTCACTGCTCAACCTCCTGCCCCAAAGCAAATACTGGGTCTGTCCCAGCTGAAGGCCAGGGCCACAGGCTCCTTTGCTGCAGCTGCTGCTGAAACCCTGCCAGAGGCTTTTCAACTCAGTGCACTTCTTTGCTTCTCCATGACAATGTCGTCCTGGCCAGAGTTGCCCCTGACAAGGTGTGTTAGTATCCCAGGGCTGTGATCACAAAGTACTACAAACTGGGTGTGGCTTCACATCGCAAGAAATATATCGTCTCACAGCTCTGGAAGCTCGAAGTCTGGAAAATCAAAGCGTCGGCAGAGCCGTGCTTCCTCTAATGTCTGGAGGGCAGTCTTTCCTGGCTTCCTCCTGGCTTCCGGGCCTTTGCTGGCCTCCTTTGGTGTCCCTCGGCTTGCAGGTGCCTCACTCCATCTCCGCATCTGTCACCCCACGCTACTCTCCCTGTGGGTCTGTCTCCATGTGGCAGTCATCTTAGAAGAGTACCAGCCATGTCGGGTGAGGGCCCCCTACTCCAGCTTGACCTCCTCTTAATGTCTTATGTCTAGAGTATCCCTATTTCCAAATAAGGTCACTTTCTAAAGTGTAGGGGGTTAGAAGTGGAGAGACACAACTCTGCCCATAACCGGAAGCTCTAGTCATCTGGCCTTCTCCCCACCCCACCCCCCACCTTGTACCTGTCACTTCTCCAAAGCAGATGTGCACAGCACTCAGAGGGGTTCTTTCAACTTGAATCAGACCCTGACATCCTCTCCTTAAAGCCCTTGAAGGGCTTTCACAGGACCGAGGATAAAAATCCAATATGGACAAGGTCCTGCAAGTTGCGGCTCTGTTGCCCAAAGCCTTTCTTGTGGTCCCTTTCCTGAAGGCTCTCCCTGTTCCACCCCAGTCCACGCTCCCCTGCTTTCTTCCATGGGTATTGTCTTCCTCTCTTGTCAAAATACCCCTTTGGAAATTGCCTCTTCCAAGAGGCCTCCTAGATTGCTCCAAAATCATGCCCTGACACAGCCTGTTTTTCTCCCTCACCCTTTTACGTGCTCATCACATCTGTACTTAGGTAATTATCAAGGCGGTTATTTGTTTAATATTTATCTTACCCCGAGGTTCGCTCTGGCTAATGGGCTACACTTGGCCCATGTGCCATATTTGAAAGACGCTTGAGATCGTGATTTTTACAATGTAAGGGCTGTAGGGGGGAATAGGCAAAGAAAAGTATGCCACAGAGACTGCCTATGGCCTGCAAAGCCTCAGAGGTTTACTCTCGGGCTCTTTGTAGAAGCCTTTTGGCCCCCAGTCTTACCCACGGCCTGCACACCCGAGCTAGGAGCTCATCTGTCTTATTCACTGCTGTATCTGGAAAACCTTATGAGGTCCCTGGCACCTCACAGGTCCTCCGATAAACATGAGATAAAGAAATTCTTCACTGCTTGGTCAGTTCACAATGGCTGTCGGTTAGACTAGGAGAAAGGAATACTTTAATAATAGCCAGAGGGAATTCTGTGGTAGCAGATAGAGATTTTGATAACCTGGTAATTCAGTCTTCTAATAAATACTTAGGACTGGTAATCTAGGTGCCCGGGAAGGATATGGATAGAGCACTTCCCTAGGGAAACTCCTCTAGAGGGGACAAGATACAAAGTGTGAGGAAGGTTTTAACCAGGAAAACCCTGGCTACTGCAGCAAGAAATTTCCACGAGGCCTTGCTGAAAGTTCCACTTGTCTTTTGTGGTAGGGAGGAGGCAAAATTTTATTTTCTCAACACACTTTCTCCTAGTGACAAACAAGTTCTCCTCAAAAGTGCCTCTGGCCCAAATAGGACTGTCCCTCAGGATTCAGGCCCCAGATTCGTTGTCCTCAACGTCCAGGCTATCAGGGACAAAACAAAACGTTTAGCATCCCTAGCCCCAGACTAAGTGAGGAAGTTGACTGTCTTGGTTAGCCCCTGGACACTCTTGAGGTGACAGCTCAGCCCTTGGTCAGCCACCATCTCTCACTGCCAGGGGTATCGGGAAGCTGTCATTTGAAATTTGGCCTTGACTTCTTTTTCTCTCCCCAGGTTGCTGCAGTTTTAATGCCTATTTTCAGAATCAGATGGAATCTGAGATGCACGATCTGCTGGTTGCCTAGCTTCTTATAATTCAATGATTCATTTCAAAATTTCATGTCGTGAGTCTCAAGGAATCAAGCTTAAAGGGAGCATTAAGCTGTACAGGAGGCTTTGTTCTTCTCACTTTTGGCTAAATTAGAATTGGTTTGTCTTGGACTTAACTCTAAGCCTTCCCACCAGAACTTACCAGGATCTTTTATTTCTTAACAGAATTTAAATTTTCCTTTAAATAGGAGCCCTGGAGAGGGGTCTTTGTCTTCCAAATGTGCGGTTGCTTTATGGGACAGCTGGCAATGCTCTTCCTCCCTCTGCCTCACGTGGCTGTCACTTTTTCTTCCTGCAGGTCTCCGGCTTCAAAACCTTGCCCACATCCTGGGGGCTTTGTTCGGCTCTAGACACTGGGCAGGCCTGTTTCTGAGGTACCCGGCCACCTCCTGGCCCGAATGAAAAGCCAGATCGAGTGCCTGTATTTTGGAATATTTAAACCATTTTAAATCATTCTATTTGTGCATTACAATATATAATACAATGAAACTCCACTTCATTTATTCAAAAGAAGATGGAGAATGTATTTTGTGAAAGAATGTGTAGCATAATGAGTCCTGTGGGTTGGAGCAGGGAGGTCTTGGCGTGCACCCTCGATTCAAGTGGCAAGATGTGATCATCATTCAGTCCTGTCAGGTTCGCTCTGTGCCTTTGTGTGGTCCCTCATCTGGAGGCACCATTAGCATTGGACGTGGGAGGCCCTTTGAAACGAGAGGCTTGGCCGAACACCCCCTGGTTCTTCTTTTCTGTGATGAAAAGGTCTTTGTCTCCCAAACTGTTTTCCCAGTACAGTTGCTTGTTGATTCCCTTTGAGTTTGCCATTATCTTATTTACCTGTTTGCGTTCTGCCTTCCCCTCCCCCTAACATGTAAATTCCCGGAGAGTGGGGTTCATGTAGTATCCTCAGTGCTTGGTCCCCAGGGGGCCCTGTGCATAAGGAAGTGGCAGATCCTGTCCGATCCTGTCTAGGGGTGGGGATGGATGTCTGTGGGGCTGTCTGCAGCACGCAAGGGCGTGCGGGAGGGTTCACCCAGCCCTGCCATGTTGGGCCGTGGTTCAACATCCAGGCCAGCCACCTGGTCTGGCAACGGAACCCGCCTGTGTTTGGTTACCAGACCCTGTGCTCAGCATCTCTTGCCCCAGGCTCCATGGCCGCATTAAGCTTGTTCAGTTGGTTCTGAATGTGAGGAACTAGGTAAACCTCTTGTCCACTCACTTGTTTCCCTCGTGTCCTCCTTTCTTTCCTTTTTATCAGGTTATGCAGTGACTCATCTTCCACTGTCTTTCCATTCCCCAGAATCCCTCCTCATTTACTCCAGTCATCATGGATCCTTGACCTCACATTCTGGGTCCCCATTGTCAGTGCAGGGGTGGGGATCTGCAGGGACCCCATTACGCGGGTCTCCCCTGCTAGCAATCTTACACTCCCTCACATCCATGAGTTCCCCATCCGACTGTGTTGATTGGTTGTTTGTTGTTAATTGATTACGTGTAACTTCTGGAGGCAGGCAGCCTGGGTTTGAAGCCCAGCTCTAGCATGAACTAGCTGTAAGTCTGTGCAAGCTGTTTCACCTTGCTGTGCCTCAGTTCCCTCACCTGTAAAATAAGAATGGTGATAGTATCTTCCTCCCAGTATGGTTGTGAGGGTTGAATACGTTAATAAGAGAACTCACACCTGACGATTGCTGGCATACAGCAGGTGCTCAGATGGGTCAGCTGCTTTATCATTTGCACATGGGGCTCAGGAAGAGACTTTTAAGGGGTCCGTTGTGGGGTGCTGGAAGCCTTTTATTGTGTGTGAGGTTATCTGTGTATAATGGCAACTGTTTGTTTAGATCAGGGCTTAGCCGGAGCTGTTCCCTGTAGAGGAGAGCTGAAACCCTTAGCAGTGAGCCCTGGGATGGTCATGTCTCTCTCCCCGATTCGGTGGGACAGAGAACCAGCCACAATGCTCTGTGTGCCTCTCTTCCTGATGGCCATGTTGCTTGACAGCTGGCTGAGTCCCTGGGGAGAGGAAAGGGAAACAGCAGCGGAAGACTGGAGCCCGTGGTGGCCTGTGCTCAAGCCAGGGCCAGGAAGCAACAGGCTGTGATGAACTACCAGGCTGGGAATGGAACCAAACGCCAAGGAGCAGCCTGATTAGTACATCAGGCCCGTTCCCTGCTGAATTGTTGCCTGATTCGGGAGTAGCAAAGGCAGGTGTTGTCTTGAGAGACAAGCCAGGGCCAGATGCCACATGCCCAGCAGCACAGCAGTGAGATCCAAGCTGTGACCATCCAGAGACCCTTAGTGCTGACCAGCTCCTCTGAGCCTCTTGGATCTCAAACCACTGGGCCTCCTGCTCTCAGCACCATCTTTGCAGCTATCACGGGGGTATTTACATGGCTATGGACAGCTTCCCCCCAAGCAGTTCTCCTAAGTAGCCAGCAGATGGCGCAGTTTCTCCTGTGTTCCTCCGAGGGCCTCTCAACCGGCGATGAGTTTTCACTGCTGAGAATCAAGCCCAACAAATATCTGTTAACATTTTGAATATAAAGCGTAGCAGCAAACTACATTGGAAGCCACGGGGTGGGATGGCAATTTAACTTTTTAAATTTTGCAAACACAAGAGGAAACATATATTAAGATTTACAAGAATCTTTTATATGTATTATCTCACAAAAAAAAAAAAAATCAAAATAGATTTCAGTTCCCTTCTGGAAAATAGGTAGGCTATATCTGAGTCCTGCATCTGATTGTAAGGTTTTACATTGGATCATTCAGTCCTAGACTATGTGGCAGTATTATCATTGCTATAATGATATTGATAGTGATAAGAACAGAAGCAATGGCTGCTATTATGGACTAAACTTTTTACTTGCATTATCTTGTTTAATCCACAGAACAACACCATGAGGCAGGAATCACCCAGTGATTGTGCTAACAGATCTTGAAACTATGTCAGTAGCCTCACACTCACTCTCCCAGAAGTAGTCAGCATAACCAGACAAGAGACAGGGAGAGTTAACTTATAGCAAAATTCCTCCTCTCAAATAAAAATATGGCAACCTGCCCCTTTGACTTAATTCTGCTCCTGCTGGTAATGCCATGTCTTGGACAGCTGGTAGAGGTAAATGTAAGACAGGGCAGGTGATACATTCAATTAACAATAGCAGTTCTCATAGGTATCATTTACTTAGCTCTTACTATGTGCTGTGTCTTATTCTAAGAGAATCTTTAAAACCTTCTATCCACATTAGTGAGTAGGAACACTTCTCAGCACTTCACTGATGAGGGAAATGGGGCCCAGAGAGGTTTAGTAATGCTACTAAAGTCACAAAGCTAGCAAGAGACTAACTCTGGAGCAGACTCTCTTACACCAGCCACTAAGTTAATGGTCTTCAGAACATAATTACCTGAGTGAATTTGTCTCTGTTGATTTCTTGGTTTCATGGCAGCTTCTTCATTAGTCCAAGATTTTCTCAATGTTCTGTTCCCTGCCTCTGTGGGACCTTTTTTTTTTTTCCTTTTCGTTTTTTCTTTCTTTTTTTTTTTTTTTTAGGTGGATTTTCCTCTTTGGATCTGTCCATGCACCTGCCAAATCAAAAATACAACCCTCATTGGTTAGTCCAGATTGGTGTTTGGGACACACTCCATATTCTAGGATGAATCCATATTTCTGAATTATTAAAGGGACTCAGTCATTTGGCAGAGCCAATGGGCTTCTAAGATGTTGGCCTCAGCAGAGTTATTTTGTGTCTTTTTTGAGTCTCTCTTCTCTGTCTCAGAAGCAAAGGGCACTTTGCTCCCTTCTTTGGCAGTTTGAGTCAGTCCTGGGCTCAGAGGGTTATGTCCCCACAGCTTTAATGTAGGTCTCTCTTGTTTTCTCTTCCTTTTCTCCTTCTCTTTCTTTCTTACTCCCCTTCATCACTTGTGCACTTCATTTTCAGACATGTTTGGGTACCACATGTGGATGAGAAGGGGCTGGTGAGGTATGCGTTTCAACTTCCCTTGTGCCATCAGATGTTTTCTTATTAGCACTTGGATTTTGAAATTGCCTCATTGGCATCTAGGATCGATTTTTGTCAGAGGGGCTCATTTTCAGGCCTGGTGAAAACTTCTATCTGGAGAAGATCACTATCGCTTACTAATTCAAGAAAGAGTGCCTAATGCCTGCTTATAAACCTATTGCTCTGCAGATGGGGCTGTTGCTGGCATCCTTGTTACTCCCACTCAGCCTTCCTGAGTAGCTGCATCCCCTTTCCCAAAACTCTTCATTCCTGAAGCTCAGATCAACTGCTTCCTTCTTCTCTCACCCTTCCAGAGTAAGAATATCCTGTGCCTAGAAAGGCATTCTATTTCAGGGTTTGCCTATTAGGTGTGTGTGTGGTGGGGTGGGGGGCTGGGGGGGGGAGGAGGGTGGGTGGGGGGCGGAGACACTGCTGCAGACCATGTCCTGGAGCTAAGGGGGGCTTGAGGACGCAGGAGGTGTAGGCTGGCTTCCTCCTCAGTGTTGCCAGAGGAACCTTCCCCAGAGTTGTTGCACAGAATGTTATTGGCAGCCACATGCACACACACACATACATATACACGCATACACACCCACACTGCCACTGCTAGAAAGCAAAATGGTTTCCTGCTCCAGTAAGTCCTGGGAGCATTGAATTAAAGTGGTTTCTTTTAGAGCCCTTGATTCTAAAAAGGGACTATAGCTTGGAGGGTTTTCCATATTTTGTAGGCCAAAGAGTCTCTTCGGGAAGATTATTTCATGGGGCTACTTTCTCTATGCAACACACATTGATGTATTAAGGAGGTAAGGGCCAGGACGTATGCAATCTACGTTCAAGTAATTTATAAAAATATATACTAATATGTATATGCGAGAAATACATGTTAAAAATTGGTGAATCTGAGTGAAGAGTATTAAGAGTTCTCTGTATTTTCTTTTGTACTTTTTAGGCAGTTTGAAATTAGTTTAAAATACTATCCCAGAGAGTTGTTACTTAGAGACAAGAGTCACCTCTGAGATGTAAAATAAGCATTCACAGCACCCAAACCAAGAACCTGCAGAAATTGGATTGCATATTTGCCTCTGGTCCCCCAGACTGGAGACTCCAGTGCTCCATGAGGTAACTCCCTGCAGTCAGATGAAAAGCCAGGTGTCCTAAGCAGCCTTACCAAGGGAGGCCTTAGCCTATTTTTCCCTTTCAGAGGGATGGAAGTACAGATGGTTGGAATTGTGACTGGAAAGGAGAAGGAGTGCCAGGCAGCCCAGTACAACAGGTATTTTGGTGGAAGGTGGGAGATCTTCTACCTCACTTGGAGAGTTCTGCATGTTTTTATGAATGCTAACTAAACTTACTGCAAAGTATATGGATTCCCACCTAGAATTCTTCAATATCCTGATTCTATGAATATGACACAAAGGCATAAATGACCAAATTCAATGATCATTTGTGCTATCATGGTTAGAAATCAGCCACTCAGATAGCTTCCCCAAATAGTGCCTCACATTTGCCCTTAGATGGATCTATGAGCTCTTGTATCTGATCTGCCTCCCATGCTCTAGCTCTTCACATCCATTAGTTCCAGACCACTGGGTACAAACTTCCAGCCAGCGGGGTCTACATGGAGAACTCCAGTGGGAAGAGTTCTGTGTGCTTCTAAGGTTCTCAGTCCAAGGGGTGCCAGGGTATGGCTGACACCATACCATGGTGAGAAGAACCTCTCTCCCCACAGCCTGCCATGTTTTGTCACGTGTCCTTCAGGCAACTTTGCTTACATTTGGAGCCTCTCCATTTATCTCAGGAACTATGATTCTGCTTTGAGCTAGAATTTTGCCCAGCCTCATTTGTAAAACAATCAGTATACACACACACACACAAGACTAAAAGGTTTTGCTTGTCAGTCCTCTGATAGTAGAATCTCAAACTCAGCTCATTATACCAGTTGGGGACATACCTAATACTTTGTACTACTTTTCTTCCTGTTTTTCCCAGCCCAAACTCTTCTTTGTCCCCAGATACTATAGAAAAACCTGCTATGTGTATTTAGAGAATGGTTTTAAACAGCTCTCAGAAGATGTTGGTAGAGTAGAGATAATCCTAGAAATTGTAGTTATCCCAATTAAGTGAGCCCCCCCCTTTTTATATTAAGCTCAGTGCTGAATACTTTGAGTGACTTATTTCATTCAGTCCTACTAATCACTACGTTCTAGTGTTATCCCTCCCTTCCTAATTAGAAAACTGGGAAAATAAATAACTCACTTATGATCTCATAGTTATCAAGCACTGGGGCTTGAACAACTATCCAGAGATGTCTGAATCCAAGGCCTAGGTCTTTAATTTACTTCATGATTTCGATTCCCTCTCCTCACACTACAGAACTAATGGAGAGGGGGTAGGTATTGTCTTCCAGCATCTGGGTTCTGAGGAAGATTGCCCCAAATGATCTATTTCCTATCATACCCATTAGGAGAGGTAGTGGGACCTTTGTGAGTCAGAATTTCCTATATCAGGAACTCTTGCCAATCTTAAGGATGAATTTTTTTTTTTAAGATTTTATTTATTTATTTGACAGAGAGAGATCACAAGTAGGCAGGCAGGCAGAGAGAGAGAGAGGAGGAAGCAGGCTCCCTGCAGAGCAGAGAGCCCGATGCGGGACTCGATCCCAGGACCCTGAGATTCATGACCTGAGCCGAAGGCAGCGGCTTAACCCACTGAGTCACCCAGGTGCCCCTTAAGGATGAATTTTTAAAAAACTAGTCAACTCTGACTAATCTAGTAGAATCCAGTGAAATACCTAATTCATTGACAATTTACATTTGACCCTGCAATATATTCAGTATTTGGAAACGGTAACCTTCCCCTCTGTTCTATTGGCTCTGGCTGATATTAAGCTGTGTTTACCTTTCCTGGGTTCCACTGAGTCCAAGAATACATGAATAGCTCAAAAGCATGGTGATTTGCCAAGAAAAGTTGGTTTGGGAGTGAATATCTGTAATAGAAAACCCACTGTGAGATTATTCAAAAATGGATAAGGTAGATGCACATACTTCTTACTAAATGGGTTTCAGGTGAGAAGCTTGTTGCTTCTCTGTGCAGTTCAGCTTCCAATCCATGCCTGAAAATAAAGGTAAAATTTCTGTCCTGACTGACATGCATTTATCCTCTTGTTTTGCACCTATAATCTACACTTGTCTTAATTTCCTCTCAATTATGCTCAGACATTAACTAATACTGACTAACTACAACCCCAAATAATTATTGCTATCTGTTCCCTTTGTAAATATAACTCCAGCACAGAGCTAGAAGAATAATGGCATATTTACAGAAGGCAGCTAATTAAACTGAGTTCCAATTGCTTTCACTTTGCCAGAAGGAGCCATTTTCACAGCAAAAATTGGGTGGATGCTTGCATGCTTACCAGGAACAACTCAAGGTAACATAATTCAGGGTTCCCAAGACAAAAATTCAGCACAAGACAAATTTACACAAGCAATGAAAATCTCATTAAGGAAGACACAAAGATCTTTTTACTACAGCCCAACCGTTAAAAGAGGTATCATTCTGGTGGGTTTATTTAAGGAATGGTATATATTTCATTGTTTTATAATGGAAATAATTACAAGAAACTCAAATAATTCTTGAAGAGCACTTTCATTTTTGAATCTTTCTTTTCTAGTTTCTAAAACTGCTTCACCATTCGCAGCCTTTTAATTTCCACACTTTTTGGCAGATCTGAGCATTGTTGAGGACAATGTCGAAAATCATGAATCCTCTTCTGCTTCTCATTTATTTCAGGAATTTAGTCTTAAACACAGCTTGACCTCTCCAATAAAAGTATGGGTATTCTATCTATGTGATTTCTGGAGTTTAGTTGAACTCATTAGCAGTAGTCACATGAGTGGAATTCCTCAGATCTAGATTTGAAAGCACATCTCAAGTTTGCCTTCTCCTCTGGGTTTATTCAAACT
This sequence comes from Mustela nigripes, assembly GCF_022355385.1. Taxonomy (NCBI): domain Eukaryota; kingdom Metazoa; phylum Chordata; class Mammalia; order Carnivora; family Mustelidae; genus Mustela; species Mustela nigripes. The sequence goes on from NC_081558.1 coordinate 27,725,415, forward strand.
GAAACCAGATGCAGACCACAGCTTCCCAAAGCAACAACCAGAAACGAAGCCATACCTAGCATTGTGAAGATGCTGGGTTTCATCTCTGTAAGGAGGAGTTTATTTTCCTAGCCTTGGGAGAGGAACTCAGTAACACACAGGTGCTTTTAGACTTGTGCCACTAACTGTCTTTTCAACTGCATTACTTTACTGTGTTTCTGAATGCTGTGATGATTTTTCTTCCTGCCTGTGTGTCATTCCTGAATTTGCTTCCATCTACTGGAAGTAGTGATTTGGCAGGCATCGGCACTTTTTCCATGTTTAATTAATTCCTCTAATTTTGTGGTAAATGAGAATAATGGGGCTTAATTTTGCTATTTATGTAAAATTGATTGGTAATTATGGAGAGCACAGGAGATTTGGCTTTACAAACGAAAATTAAGTGACCTCTCCATCATGGTGACTTGGCATGCCTCATTCACTCGTAGGAAAAAGCACAAATGGCAGCAAAGCAGATGTTGAATGGGAGATGAATGTAGGTTTTGTGACTTCTGCAGAAGTTGAAATCTGGACATTTGTGGGGTCTTGCTTAAAGACCTAAATGAGCTCAAACCAGAATCCTCTCAGAGAGAACATGTGAAGGACAGAAATGCGTTTAGGTTTTATCATCTATATTTGGTATGATTGGTCACATTAATTCTAATATATTCTATTCTGTTGTGCTCTGATCAAAGCAGGGGGTAGTGAGTTGGTGGAAGAGAGGTCTTTGTTTTAGGTGACCTGTGTTAAAGGGAGATACAGCAGGGGGTCTCAAGATGGAAAGATTTTAGAATTACTTTCTCTCTTATGAAACTTTGGCAACAGGTCTAGATGATCTCTGGTTCTCGGTAAATAATATTTACATTGTAATGAAGTGAGAAATAGTTTGCTATAGGTAAAGATCTATGTATCTACATGGTTATCTCTCTCTCTATATATATATATACACACACACACACGAATTTCATCTTTGCTTTCTATCCAAGAAGACTTAAGCACCTTACCATAGCAATGAAAATTATCGTCATCCTTAAGTATCAGGATTTAGTTGTTGTCATGTTGGGATTTATTTGTCAAATAAGACAAAAGAATTTGGTTTTGGTTTTTGCTTCTGTTTGGTACCACCCAAAAAATTAGGGCAAGCTGGAGTGGTAGTCGTGATGAGACAAACCATGTACCTTCACTCTGGTAGGGGTATGGCAGATGCTGAATTCTGGAAGCTGATATTGAACCACAAAGATTTGCTGGAATGGACTTGTGTTGTGTGACCACTTAGAGCTATTAAAAATTGACAATATCTTAATTAGCTAATACTAATTACATGTAATTCTTTAATTTGAAAGTTCCGAGAAGAGTAGCTTAAAATTAATATGTACATATTATATAACTTTATATAGTTATATAGGTAACTAAATAATATATATTATAAATTTATAAAACCATATAGCATATATATTAAATATATAATTATATAAATATAATTAAATATATATTGAATATTTAAATATATATAAATATGTAACTTTGAAATAAGTGTTATGCTTTATCTCAGTATTGCCCTCATGTCATTGCCTGATTTTGCATTACAATGAAATGGACAGAAATATCTGGTAGTACCTGTTTTCCCCTAAGTTAATTTTTTTCTCCACTAAAGTAATTCACCCTACCTGTGCTTTGGAAGTCAACTTGGGATTACAAGAAAATTCACATTTAAGAGAGCCTCTGCCTCTAGCTGAGAACAAGAGCAGAATGCCCAGAACACACTGCCAACAGGATGTGTCCTGCTTTGGTAATTCTCTGGCCATGATCCATTTAGAATCAAATCACCATGCATCAGGATGAGCTTTCTAAGTACTTTCAAACATTCCAGCCACTGAGATTTAAGGTGGAAAACAGAGTTAAGACAACAGAAAGGCCTAGGGGATCAATTGCAAATATCACTGCAAAATGAAAAATATTTCCTTAAATTTTTTATTGATCTCACACCTGTGGTCTCCCAAAATAGTTTTAATAGCATTGAAACTCAGGGACTTGCATTGCCATCCTGAAAAACAAATTTAAAGTACCCAGGCAAAACCCCAACTTTATGCTTTCAGACTTGCTTTTTTTGTTCTCAAAAACTTATTTTACAGCAGGTCAAATCAAATGATCATTGCTTGTTAAAACGTTTGAATCAGGAGATTTGGGGGAGATTTGGGGAGATTTGGGTTTGGGGGACAGTGGCAGCAAAATGTTTGGATTTCCCTGAATTATTATATAAACTCAGATAAATTAGTTAGCAAAACCAAAATTCCAGGTTTTTGGAAGACATTGAGGTAACAAGGTATGCCACAGCCCACAGAATATAAGCAGGTGTTACTGTCTTTGGGAGAAAACAAAGGAAAGCAATGGGTCGTCTGACAGCCCTGAGAACAGGAAAGAACCCGCGAGAGAGCTAACGGATACTAACTGGAATGGGTGGCAGGCCAATTTTAAAATGGTAGCTGAAACTGGGGATGATTTTGCTGCCTGCCATAACAGAGGGGTGCTTGTTAGGTATGAAGGAGCTGGAGCAGTCTTATCTGTATGAACTCTCGAAATTGACCTTCCAGTGTCCTTTCAGGACATGACTCTACACAAAGGAGACATTGCTGGGAGTGGAATCAAAATTGAGCAGGACAGGGTCAGTAGATAAAAAAGAAGGAGAAAGTTTTCAGGTAAAAATATGAGAAAGGAACAGAGAGCAGAAATCTCAAAAAAAAACACAAAAAACAGACAACTATATTTTCAATACAACATTTAATAGTAATTGCAAGTACTTTAATGCTACAATTAGTAGTCCAGTTGAATGTCACATTTTGGGTTCAAAGAAACTAATTTAACATAGAAATGAGTAAAAGAAAAGCTTTCAGGTAAATCTCACACAAAGTTGTAATAAGAAAAAAAAAGAAAAATGGTAGAATATATCTCTGGAGAGGATAGAAGCATGCCAGAAATAGATGTTCAAAAAACAGATAAAAGCTATGACATTTTATTTCAAAACAATCTAAGAGACATTAAGAAAATAATAAAAGATATGAAAACCAACAAAAATAAAAATAAAAAATCAAAGTAGATGAGTTTAAAAAAGAATTAGAAATAAATCATTTTTTTAAAAATTTAGAAATAGTGGCCAAAATAGAAGGAATAAAAGAACAAGTAAACATAGTAAATAACATCTTAAGAAAATAGATGAAAAGAAGGGAATTTTTAAAATAAAAAAAAAACAGATAAAAAGGATTCATATGAAAATGACAAATATTACAGATAAGCAAAGAAGATCTAACCATGTGGATAATAGGAGTTCCTGAAAAAGGAAACTGCAGCAAGGGAGCAGAGAATACTAAAAAGGATAATTAAGAATGTATTTTTCTTGGGTCAAAAAAAAAAAAATGAAAGTGCCTACTGAAAAGGCACACTTTCCAATACCAACCAACTGCAAGATACATTTCAGTAGAATATCTGGATTTAAAAAAAAAAAATAGGAAGGAAAACACGAACAAATGGGGCATCTAGGCAAAATGAACACATGACTTAGAAGGGAAAGAAGAATGGATTTCATCAGACTTTTTGATAGCAATGCTTTAATACAGTAGAACATGGAATAAAGAAGACATGAGAAAAGAGTTAATGTCTACCAAAAAGGATCTTTCAGTATAAAAGGCAGAGATAAAAATAACATGTAAGAATATTCTCCCATCCAGGTTTCTGTTTTTTATTTTAAGAAATCTACCAGAGAATTAGCTTCAGATCACCAGAATGACTAGAGACATCAATGTAAAAACTGGCTTTTGGACATTAAATGAGCTTTTATATCTGTCACTAAAAAGGGGAAGATTATGCTAAGTAGTGGCTGTATGATCTGACAGTGCAGACATAGTGCAACCAAAAATGGAAAAATTAGAGGACATATGTGAAAAAAAAATGTTTTAACTATTTTCAGGAACAATAATTGATGGCATTAGCATTGATATGCTAATGTATATATGCTATGTATACAGATGTAATCTGGGAAAATTAAATAAAATCTCTGTATTCCCAAATTTGAACTATAAATATCATTATAAATTTATGAGCTATTCAGGCTTTGAGCATTAATTACTGCTAACAATGAAAAAAAAAAAAGCGAACATAGAACACCATGTATTTTCAGGTGAAACAACATACTACCACTATTAATCTTGCGAAAAGGATCATATCTGATCTGATCAAGCCTGTGGGTTGGGCTGTCAATTTGTGAGAAATAGCCAGAACAGAAGAGCTTGTTGAATTCCCCGTAATCATGCAACCAACAAAGCCCAGATGGTGTGCAACTCCACAGGTCAAGTGGCACAGGTTCTTCAACAGACACTTACTAAGGGATGGTGGGGGAAATAGCCCAACTAGGTGACCTTCTCCGTCTTGTTTGTATATTGGGAAAATAGAAGAAAAATTTAAGAATTCATATAAAATTTTTGGAATTTTTTAAAACTTTGGTTTTATGATGAGAAAGTTTAGGAAAGACGAGGATTCTACTCATGACGATGACAGAAATAGCTGTTTATGAAAGCCTATCACATGACTCATACAGTAACAATCTTACATGTATTATTATCTCTAATCTTCATGAGTCTGTGAAATAAACTGTTAGCCCCATTTTATAATTGAGGAAATAGAAACTGAAAGGTTAAGTAAATTGCACAACAGATTTATAACAAAATCAATGTGTTAACCCAGGCTATGTACTCCATATAGCCCATAATTTTCAACGACATCATGTAAGAAATTTTATTTCACATATGTTTAACACCTTACATTACGTTACAACCTTAATGTTGTACATTGCAACCTTAATGTTATCACTTAGGAACTTGAAAAGGCCACTTGTGTTAATATGTCTTTTTTTATTGCCCAAACATAAAGCTAAAAAGACTGGTGTGGGTCTACGACTTGGGTATTAACTTAACCATACTGGCATCTAAGCATCAGCATATCCAAGAGACTTTGTAGCGGACAGTAGTTTTTGGCTCACTAGAGATGCCATATATTTAACTCTTTTTCTGTACTTTGAGAATCATCGTTGTCAGCCACTGCTTCTGAACATGTTATCACTTTCAATCTTATTTTGCATCTCTCATTTTATGGAGATTTTGTTTAGCTACTTACTTAAAATCTTGGTTTCTGATAGAATCAGAACAAGAAGATGTTGATGATGCCCCTGAAGGCAAAGTGAGAAATCATTAACTATATCAGTATTCGACAGCTGGTCCCTTGATCTATGAAACTAAGCTTCTTGAGGAAAATACCTGCTGAGCCCCTGACCCCATGTAACTGGTTCTCTGCTTAGCTCAGCCCAGATATGCATGGTAAACAGGGAGCAGTCTCTTAATATGGCACTGGTTTTAGGGAATTTCTCATTCTGTTTGATATACAAAATTATAATCCATTTCAGCCTGTAATATCTTTATTCAGATACCACCCTGGGAAGCGGTGCCACCTTCCAGCATCATGGACCACCCCAGAGATTTCTGGAGGGAATTGCAATAATAATATTCCAATTTGTTTTAAGGCTAAGAGTTTCGTCTGTGGAACTTTCCCTTTCTATTTCCTTCCCTTTCCAACTCATTCTCCCTAAGCTTAAAGCCCATCTTGAAATGGTGTTAAATCTAATACCACTCTCAGATTTCATCAGTCTTTGAAGCTGGCCAGAGCTACATACAGTAAAACGGTAAGCAAAAATGGGCCCCTATAAATTAGAAACTGGAAAGCAACTATTAGAACACCAAGATTCTGACAAAACTTCCCCCCAACAATATACAAGAGTTTGAAAATTGAACTGGTTTTCTCCTCAGAAATGCCTAAAAAAATTTTAAAATCCTTTTGAAGCAGTTTGTGATTCCTTGTGCATCCATTGTTCCATACTATCTCGGTTCCTTTACTTTTGATTTAAAAATAAAAGTGATAATTTCTGCCACATTACTGATTCACCAGAATTCCATGTTTCTCCATCATCTGCATGTTGTTGATTTAGCTCCTGTCTTGGAGTCTTTAGGGTCCCTACAAAATTGATATAAGTGAACTTGGGCCCCTGCCCAGGGATATAGAGACCCACTGAGCAATATTTCACATCGAAGGTCAATGCATGTTTAAGGATACAGAAAGAAAAGATTAGCCATGGGTGTGTTTCAGATCTAGGAAAGATGAAGCCAGAGAAAACCATTCTCTTCCTTAGAAGACTTTGTGGAGAGAGGGGATTTTTAGGAGCCGTTTAAATGATGGATAAGAGACCACTAACTTCACATAGATTCTGTATTGCCAAATAAAATAGCTTCAAATCACTCAGGTATTATAAGAAGAGTGTTAGAAAAATACACAGCCAGAGAAGTTAGGAGTGGCCCTTTAAATTTGATCACCCCAACTAGTCCTTAGATAATCTAATCTTTGCTTCCAAATGTTGATGTGTAGGTATTTGTGCTTTTATGAGTGGCATATCCAATTTTGGTTGCTATGGGCAATAATTTCAAGGACGATATAAAATAAGATCCATAGAATCAGTGAAAAGTATAATAAATTTGCACAGGGAAGTGTCTTGGGGATTGATTAGGGCTGTTTTGCATGGCTTGGTAAAGGTGAAGTGTCATCTCTCTTGTCTTCAGACAAATGAGTTTAGTTATTTCAATGAAAGATTTTTATGGAAAATGATCATACTCTTTTCTACTATAAACTTTCAGACTATAATTTTTATAGCCGTCAGGTCTCCCTTATTATATTTTATTTGAAATTCAGACTTCTATTTCTCTTTCAGTTTTTAGGAGGAAATTAATAATTAATGATTTATCAAAATCTTGTGATCTTAAGTGAATACCCGTAATCTTGGTTGTTTACTTATTTATTAGCTATAAAGTAAGAAAAACACCAGGAACTCCTGAAAGATTTAATCACAGGTTCTATTTTAGACCAGTCTTTGTTTGAGTGACTTGAGTAAATCACCTTTCCTCTTCAGGCTTCAGCTTCCCCATCTGTCCAAAATCCAAAATGTCTAAACCTTTTATTCTCTCAGTACCAAATTGATAAAGAAATGAATAGGGGCATGCATAGGCTGGTGCACAGATTGAAGCATGGATGAATGCATAGTTAGGGATGTAGATAGATGCACGTTTGGGTGTGTGGATGGATAAATGGTTGGCTCCATGGATGGATGCATGGACAAGTGTAGAGATGGGTTCAGGGTTAAGGGCATTGATGAATGCATGAGTGCATGGGTGAGTGTGTAGATGCATGCAAGGTAGGGTACATGGATGGATTCATGAACTGAAGGATGGTGGGAAGGAAGGATAGAAGGGTCCAAAAATTTTTTTAAAAATCATAAAAAATGAAATAAATTCAGAAGAAAAATGTACTGAAATAAAATTGGACAAAATGCTAAAATTTATTAAAATATTTATTCCCTCCCACAAGACACTATTGTACCTAACATACTTTACAAATAATTTTTAAAAACTTATGCCAAGCCCCATGCTAGATAATGTTGCGTGTGTTTTTATTTGTAAGAGGCCTCTGTGGTTGATACAGCAGAACACTTTGCAGTGAAAGCCCTCATCTTTATAACAAGAACTTTGCAATTAACAAGAACGACCTCTTATTATTTATCTTCTCTCCAGTCCAGTTCTTTGTCAGATCTCCAAAAAGAGGTACTAAACATCAGTCTGAAAGGTTCCTCAGTTCATGGAGAGCCCTAGGGTATACATAAAGCCAACCAGGAGAGCTATTGTTGTGTTAATTTGTTTTGTTAGATTAATGATTCTTCTGTTAATATTTAACCTTTTGTCAAATTGTGATGCATAGGGTTGTAATCTAGATCAATACAAATGAATAATGGGACAGGCATATTTTTTCATCTCATTTCTTTTTCCACTAGTTCACAACACGTTTTATTGGCAGTGTGTTTCAAATGGCCTGTAATTAATTGAACAGAGAATGACGTATCCTTTTACCACGTGAAAAGAAACACCATTGGGCCAACTACTGTCTTCATTCTCCCTATGAAGCAAACTGGGAATGATTTCTATTTTTCCTAAATCCTTTTCCTCTTTAATCTTTCCTAAAGATTTGGAATAATAGTAAAGGAGTCTGTTTGAGGTCTGGATGGAGGGGAGGATGGAGCATATGGTATGCTTCATGGAGGGCTCGCAGGTCAGGTACAATGCACTGTGTCTAGGGAGGCAAATCGGAAAGCTTCTACACGTTTTGGTGATTAGCAACATCAAGTGGTGCTAAATAAGAAATGAATAACACCTGGAGATTCCTTCCAATAACACAGTCTAAAATTACAGCGCTTTCTCCTCAAATAGATAAGAATGATAAAGTACATGTCTCCTTAGTCCCTCATAGTGTCATTCTGCCAGTTCTTAATTTTACAGGCATCCTTGTTTATCTGTTCTTTTAATAAAATTTGTCAGGGCAAAATCCTCACTCCACATCGTGCCCAGGCTCCATAGCGTAATGCCTTGGAACATGGTATGTGCTGAGTAAATCCTCTGCTATGTTCTTGTTCAGTTGTTGTTTCTTTTCTTTTTGAGAAGAGGCCTTGATTTTTATCTCCCATTGCTGTAATTCAGAGCTTCTTAGTGGTCCCTTGCTTGGGAGGTACCTGCGATTGGATAAGTAAACAGAATACTTGGAGAACAGCAGTGTTTTGCTTTAATTGTCATTTCTCCCAGGACAGGAGATCACAAAGCCTCTGTCCGGTGCTGTTAGTCTGGTTAAAAGATGCCTTTTGTCATGGGCTCCTATCTTGGATTTAACTATGTAAACTTTGCCAGATATGAGAACCCGACTTGGGAGCTGTATCCCAAGACAGGGACTTCCTATGAACACCAGACCTTTGTAGGACACGTGTGTTTCTTTCTGATTTGGGACTATGTAGACATGGGCTGCTTTCACGTTCTCTCTAGCTTAAAAGTGTATCATTGCCTTTTCCCTCCATGCTGCCAATCTCGATGACAGGAACAATCATGTCTTAATGTTCAAGGGCACTCACATCAACGCCTGTTTCCACCAAATTGTGGGTATAGGCTTCCTGCCTGAGGGCTGACCTAGAATCCTGATGAGCTGGGTTCAAGCTGAACTTGCTTCTCTGGTTGATGCTTTGGCCATCTGTTGACCCTCTGTAGCTTAGTCAAGAGTCTTTTGCCCTGATAGTACAGATGAAGGAGGCATGGATCGTATTTGGCAACTTTTCTGTATTTTTTTGCACTTTTTCCTGTATTTTTTCCTTTATTTCCTAAATCAGTGAGAAGCGAGTTTAAGGAGCATGAAACATCCACTCTTTGCATACATGGTATCCTTAGCTACTTCTCCCTTTAAACTGTAGGGCCGAGATGATTTGGGTCTCATTAGGGTCTGCTCAACAATGTTGGTGGAATAAATGAAGTGATAAATGAACGAAAAAATGGTATATAGGTAAATTAAGATGGCTCTGTACCTATGGTTAATGACAATGTCAAGGATTTTACCCAGCATGGTCTTATCAACACTGACTCTGGTCTGATTAAATTTACCTCCTCTGAAGATAGCACCATGTACCACATTAACAGTGCAACAGCTTTAAGTTCTTCCACTTGGTGGTGAGGGAGCCAATCAACACAAGACCAACATTATAATAATTAGCATATGATTATAATAATTACCATGTGAAAGGCTTCCTGGTCACTGTTAAGACCAGTGGCACATTTGCATATTGGCCTCATCCCCAACTTGGTACCTTTAACACTAGCTCCCTTCCCCCCACCCCACTGCCCACTGCTGACCATTGCCTCCAGAGTATACACACCATGCACCAGGCACTCCAAGGTCATTCTGGGCACTGGATTTTCTCTCTCTGCTCTGCCTTCTTTTGAAACTGTTCCAGTGCTCACACAGTGCTTCCATATTCTACCTTCCCTAAACAATTTGTATGGCTTCTATGTAATAGACCCTTTACTTTACTGCTCTTCAAGTAGGAATCACCTCAGGCAGTTACTCCTCCAGCCCTTCAAGTCAGTATTCCAAAGGTTGGTCTAGTCCTTGAAAAGGAGTATCCTATAGACTGACACCCAAGAAAAAGGGTAAACTTGGGAACTCAGGAGAGGAAAAAAAGGGGGCAACTTGGACCTGTGACCAAAGAGTACCAATTACAAGGCACTCCCAGGTAAACAGCATCATGAGCTCTTAAGCCATTCGTATCGTAACATTCCTGGGACTCCTCTTTAGAAAAGAACTGTTTCTTAACACACTGTAAAATTTCATACAATAGCTATTATAGTTATGAAAAGCTAACATATTGAGCACTTTCTGCGACCAAAGCTCTCAATCCTCATAAAATTTTGGCATGGTAAATTGTACTGCATCAGTTTAGAAGGAAAGTGAAGCTCAAAGAGATTAGCTATCTTGACCAAACTCACAGAGTTAGTGAGTTGAGGAGCCAAGATCTGGACCTAATCTAGTGTCCTTCACCATTGTTGCCTCCAATTTTCCTCTTCCTCCCTACTCCCCCAACACACAAATAAATGAGTCTATCTGGACAACATATCTTCTCATTTGTAGAATAGGGAAACAGCTTTATAGTGTTTCAGGTTCCCAGGAAGACTGCAAATATCAGGAAATACAATGGTGTCAAGCACTTTGCATATAGGAAATGCTAAATCAAGCTAAATTAAATTCGACAGAGTTCTCGACAGTTAAGAAGCCTTTATTAAACCCCTGCTGTGCTGGGCACCCAGCCGTGACTTGGGTTAAGCCTAATACTACTTAATTTATGAAAATGCTGTTATAATTATTCTGTTTCTTATATTTAGGTGCCCTCAAGAAGAAAGTACAATTTACAATTAAATATAAATTATTTATCCCAATTTTCTGACTTCTGTTCCATACAGTATTCCTTTAGGAGATACTGAACTGTGGTAGACCCATCTTAAAAGGTCTGCCTAGTTCTTGATTACTGCCTTTGACACTCATGGAGGTGGTTTACCTACAGCGATGTGTGACCATGTATTCCAGGTGGGGCCAATCAGGTTAGTTCTTTGTGAATTTGAAACTTAAATTTAGAATCTGTACCTCAGTCTTTGCATGTGGCTGGCATGCCCCATGTGAACTATTTAGACAAAGATGGGGGTGAGAGTGAGGAGTGTGAGGGAATAGAGGAAGCAGTAGAGAAGCAAAAATGAGAAACCATTTATCTAAAGAGGTAGACACACAGAGCTAGAGCAAGAACACACAGAGCCATGAAGGGAACTATAGAATTGAAAGCAGAAATTCCCAGCAGAACCCCTATGTGGTGGTGAAGCCATCCACTCATAATACCACACTTTGTGGAGTGAGGACTTTATCCTAATAAAATTTATTAAGTTCATGGAAAAACAAGGATGCCTTTAAAATTAAGAACTGGCAAGGGCGCCTGGGTGGCTCAGTGGGTTAAGCCGCTGCCTTCGGCTCAGGTCATGATCTCAGGGTCCTGGGATCGAGTCCCGCATCGGGCTCTCTGCTCGGCAGGGAGCCTGCTTCCCTCTCTCTCTCTCTCTGCCTGCCTCTCCATCTACTTGTGATTTCTCTCTGTCAAATAAATAAATAAAATCTTAAAAAAAAAAAAATTAAGAACTGGCAAAGTAATATTTTAAGGGACTAAGGACATCTGTACTTTATTGTTTTCTGGTCTGGGAGAAAGCCTTGAAATTTAGACCATGAAATTGGATGAAATACCCAGCTAATGTTTCACTTTTTCTTTAACATCATGGCCAGTAATGTCCTAGGTGTTAGTAAAGGACACAGTGTTAAGGACTGACTGATAGTCATTGCTTTACCTCCTCTGCATTCCTCTAGTTATCAATTCCAAGGTCAAAACTAATTTTCTGCTTGGACTACTTTTTTCTTTTTTTCAAAACGTGCTTCTCTGTATAAGGAGCTCCTTGGTGGGGTAGATCTACCTCAATCAGAGTGATATCATGCAGAACATGATGGTGAGGCTCCTGCTGTTCCTTTCACATCTGGAATTTCACACCATGGCCAAACCTGGGTTGGTAACCTCCTGCTACTTTACTTGTGTCTTCACCCACTTGAACTTCTGACCTTCTGTGTCATCTATTAAAAATCTTCTTCCAGAATTTAATTGTACTTTTTATGTGCTGGTGGCTCTGATCTGGGTCAGTTATGGTCTAAGCATTCATTCCAGAATATTTATGAAGGCCCTGGGGTACGAGTTGGGGATACGTCCCTGCCTTTCCTATGTTGATGGTCTGTGGAAGAGACAAAGAGGGAAATGAACCACTACACTACAGAGTGTGACAACCGCTACATCAGGATGTCTGAGCACGTTGGAGGAAGACCCTCTCAGATGTATAGAATGTCTAAGAAGGCTCTCTAGAAGAGGCAGGATCTACACTGAGGCCTGAAAGATGAGTGGGATGCAGCTGGGTAAAGAGTGTGGAGATGGATGATGTTCAGAGGCCCACAGTTAGGGAGTACATGGCATGCTGGCTGGATTGAATGTGCTTGGTCGACCTGGAGCCCCAGCACTGCAGGAGAGGGAGGTAGAGAGACTGGAAAGGGCAGGTCAGGAAAGGCATCGCAGGTCTTGTTAAAGGGTTTTTAAACTCAAAGAATTGGAGAGTGGTGGAAGAAGGAAGTAAGGAAAGGAAACTCAAGAAATCATACAGTTTGATGAGAAGTTTCCAAAGATTCAAGAGGTTGACCTGAGCCCACAGCCTCTGGTCAATCAGACTTGCTGGATGACATGTTTGTCTCTTTTGCAAAAACTATTTTTTTTTAACCCCAAGAGTTGAAAGTCCCAAGAAATTAAATATAAGAAGCATCTTTATTTCAGTCTTGCTACCTCAGCTCACCAGAGGGAATCAGTAGCATTATTTCTGAGCTATGAATGCTTCTCTAAATTTCCATTTCCATGGCAATATCTGGAGAGGCAATCAGAAAGTAGAACAAGCAGGTTTCATGGGATATAATCACTGGAGCAACTTTATGTTTGTCTTACACAGTCACGTAAAATTTATTCAGTAGAAGTTCTTCCAGTGTCCCTAGTTGAAAGCTGAACTAATCGTAATTTCCTGATTAAGCTCCGTGGTCACTTTAAAATTACCCAGTTAACTTTAGTTATTTAATTTGAATGTTTCTGTCCTGGGTAGACAACTTGCCACTCCATTCAAGGCTGCTGCCTGGGAAAGGAAAGAGCAGGGTCTTATTTCTCACCTTCTCTGCCACCAGAGAGTTGCCATCCTTACTGTACCTCCCCCAGAAGGTTTGGAGCCTCAGAAGACAGGAGGCCTGGGGGTAGGGGAATGGAAGAAAGTTTCTCACTTGGGGGGCACCATCAGAGGATGGCAAGGTGACATCACAGCCTTACATCTTTCAAGCTGACTCTCAAGTGAGGCCTTTCCCTCAGCTGGGCCCCTCATGCCATGAGGAGTGCATTTTAACCCTCTGGCAGCTGTATTCTACTAGACCTCCTTTGCCTTTTCAGGCAGGCTCCTGGGAGGGGGATAAAATGAATTGAGGCCAGCTCACCTCTTTAGCCCCACATAATTCACATCTGATTTCTGGAAAGGATTCATGCCACTTTTATGCACAAGTGGAGGCCAGTCCCAAAGTAGCCATCTTTGTTTAGCTCCCATCTACTCAATTTCTCAGCAGGAGTCAGATCCCCATTACCTGGGCCCTTAGCTGTGGAGAGCATATCTGGCTCTGCACTGATGGATAGAGCTCTCTACCAAAATACCTTCTCCATATTTTCTGACCTAGCCCTGTTATAGGCTCATCAAAGATGAGGGACTCAAAAGTCAGGAAACCACTTTCCAGGCATTACTTTTGAAGCCCTTTTTGCTTAGGGTACCTCTTTGTAATCCGATCTTTCTCACATCTCGATGCCTCAATCAAAATTTCCAATGTAATATTTTGCTACATAGACTTGTAAGCATATGCTACGTGTTGGGGAAGTAAAGAGATCTTCCCCTGTCGAGGGTGGATGCGGGTGGATGCTCGATGGGCCCGGAGATCCGTCAACCACAGAGCTTTGCAAAATGGCGCCTGGCGATTTGCCAGAAGGTGTGTCTAGAGTGACTGATCGTAAACAGGAAGTACTACCTATTGGCTGTTGAACTATTGCTATGCTGTGGGTACTTGGTAACAAGCTTAAGATTGGTGGAGGCAAATCACTGTCTATGCTGATTGGCTTAGCTCCCCTATATAAGCGATGGCCATATGAAATAAAGGTCTTTTTGGAAACCCAACCGGACGGAGGGTTGTTATTATCGCTGCTGGACGGTGATAAATGGTGGCCTGTACAGGGAACCCCCTTTCTCCGTTTCTAACAGTGCACTGAGGTAAGTGACGAATTTATTTAGAAGAAAATTCTGGCCAGAGAAGTTTTAGGAAAGTTCACTGATTATAGTGACGATTGCAACGTAAGCTCACTGGTGTTAGTGACGATCTTGAGAAAGCTCACTGTTTTAGTCACAATAGCAGACTAATCTTTTCTTTGCTTCTTGACTATTTATTTCTGAAATACTATGGGTTCAGAGGTCTCAAGAATATGTATGGAAGCCAGATTCGAGAATCTGACAATAAAGCTTCGTGCTAATATTGTTAACGTTAATGCCAGTAAGGTAGAAGTAGCTTCAGTATCTCAATTTGTTGCCTTTATGAAAAATGTAGGATGGGGGAAGCAATGGTTTGGGTTCATATCCATGGGTGGATTGCTGATATTCGCTGTGGTGTGTTGCTTATGGTGCATTTGCCCCATGATGAGGATTCGTAAAAGAGACACCATTGCCATCAAACAAGCTCTGTTATCCATCGAGTCTGGACAGTTGCCCCAGGTATGGCTCAGTATGCTGGATCGGTAGTCAAAGATGGGTAAGATCGTAGGCGGAATATACCAACCTAAGACAGGACATGATCCTATAAGCATCATGATCCCATGATGGGTAAGGATATTCTTGGCCTTGCGACAGCCTAAGACAGGCACGACCCCTGCTGAGTCTTTCCTTCTACCATAAAACAAAAAGGGGGAACTCTCGAGGGCGGATGGTCCAGGGGCCCGGAGATCCGTCAACCGCAGAGCTTTGCAAAATGGCGCCTGGCGATTTGCCAGAAGGTGTGTCTAGAGTGACTGATTGTAAACAGGAAGTACTACCTATTGGCTGCTGAACTATTGCTATGCTGTGGGTACTTGGTAACAAGCTTAAGATTGGTGGATGCATATCGCTATCTATGCTGATTGGCTTAGCTCCCCTATATAAGCGATGGCCATATGAAATAAAGGGCTTTTTTGAAACCCAACCGGACGGATGGTCGTTATTATCGCTGCTGGATGGCGATATTCCCCATGCTCCTTGCTTCTGAAAAGCAAATATTTGTGAGAGACAGAGAAGATAGAAATTCATTGGCAGAAGTTAGAATTTGAAGAAAAATGAAACAGAAGGAAAAAATCATAACAAGGGTAGACTTTAAATGGAACATCTAAGAAACATTTGTTGAGAAGATGGGTCATGGCTCTGGTTGGAAGCCATAACTGATCAAAGAAATACGTCCAGTTAGAGTCCTGGTTTCCAGCCCAGAACGTTTATTTTGGTTTCAGGGACGCAGCCCAATGATTCTTGAGAACATATAGTTTATAAAATAAATTTAGGTTTGTGAGATGCAGTCTTGCTTAGGATCCCTCAGTGGTCAGAGGGACCCTTTGCTTCCTCCATCCCAAAAAACTGTTCCATTATAAACCAACTCATTATTGGCATTCCATTATAAACCAACTCATTAAACAACAGGCAGTTTATGTCAGGCCTAATAATCAACTCCGTAACTAGAAGGCACTGTAGTTTTGTTTCTCATTTTATTTTCCCTTTCACATGCATGAGATTTGGGGGCCTTTAGTTAAAGAGTATCTGAGCGAAGCTGGAGTCATCTTGTGTCTGAAATGCGATGTCTCCCGGAGTAAGAGCAAAGTGGTCCCAGAAGAGAATATATATAGCCCCTCACTGTCCTCCAGGATGGTTTCCTCTCCAGGACTGGCAGAACACCCCCTGTGTGCCTGGAGAGTGGACCAGAGGTCCACACTGTAACTCTCCAGGTTTGGGCTGCTGAATAGATTTCGAGAGTCAAGATCTCAGTGGTGAAACTTCTGGTATTCAAATCATCAATTGCATTGATCCTTTCAGAAACAGGTGGCTCATGTGGATGAAAACTGGAAAGTCAATTTTTATCCATTTTATAAAGCTCTCTCATTGACTAAGACATTTCTAGTTACCTTTATTCAACACCTACTCCCTGCCAGCCTATTCTTGTTGTGAATACCTTTTGGGGTATCTTTCCAGGTCGCTACTCCCCCTTTAATCTCATTATCAAAAGCAAAGAAATTCCTTCTCCAGCAGCCATCCCATACAGTGTGATAGATGCTCCAACCTCATCAGATTAGACCAAGTTTGGGTACCATTTTACCCAAGCTAGACCAATCAGAATCCCTTTCTTCTAAATTTGGAATTGAGAACAATAGAAACCAGGGAGACTGTCCACATGTGGCTGGAGATGTAACATTTGTACTCAGGAACCGGTGAAGCTGTCTTCTGCTGAGTAGCCTCAACAAGACAAGGCAACCTACAAAGACAGAGGGAAATGATGGAGATTCACAAAGAGAAACAGAGACAAAAGACAGGGAGTGAGCACAGTATGAATTTCTGGCATCATCCTGGATTCAGAGTCAACCTTTCCTCAGAATTGGCTGCATTCCTGACCTTGATTTCCATGTAGGGTAACAGCATAATCTGGTTTGTCCAGTTCGGTTATAATAGTACTCCCCTTCACTGTTTACACGGTAAAGTCCACAGACATCCTGTTTCTATGGAACCTTAATTCTTGTAAGAGAACACCCATTTTGCTCTCAAGTTAGTTCAGGCTGGTTTTTCTGACTTACATTAGAACCAATGCAGATAGCAGCCTTAACAAACAGACATCTTAGAACTCTCTTTCTCTTCATTTTGTAGATGAGAAAAGGGATGCTCTGGGGATTTAGGCAAATCATCCAAGATCAGACATCTAATAAATGGTGAAGCTGAGGTATCAACCAGACCTGGACACCTCCAAAGCCTGTGCAGTTTCCGTCAGGCTTCAGTGTTTCTCAAGGACACAGACATCGGTTGTTTTTGTAGTCAACAGCAATTTTGTCTGTCTCGAAGCCTCTGAAGACAGATTGGGTGTCCAAAAAATGAATCCCAAACTTTTCTGATTAAATATCTGCTTTCCAATTGCTCTTTGAAATATGAGATCGAAAATGGCAATGCTGATGAAGATGAAATGAGCTCCGGCGGAAGCCTGAGCTGAATTTGGGAACGATGATTAGTGAACCCAGTGCTGGGGAGAAACAAAGAGCTTGTTTGCCTTTTCCCTATTATCCATTTGTTATTGAAAAGGCGGACAAATCTCACCTGAGAGCACTCTAATTAAAAGGTCTTTTGGATAAGAATTCGAACGCAACAGAGGGACGATAAATTAAAGTATATGTGTTCTTTGTACTGTTCTGGTTTCATTAGCCACTGGACCACATCTTTTTCTATTATTCACCAGGGATCACTACACAGAACAGCAGTGAATGCAGCCACTAGCTGAGTCTGGAAGGCCAATTAGACACCAATTCTTAGCCTTTTTTCTCCCCAACCAGGTAGAGTCACAGCTTTCAGAGACGAGAGGCATTATATGTGTTTTTAATTAACCTTACTTGGGTGCTAGCTTTTTTCATATAGGTCAGCTCTGACACAATGAGTACAATGTAGCTAGATTTTCTCTTCAGGGATGATTGGGTCTTGATTGGAATTGCAGAAAACTTTTTGAACTAGACTTCCCTAATGCACACACAGTCTCCCCCCCGCCCCCCGGGGCTTGGGCGCAACCTCCCAAAAGAGGGAACACCCACCTCCATATCACCACTGACAAAATCCAAGCATCTTTCCTGATACAGTCCTTATTGGCATAAATGAAGGATCTCAGAAGCAAAAAAAAAAAAAAAAAAAATCCAAACCTAATAGAGGATGTCCGCTGGCATGGTTTTCTGAGTAAAGTGCTTATATTTTCCCCCACATTTCACCCTGTCCTCTTAATGGGGAAGGAAGTGGTGCTAATTTTACTGGTCAGCAATCAGAAGAGATCAATAGAGAGCACAGGTGCCAATTTGTAGAGGAGGTGTTATTTTTAAACGGCATGCCGAACTCCGGAATTATACCAAGTTTTAAGGGCAAAACTGGGTCTAATAACTTTTTATGTTTTCCAGTTTCCAATATGTTATTGTCTCACTTGCTAAATGTAATTTGCTCTGGCTGCTTCCTTAGGGGAGGGGTGGTGGAAAGAGAAGGAAATATGAAGTGAGGGGAGAGAAGAAAAGAACTGGAAAAGCTCTATAAATGATCAGGGTGCAGAGGATGACATAATACCAGCTAGGGGCTTTAAATAGTCTGGCAATGTAGGCATTGCTGACGCTTACTGGCCAGTTCCAACTAAGAAAGATTGTTTAATGCACATGTGTCATTTCATTATAATTCTCCAGCTAGTGTAAATCAAATTTCAACATTTGCTCAACATTGAGCCTAAAGCCACAGACAGAGAACAGATACAGTTCAATGCCTGGGGTAATTTCCCCGCTCTCAGGTTCCTTTCTCAGGACAGAGTTATCCGGCTTGGCTGTTCTACTGGGCAGGCATTAGGAAAGAAGACCCAGAATCATTGAGCCTCCTCTGTTTTTATGTAATGCACCCCAGAATGGACTAAGTGGTATGGTGGTGGCAGGGTGTGAATAAGCCAAGATGCTTCTTGACCTGCCAGTTGGTAAACAAAAGTGCTTTATCACCATTGATGGGAAAGGTACCAATAAAGGGGTTTCTGGGACTTGTAGAAGGAAAATGGAGTTTTTCAGAACATTCCTTTACATTTTTGTTTGAAGGAAAATATATCCTTTTTGTGTTTTCACTACTAATTATTCCAGAAAAGGGAAGTCAGATTATTATTATTTTTTTTAACAATTGCCAAAAATCGGAGGGGGTGCAAATCATACTTAGCTCATATTTGAGGCGAAAGTGCAAAAGAACAGATTATGCATAGAAAGCCATTGCCCAATGATTCTTTCTCTTTAGTTTAAGATATTTCTATGAGGTGAGAGTAACACTTTCTCAAATATATTTACACTCAAATTACTGTACCAACATTTAGATCATTTGCAAGTAACAGTGTGAAACCAGCAGCCTCAGAAGTATTTATAACTGAGATGCATGATTGGTGGCACAGAAATTGTTTTATAAAATACTACACCTATCATTTTTGATTGCTGACTTAAGGTGAATGATCTGTATAAAAATATAAATTATTTGTGTTAAGGAAATGGTGATTAAATATGAGCTTTGTGTATTAGTCATTAATCTTTCCATTTAAATGCAAATTCTTCATTTCAACCACTACTTGAAGAAACATCTAATATGAAACAAGTTTGATCTGATTTATTATTTCAGACAAGGCCTTTAAAATATGCATTTTCTTGTCATGGGGAAGGGTGGGTTCTATTTACATTTTTAAAAGTGCACTGTAAAAAAACCAGCCAACCAAATACTACATGAAACTCAAATATAAAATCCTTTTCTTGGCCAAAGGATGTCTAGAAGTGTATGGGGGGGGCGTGTACAGGGGTTGAGAGAAGGGTGTGGTGGTAGATGTCCACTTTCTCCTAGTAATTCCAAATTTATGGACTACTGTGGACCTTGGAGTTATTGCTGGATTTACAAATACCTGTGCCCACCCAAGCATTCTCTTAACACTCAAAAAGATAAATATGTCTTGCTGGCATATTTTAATAATAATTACTAGTATTATATGGCAGAAGTCACCCTATTAAATACTTGACTAGACTTACTCACTAAATCCTCATAATAACCCAGTGCAATGCATGTTATTTTTATCCACGGTTGATAGATCAAGAGGTGAAACATAGATTAAGGAGTTGGTCTAAGATTACATGGATGTTAAATAGGGGTGCCAGAACTCAAACCCAGATCAGCTGACACCAGAGCCTGTGAATTCACCTCTAGACTCGGCTGTCTTCCCAGATGAAACGTTATAAAAGGCATTTTATAATTTTTTTAAATCAATTTTTTAAAAATTAAAAAAAATCAATATTTAAAAAGATATGGTCCTCAAATATGAGAAGGCTGAGATATCTTCTCTAATTGAATGAAGGCCTACATCTCATTGCATTGGCTGTTGTCAGCTGGATGTTTCCTCAAAATAAGAGTTCAAGATGAGGCTGGGGGTAGAGCAGCTGAGGGTGTGCAGCTCATTCAAGAACTAACTTACCTGCTGCGCAGCGGAAACTACACATGCCTTCCGTCAGGTCACCTCAGAGGGACGAACAATGGTGTCATAACCATGAATAAACCATTTCATATATATAGCTCTTCTGTACCTCATTAGATGGCCAGAGCAAGATAGCCCCAAAGAAAAAGAAAATGAGGAGGTGAAGAACAGACTAAGTCAGAAAATGGGGTTGCTGCTAATATTAGGGGGTGAAAAAATCTTCTGTAACCTCCTGTCACCCTAGGTAAAAATGGCAGTAATATCGCCTCGTAGATTACCTCGCGGTTCATTTACCTAAGGCATATGTCTAATGGACAAGGGGTTTTTTGTTTTGTTTTGTTTTGTTTTTAAAGAAACATTGTTTTTGTTTTTGTTTTTTTAAAGATTTTTTATTTATTTATTTGACAGAGATCACAAGTAGGCACAGAGGCAGGCAGAGAGAGAGAGAGAGAGGAGGAAGCAGGCTCCCTGCTGAGCAGAGAGCCCGATGCGGGACTCAATCCCAGGACCCTGAGATCATGACCTGAGCCAAAGGCAGCAGCTTAACCCACTGAGCCACCCAGGCACCCATAATGGACAAGGTTTTTTTAATCCAGTGACTTTAGAGACTGACTAGGCTAGAAGGCAGTGTGGTAATTTAGCAATTTGCAAAATTCTTTAAGCAGCAAGCCTTCAGAGTTCATCTGGGCTGTTGTCTTGCAGGAGTTGGGGGTTCTGAAATAGGCCACGGACAGTAAGGGGTCACGCAGGTTCAAAGCCTTTTGCTGGGAGGTGTTACACCTGCACCACTGGGGGTCTCTCTCAATCCTTCATTAGGGCTGCACCCTTTAAAAAATCAGCTGGTTAAAGAAAACAGATCAATTCATACGGAGTAGAGCATGTGTGGCCGAAATACCTGTGGCCCAGTGATATCTGCCCCCGCCTGCTCCTGACTCCATAGCTTGTCCCCTTCTTGGGGACAGCTTCCCCCTGACATTGTTGGGCTGCTGTTTGCAAGTGGTCACACCATAGGAGTATTTCTACCTCGGAAATTGGTGTGTTCTGTGAAGCAGGGCTCCCACTGCTGTTGCCCTATTTCCTTTCCCCTCCTCCCCGTCCAGCCGGTCACAAAACACTGGCCAGCACAACCTCTGCCTCTTCTCTGCCACCACTTGGGTGATTTTTGGCAACAATGTTCCCTGCAGAGTACTTTAGTTACTTTGCCTATAAAATGAAAATACTAATATTAGTGCCTAATCATATAATTTTAGAGAGGATTAAATGAGATAATAAACGCAAAGCACCCGTCAGGGTACTTGGCATTTAGTTAAGTACTCGAGAAATTCTGGCTCCTTGGCATCCTCTTTGCCTTTCATTAACCAGAATAGATGTGATCTCTCTAATGCAGACTCTTTATTTGTTATTTCCCTACTTAAATACTTCAGTGACCCCACCCAGCCCCCTCCCTGCCCTCTCGTAGTAGAGAAAAGGAAGTAAATGTCTTACTTGGGAAGCAGCCCAGTGGCCTTAACCTACTGCTCCAGGAGGAGCATTTCCCCTTTGCCAGGACAGCCACAGAGGGTCTGATGTTATTTTAAGGCTCTGTCCTTGTACTTATTTGGAAGCAATAAGCAAGGACAGGGAGGGTTGTCGTGGCTCATGACTGTGGGCAGGAATCCCCCCAAGTGTGCGGCTGCAGAAGCAGGTCACATACTGGCAAAAGCTCATTTCAGACACTCTTCTTGCACTCTTAGGTCAACGGACTATATTCCACCTCACAGAGCTTTGGTTAAAAGGACAAGCTACAGAGTCAAGGTCTTTCATGTCTACTCAATGATCTAGTAGGTACACGGCTTCCACAAGGGTTTTTGGTGTGTTTTTTTTTTTTTTTTTAAACCTTTTTGAGCCTCCGTTGTGCTTCTACGAAATGGGCATGTGAGTGCCAGATTCATAGCCTCATTGTGAGCACTGAGCTAACATCCAGCAAAATCCTGAACACAGTAACTGGTATGAGCTCTGTTGCTGCCGCTGAATCCGCCCTCTATGGACAAAGTGGCAAATGCAGTGATGAGAAAGGGGAAATGCAGCTGTTATTTTTTTCCTTTTCATCCTCTGATGAGGCTTTTGCTATAGCTACTTCTAAGAGTCTAAAAACATTCTGTTCTCTTCAGGTATGAGCTGACACTGGGAAGACTATTCAGGGGCCTCATTTGGTCAATAAAACAAGCATAGTTTGTGGGGGTTGTGCCTCACTCGTGCTCTAGAGGTCACTTTGGTCTCTGACCTCTTCTGTCTGCCCCAGTTTTATTTGCTGGTCAGCCCATCCCTTACCTTGGAAAGGCTGGGAGAGGCGGGGGTCAGCCTCCAAAAACACAAATAATTGTAAAGGTTAAAGTAGTTCATGGCATTATAATTAACTGCTGTATTAGGTGTTTTACAATCTTGACACTGGCACAGACAGAAATGTTTAATCAGAACAGAGAGTGCTTCACTGTTAATCCATTTTCATGGTGGAAATTGCAGTGAAGGTATGAAATCAGGCCAGCCTTCTTCTCAGGGAAGGAGGCAGCCCATTTGCCTTGCACGTTGGATGCTAGTCACTGTTTTTCCTGCTGCTGTTAGAACTTCATCACTCAGAACTTTCTATGCTATAAAGTAACTTTTTGTTACTATAGCAAAATCTATTCATCAATCCTTGGGGTCAGGATTCTTAACATGGTTTCCTCCTCAGTTCTGTAAGCCCTGACCTGTGTACAAAAATAGCACAGTGTGTATCCTGGCTGAGCCTGAAAGAAGTTGACCTTACCCAGTCCAAGCTCTGACTTGGATCTCTAGCCCTCCCCTGCCTCCAGCCAGCACTGAGCAACCAGGAGAAGGGAGAGGAATTGTTCCAAAGGTGGCTGGTCTGCATTGACTTCTTGCTCCATCGTGGCAGGTATCCATATGGCCCTTAGCAGAATACCTGACATAAAAATTAACCTTCTATGAGTGGTTAGTCTTTTTTAAACAGGCTCCACCCCTCCGCTGCTGGGCTGGGACAAGTCACTTAACCACACAAAAATCTTACTTCTTCAGTATAAAAAAAACTGACTTTGTGGGGACTTTGGAGAGAAACAGAGCTAACTGGTCTATGGCACCTAGAATGTAGGGTGAAGCCCGCAGATGGAAACCATAAGGATTCCCCTGACTGCAATAATTAGTGAACCACAAAGTGGATTATTGCATGTGCTGTTATTACTTACAATGGCTAGTTTGATAAATTTTGTCCTGGATATAACGGCCTAAAAGCCATGCTATTTAATAACAACATTAGTGTTCTCAGACAAATGCATTTACTGATTTTTACAGCCTGTTAGCTTTTGTACAAGTGGAAGTAAATCAATATATAAGATAAAAATTTTAAACCCTGTTTTTTTGTTTTTCTAAGTCACACTATACTCTTCTTTTTTAGAGTAGGATTTCTTGTCCTTGGTGGTGACTAACTTGCAAGGAGCCATTTGGACAGCCTGTACCCGTTCTGCAAACGATGGATTTCTGCCTGCCACTGCCCATCTGATGGGCAATTAAAAAAATGGTTTCTAGCACCTGTGCAATAATGCAGAGCTACCCATGCAAACACTGCACTCTCTCTGAATGGGGAACAAGGCCTGCGATGCAGTTGGGTCAGGAGGGTGCCAGATAATTTCTTTGTACAGCGTGTCTGTCCTTATCTGTGGGAGGTGTTTATTTTTAGCTCCCCAGACTGTTTCTAGCACCGTCCCTCCTTTGGAGGCCGACAGCTTGTTCCAAGGATCTTAAACAAGCTGTTAAAAGCAAGAGACTGCTGAAGGCAGGGAGGCAGCCAAGCAGCCAAGAAGGTGATTAGAGCAGAGTTCACCTTAGGTGTTAGAGGCAGAGGACAGCTTCGGTGGAGTGTCAAGCAAGTTGGCCAACAAACTTTTAAAAATGGCCTTGGTGACACTTGCCTGGAGCTTTAAAGAAACAATGTTTGAAAGAAGCTGAGAGCATGATGGCAGCTGGGTACAGAGGCTGATGCTGGATGTGTGACTTCTCACACATAGCAGGAAGCTGGACTCCTGAGCTCAGACTGCGAATACCAAGGGCAGAAGCAGGGGAAGGAATCCAGGGTCGGTGACATTCCCACAGGGCCAGCTGGTTGGTGCCTGTTCAGGCTAATCTGGGGTGGCAGGAGGTCTGTGCTTGAGGTCATATCCATAATCATGATGGTTAGTGTCAGCAACCTACACCCCCCAGACAGTCCCTGGACACCTGCAGGGGACAGAGCTCCAAGGTTGAGGAAATAAGCAAGGACAGAATCTCTGAGCACATTAAATCCCAGAGGGTCAGATATTTTTTGTAGCAAGGAAGGAAAGAGGAGAGGCTGGGAACGTTGCCTGTCTGAGTAGTACCAAATGTGCTGGTGCCCTTGATAAATATGAAATAGGAACAGTGACATCATATCACATCAGGTGTGTCTTTAGGACTCAGGCGAGCCTGGTAGAACCAGCTCAGCATGACAGTTGCCCAGGGGCCTGAGCTTTAGTACGAAAGGGGCAGATGGGAAGCAGGATAGTAAATTCCAGAGACTGCAAGAACAGCTGCAGCTCTCAGACCTACCAGAACACGAGAGAGTTCATCACCATAACCACTGGTCATCAGGCTGTCTGCCTGGCTGTTTTTATGTGCAGCAGATAGAAAGGTTGCAAGTGGCTTTATGGGACACCCAGGGAGAGACAAAGGAAATGAAATTCTTTACTCACAAAAGTTCAGAACCCTGCGTGGATCTTTGAGTAGCATTCAAAGTGCTAGAGGCAGTGGAGAAGTGGGTGTTTGGCTGCTCAAGAAGAAAGCAAGGGAATGAATGCCCTGCTAGTAGGTTGTGAAGAAAACATTCCCCACAGATATGGATAGGGGCAGAGCTGGAACACTGGCCTCTAACGATGGGGAGAGGTTTCCTTTAGTGCCTTTCATGCTGTCCACTCCATGGACATTTGTCTGACCTTGAGGTAAGCATTGAGAGTTGAATGACTTGCCCATAATGTAACCAATGTGATAGAACCCAGGTCATTCTCTTGGCTGTTGGTGAAAGATGTTGGACCCCTAACTCTAAATAAGTGGCATAATTGGTCATTGTGTCACCTGAAAGCTGGGAGACAGTTGTGGGAAGTGTGTGGCCTTTGGTATCAGAGTAAACCTGGACTCGGATCTCATCTTCACTATTGACTGTCTCTGACCTTAGCAAAGGCATTCAGCTTCCCACCATCAATTCCACATCTGTAATGTGGGGGAAACAAAGCCAGCTTTGTGAGGCTAAGGGATGTGTCAGTCACTTGATAAACTATCTGGCAGTGTTGCCATTCAGTTAGTTCTACCAATCTGTGTTAATAACAATAAAATTCAAGAAGAAATTAGAACCAAAAGAGTTGTCTTTGGGATCAGAATCCACCGATGAGCTAAAATAGGGTGAGAATCTATAGTTCTAGATTGTCTTATGGTATTTAAAATTATGTCACAATTATTTAAGCATGCACTGTGGATAATTCTCTAGAGCAATGTATTAGAAACAAAAGGCATTATCTCCTAAATACTTACAAGTTAATCAATTATGTAAAAGAAAGAGAGAAATTTGGAGATTCTGGACCACCAAGAAGAGCTGTGTGTAGTTATGTCTTTTTTTAGCCAAACTGGGAATGTAGATAGGAACAAAAAACA
The DNA here is from genome assembly GCF_022355385.1 of Mustela nigripes. Taxonomy (NCBI): domain Eukaryota; kingdom Metazoa; phylum Chordata; class Mammalia; order Carnivora; family Mustelidae; genus Mustela; species Mustela nigripes. Next base: position 27,751,488 of record NC_081558.1, read on the forward strand.
ATCCATGAAGACATGAAGACAGAAAGAATACTTCCAGCTGTGGCAAACACGGATTGGAGTGGAAGAAGGATTCCAACATTTGGGATGGAGCCGAAGAAGGGCATAAAAGAATATATAGGATTACAGGAAGGGCATCGAAGAGTCCACAGCCACCACAGAGGTATCAGTAAGGCTCTGGAGATAGCCAAGCATTCCTCTTGGTGCTTCAGAAGAAGCACCTGTGAAGTAGTCACCAGTGCCAGTGCTACTTGAACAAAGAGGCAACATGAGAAACCAAGCAGCATCCATCTGCTTATGCTAGAAGCAGGAGACTTGGGGAACATGCAGCCTATTAAATATAAATAACCCATATCATCGTAAATATTTTATATGGCTCCAGACAGAGAAGGTGCCGTATTTTATACCCTCACTGTAAATCTAAATCCTTTATTGTTGCCAGTTTTGCCATTGCCCTCAGCTAAAATGAGTCATTTATGGAGATTGACAATATTTGGTTATATCACCTGTGATCATTCCTATCAGAAATTGGCCTGATGATCTCTCCCAAGGAAATAATTGCCATCTATTGGCAAACACTGCAGACTTGTGGGTGTGTTTGCTTTTAAGTGATCCTAAAAGATGTACAGCTAATTGCATATATTAAGGGGAGAGGGCTTACCTTTTAGGATTTAGAAACTTGAGGAATATTTTATGAAGGAAATCAATTTCTAAGCTTTATTCAAATAAAGAAAAGGCAGGAAGTGTTCTCAATGAAGGCCTTGATATAATTTATATCTTTGTATAACATTATGAGTATGAATGAACACACAAAATGTGGTATACCCATAGAGGAATAGTATCTTGAGATAAAAAGGAACACCATACTCAAGACATGCTACAAAGGGGATAAATCTCCAAAGCATTATGCTGAATGAAGGAAGTGAGACACAAAAGAACATATACTGTTTGATTCCATTTGCATAGAATGTCCAGAATAGGCAAATTCATAAAGACAGAAAGTAGATTAAGGGTTGCCTAAGATTGTGGGTGGGAACAAGGAGTAACTGCTCATGGGCATTGAGGTTTCTTTAGGGACTGATATAAATGTTCTAAAATCAGATTGTGGTGAAGGTCACACGACTTTGAATACAATAGATGATTATTGAATTATGACTTGAAATGGATGAATTTTATGGTGTGTAAATTTTATCTCAGATCTGTTAGCATGAAAAGAAAAGGAGTGTGATGTTTTCTAGATGCAACTAGAAGACCTCTTTGGTGAAAAGGAAGGGATGAAGTTTGCACCCTCCCAAGAAGGATAATAAAGTGGGACATGGGCTTAACCTGACAGGCTGAACCCTAGACTCTGTTCTTCTCGGTTAGAGCAGCATTCCCGACCACCTGGCTAAGATGTGACCAGTTTCCCTCAAGGCAGGCCAGCTGATACTTGGACATGTGGCAGTACATGTACTCTGACTTTGCCCTAGCTTAAGGAAGAATGAGCAAAATCAACCTAAAAAATCAAACCCTAAACTTACAGGGTGGGTAGGGCATTAAAAGCACCAAAAAGAGGAAAACTGGATCAAATGTGAATTAGTCCCAAGATAGGAGGGTCTCAGCCAGAGTTGAAAGCCGAAATTGAGTGTGAGCCAGAGATGGTTGTTTTACAAGCAGCACTCATGTCCTGGTACCAGCATGGAGCAGGGGTGGCGGGGGCTCATCGTGCCTCACGCTGCATCTTCTGTCAGTGTGACATCCTGCCAGAAGCAGCAGTCCAGCTTATTATTCATAAATGTGATTGGGAGCCACACTTGGGTATTTTTCCCCTTCTGTCTAATTAAATGGTAAGTCCCAAAAGGCAGCGACCAGCATGAGCTCCAGCTCATGCTCTCAGCATAGTTTTTGGTACTGAAAAAATATTAAACAATGGTCTAGTCATAAATGACTGGCATTTTCCACAGAGCTTTTATAGCTGAAGAGCAAAGCGACCCTTTGAATGGAGTTGTAGGAGTTAGTTCTGGTTTTCATATTTCTCAGCAGGAGGGTCACTCCCCATGAAATATCCATTGCATTTTCATACCTGGTAAACCAAGCTGACTCAGGACTGTAATTGCAATAGTTTCATGTTAGAGAATAACCATTTAAGATCTTAGGTTATAACTAGTTCTTATTAGAACTAGGAAACAAAGGAGGAGTCATGTCTTCATTAGTTCCTGGGGAAGGGGTTGATCCAACTCAACCAAATGCCCAGAGTGGTGTTTTCTAATGGAACTTTCTGAGATGGTGGAAATGTCCTATAATATAAAAGATATATGTAGCTGGTGGCTACCATCTTGGACAACCTAACACTAGAGGTCCTTAAGTAGGGGAGATTGAACAACTTTTTGATAACCCACACCTAAGTATTCATATACAATAGTGAAAAGTTATTAGAATTGTCATGGTGATGTCTTCTGTCTTGTCAACAAATATTTATTGTGGACTTTCTGAGTGCCAGGATCCATTCTAGATTCTAGATTCAGGAGATACCTCAGTGAAAAGACCTGGCAAGGCCCCTGCTCTCAAGGAGTTTATAATCTTGTCTAGAACCAAAAAAAAAAAAAAAAAAGCAAGTAAATGAATGGTTACAAATAATAAGCTGTGTTTTCAAGAAGCACACAAAGTGATGAGATATACTGAGCTTCTTTAGACAGAGGTGATGTCAGGTTATGTTGAGAGTGAGATAGAGGCTTCAGTTCAAAGAGAAGTGGGAAGGAAAGATTGTTCCAGGCAGATGGACTATCCTACAAGGAAACACCAAAGTGGGGAAAGAGCTTGATGCCTGTAAGAAACTAAATGAAGACCAGCATGGCTACACAAGACAAGTGTAGAGCAGAGATGGACAAGAGCATGTTGGTGATGTAGGGCAGGAATCAAAGTGTACAGGGCTCTATAAACTGGTAGAGTACATTGGAAAATCTTGAGATGATTTCAAGCAGAAGAATGACAACAATGAGACATAATATAAAACATTTACTCTGACTGCAAAGAGGAGAGTGACTTGAAGGAGGGAGAAGTAAAAGTGAGAACACCAATTAGAAGGTTGATGTGGTCAGAAAGTGAAAGGCAAGTGGCAGTGTAGTCCAAGGTAGGAGTCTAGTTGTAAAAGAAGGGATTGAGAATTCAGAAATGATTTAGGAAAACTGAGAGATCTGACTGGATATTGGAGTAAGAATAAAATGGAGGAATCACAGGTTATTCATAGCTTTCTGGGCTAAGAAACTGGTAGATTTTGGTATCACTGGCAATAATGGGAATGAAACAGAAATCTCTTTGTCTATTCTAACACTCTATTGGCTTTGTGTATCTATTTGTTCTTCTTGATGGTGGGAGGTTGGATGACAACAGGTTTGAACTGGACTATCCGATTTAGCACTGATTTGTTTGTTTCCAGACCTATCTCTTGAAGGTGCCTTTTACGTTTTGGCTATATTTAACACTATAGTCTACCATGTTGAAGAAATAAGAAGGAATCTTCTAGACCATTTGTTCCCAATCTTTTAAAATGTGAGACTTGTCTGTAACAATGACATATGGATCTCCATAGGATGGTAGTAATACTGGCTGACTGCTTCCTTTGAATGGGATATGGACTGGAAGAAAGCTGCCAAAACACAGCTTCTCTAGGATTAGACTAAACTTTCAGTTTAACCAGCTAAGAATCTGGAAATGTAATGGAAAAAAAAAAAAAAAAAAGTGAGCTCCAGGATAGGGGAAGTTGCAGCACTTGGAATCCTGTTAGAGTTAAGAGAACAGTGGGGATTTTGCAATACTGTTGCTCTCCAGGGCTTGTATAATCAGCTTTCATATTGTGTCCCAGAACTACCTAAGCACTTAAATTTAAGGAAGTGTTTTTTTAAAAAATCATAGTCTCCTACTTCCTGGCTTATACCTGTGATCCCTATCCAGGGGAAAAGGCAGAGTCTGTGCCCCAGAATAAGTGATACCACCCTAGTCCTGTGTTGTGGAAAGCCCGTGTCCTGTTCTATGTCTCACAGAGCACTTACCCACCCCGGGCCAGGCAGGGTCTGTATCAAACCCTCTCTTACATTATCACACTTGATCTTCATTAAAGTCCCTTGAGACAGACTTCTTTTTTCTAAAATGCTATTAACAGATGAGGGTACTGAGATTTGAAGAGGTTAAAAAAAAAAAAAAAACCTATTTTATTGGGGTACCTATAAATTCAGAAGATAATGACAAAACAACTATAAATTCAACAGTGATTTTGGAAAAGTTTGTATTTCATTCATTGCAACAACATTTATCAACTTTGGAAAATTAGTTGCCATGCCATTCATTTAATATTCAAACAATGTTGTGAAGGTCATGAATTCCAGGTCCTCTTGCAATTTTCATGCCCCTCCTAGGAGTCCTTGAGTTGTGATTGACATCTTCTCATCAAACTGGAGCTACTTGTTGTAGATTTTTGAATGTTGAAGTTTAAAAGAAAGCAAGTGATTTGACCAAGGGCAAAGAACTTGCTGATGGCAGAGTGGAGGCACAGACCTAGTCCTTCTATCTTTCTATTTAAATTTTTTACTAGTCTCACTCCCTAGTAAGATGAATGGATCATCTACCTGAAGACGCTAGAAAAGGAAGGGTATTAAATCAGGATCGGCAGGAGGGTTATAAATCCTGCTGGTAACAGTTGCCTGCTGAGCTCTATGGAGAAAGATCTTGAGGCCCTATCTGTACTTACTGGAAGACATGATAGTAATTGATTACTAGTTTGTCATAAGTATGTGATTAGGAGTTAAAGTACATGTACCATGCATTTGGATGTGAACCAGTCAAGTCTTTCTTGGTGGCTTTTAGTGAATTCAGGCTGGTTGTCTTCATAGTGTAGAGTCAAGTTCCACTTTCTTCGTGACTGTCCCTGTCAGGTCAAATGCCTTTAAAAATGAGCTGCAGAAGGGTATTAAATCTGGCTGTTGAAGGAAATTTGCCATATCCTTTCTGTCCCACTCACCAGCTTATGATTTTTTGTTATGAGCAGACACTAGCAAACGTTCTGAGCACTGTATGTATACAAAAACCTCTTGACAAGGAGACGGAGGTCATGTTGAACTGAGAGTAATTGGATCATGGTACCTGGGGGTAGCTCTTGACATTTCTTTTGAAATTTAAGTTCAAAAACTAAAGAATAACATTTTAATTTTTCTCTGCTCCAAACCATTTACCTCCATTTACCTCCAAACCAGCCATTTATTGCTTGTAAGTCTGAGTACACAGCTGAGTCTGGAAGTAGCAGTAGGAATAGCACAATTTTCAGTAGAAAACCTGAATCCACAGACAAGGGTATTGACCAGAAATGTAAGGGCAAACTAATTCAATTACTTTCAGTGGAGTTTAACCTATAATCTTCACCCAAGCATATGGGTACCTCAGACAAAGAGAAAGAACTTTTAAAAAATTGATTGTTACCCTGTGAAAGAGCAAGCAGGAAGCTGGCCTTGTGTGTATGAGGTTTCTTTGGAGGGCCAGAAATCTGTTTCTGTCAGCACAGGAAAAACCATCATGGAGTAAGGGAAGAAATGAAAACTAGAGTGAAAGTTAAACACTTTTTTTTTCAGATGACCTGAAATAATGATTAAAATGCTGAATTGCTTTTTTAAAAGGTTTTCTACCAGAAGAATGTCAGAGCCACCCCACCCCCACCAACTTGCTCCCTTCTTTTCAAAATGTCTGTGAGAGAGCATAAAATGGGATATATATTTATGTAATTTTTTTCTTAAGACTGGTAAACAATTTGATCTCTTTTATCTGAAAGTTTTGCCAATGTTTTCATCAGTTCCTGTGGAGATGGCCTGTGAGCCCACTTTTTCTTTGAACAAAAAATAAATTGGGTTTCTTTGCACTGAGAAATAGAAGGCTAGCTAAAAGTACGGACTTCAAAAATAGTGCTTATCGTACATTTGGGAAGAGCATATTGAAAAAATAGTGCCTAGTGCCACCTGTATGGAGAAGCCTACTTTGGCTTCCATGAAGCTGCTGGAAAAAGCCTGTGAGATATGCTCAGCTGGAGGTAGTGTTGGTATTTACCTTTGATTCTGATTCATTCACTTGTATCTCCATTAGCAATTTATTTTTAATTCAGTGTTCTGTGGAAAAAGCATGTTGCTGGAAAATAGGCACATCTTATGTGCATATGCCTAACATTTTAAAAAATGAATGTAACACTCTATGCTCAAAATAAACAGGCTGTCTTTCCCTTTCCCCATTGAACAATATTTATGAACCTCCAGGATGAGATTGCGGGTATATTTGCCACCATCAGTATCCCAGGTCTGGCTGCATAATGGCTTAGTTCTACCTAGATTGAAGCCACCTAGATGCCAGAGTCATTGGCCATGAGGAAGGCTGATCTTCTCCAGGCGATCTGCTAGATTCAGGATAGAAAAGCCTTGAAGATAACCAAGGAAAGTTCTTAGAGTTTATGTGCTTTAAATGGACAGTCTTACTTTAATAGTGGTAATCTACTTCCTTTATGTTATGCACATTGATTGATAAACTCATAAAGCAGTTGGCATCCAGCAGATCTGAGATGAATCCCTATTCTACTGTTCTCTGAGCTTCTGGGTAAGACTCTTGACTTCTCTGTCTCTGTTTACTCATCTGTACTTAAAAACATACCCTTATCTTAAAAGGTTATTATAAGGATTAAGTGAGAAAATGCTCATATAGTGCTTAACACAGTGTTGGGCATATTAATTATTATCAGTTGTTAAACCAGTGTTCAGATAACTTTGACATTTATAAGTAGTTTCACATTTCACAAAGGTGCTGTCTTTGCAGCATCTGAAAAGTAATCTGGTATCCACATTAGCATCCCTCTTTGAATATGATTTTAATACTATAGATGATTTATCTAAGCTGGATCTCTTAGCTCATTCCAAAATAGGTTGACTACAATTAATCCTACTTCCTCCCTGACCTAGTGGGAAGTCATGATGTTCCAAAGAAAACTGTCAGCTGCTACAGATACAGGCCTTGGGTTAAGTCTTAGGGATTCAGTCAACTAGGAGAAAGATTTTCTGCTAATAATTAAAAAAAAAAAAAAAACCTATATAACTTAGAGCTATATATGTATGTATATCTATCTATCTATCTATCTATCATCTCCAGCTTGGATTTGAAAGTAGATTCTCAAACTATTGGTATCTCTTCAATTCTAGAAAGATCTTAGCCTTATCTTTTTGAAAATTGCCCTCCCCTATATTCTTCTTCTGCAGTTTCTTTGAAGCATAGATGACTTAGCAATCTGTCCCTGTTGTCTCATAGCTGCTTTTATGTTATCTCTTTATCTGAGTCTATATTCTGAGTGGTTCCCTCAGTTCCAGAGCACCTGGAATATATCCAGGATGTTGTTCAACCTGCTCACTGCATTCTTAAGTTTAATGACTGGCTGTTCTGTTGCCAATATTCTATTTGGTTTTCTTTCAAATTCTCATGAATCCTTTAAAAATAATGTCCTGTTCTTTCACTAGGGCTTCAATGCCTTTTTTTTTTTTTAATCTTTGAAGATTTTGAACACATTTATTTTATAGTTTCAGTCAGATAATTATCTTTAGTTCTTGAGGTGCTAATTTTCCCACTTGCTGGTATCAGCCAATTCTCCCTTGTGGTACTTTGTGTTCTTGTGCAGGTTATCTTATGAAGAAAAATATATCATTGGGTTTATCATCATTGGTGTTGGGGGTGTGGTGAGGTGAGCACTTCTTTACATGTCCTGTATGTCCTGCATCATAGGAATACCCCTGCTGGACAGTTAAACATGTGAGTCTCCTGTGCTTATTTGTGTGTGTGTTTCTCAGTTGGGGGTTCCCATGCCATACGTCATGGACCTATACCTGATTATCATGCGATGTATGTGGTGGATTTTGATGCCTTTGTGTGTAACTGCTTCTCCCTCCTTATACTTCCAGGTAGACTGTGGTCCTATACTGCAACTTTAGGCAAAGAGAGGTTCTCCTTCTTCCCACAGAAAGGAAAATATTTAAAGGCTCCCACATTTTGGTTGAGGGCTCAAGTCCAGCTTCTAGCCTCTCATTATCCAAAAAGTCACCATGGTTTCTGGTCCATCCAGACTTTGTGGCTTTCTTTGCTTCTGGACACCTGCATAGTGCCTCCCTTGCAAGCTCTGATATGGATGGATTTACTGATTTTGTTCTTTTTATGTTTTGTTCTTCCATTCTTTTGTTTTTTAACAGGAAGATAACCTTCTGTGTTTGGTGCTCTGGGTTGCCCTGGCATCAGAAAACATGGCTCTGGCCTGCCTGACTTAATCTGTGAGAAGTGCCCACTCAAAGCATTGAGCCCAGACTAATTCGATGTTTTGATTATAAACATGGGACCTTTTGATAAAGTGACAACAAAATTACACCACCTATTTTATGTATCTTGAATTCCTGTGTGTGTGCGTATGTGTAAAAGCCCTAGGCATTTAATCATTTAAAATACAAAGAGCAATTTCTCATGAAGATGCTTCCTTACCTTAAGAAGAAACTAGAATATGTTCCTTTCTACAAATCAGCTCCAGATTATCTCGAAATCTAAAAGATTAAATGAAGGCAGTTTGTTTTTCTCCTAGTACTGCAAACCAGTTATTGTGTTTTCAACAATAAATAGTCACATCACTGTTGGCCTAATGTTTTCAGAGTGCCCAAGAGGCAGATCAGTTATAAAAACCTTATGAAAATTGTGGCCAACACCATTTCTTACTGACATGGTGATATGCAGGCATGTCAATAGTTCTTAATCTATAGACAAATAATTTGGGTTCCAGAAATGTTCTGTTGTAACAATAAAAACAGAACAGTTTGTTCTTACAGACTTTTCTCTTCTCTCTTTAAAAAACAAATGTCCTATGGCCTGAAATAGCCACATTTCTCTTTGGTAGAACAGGCATGAAGGTCAATACTTGGTACCTGGCAAGTAGAAGGGGGTGTAAAAATAGAAAGTTGTGGCCCTTTTTTTCTAGCTGACAGCACAGTGGAGCCAGGACTGAGTACAAGTGAGGTGTTTGCCTCATGCACAAGATTTAGGGGTACTCCAAGAAACTCAGTAATTAAGGTAAAGGATATTTCAATGCACTATTTTTTTTAATTTAAACTTTATCTTTTCATTGTTCCAAGATTCATTGTTTAAGCACCACACCCAGTGCTCCATGCAATACTTGCCCTCCTTAATATCCAGCACCAGGCTCACCCAACCCCCTACTCCTCTCCCCTCCAAAACTATCAGTTTGTTTCTCAGAGTCCACAGTCTTTCATGGTTTGTCTCTCTCTCCGATTTCCCCCAACTCACTTCGCCTCTCCTTCACCCAATGTCCTCCGTGTCAAAGGACATTCACTTACTTATGCTCCATAAGTAAGTGAAACCATATGATAATAGACTGTCTCTGCTTGACTTGTTTCACTCAGCATAATCTCCTCCAGTCCCATCCATGTTGATACAAAAGTTGGGTATTCATCCTTTCTGATGGAGGCATAATACTCCGTTGTATATATGGACCATATCTTTATCCATTCATCTGTTGAACAGCATCTTGGCTTTTTCCACAGTTTGGCAACTGTGGCCATTGCTTTAAAGCACTATTTAAAAAAAAAAATCAGTTGGCACCCTATGAGCCCTGGGCTCTCTCCTGCTATGGTGAATAAGGCTTCAGTGGAATCAGGGCCAGGAACAGGGTAAGGCAAATGAGACAGATTTGTCTAAGTGCATGGTCAGGTACTGTTCTTATTTAAAATTGTGATACTTTTTTCATCATGGGAGTTTCACATTAATTTTTATTGAAGATATTGCCTTAAATATTATTTATCTTTATTATTCTCTTAAATTTTATAAACATGGGGAGCACCTCACTTTTGTCCCCGGGGTCTGGCCCAGTGGGAAGCTATCACAGAGAATTGACAATGTCTGACCTGTTACACTTGCATGGATAATAATGCAGACATCAAATCAGTGCTCTGGCAGGTGAGATCTTCTTCCAGATATTTTACCTCTGGGTGTTCTCTGCAAAGTGGTGGCCAGAACAGTCTTATTTTCTCGGATTGTATTGAGGATTAATGTAGGTGGCACAACACAGTGCTCAGCACGTGGGGTCCATGAGTACAAAGAGTTAGTAGCACCAGTAATAGAAATGGAAGACAAGTTTAGTAAGCTTTAAACAAAAGCAGATTGTTTAGGGCCTAGGTTGTCTTTCTAAGGATTTTTTAAAAAATATTTCATGTATTTAGAGAGAGCACATGGCAGGGGGAGGGACAGAGGGAGAGCGAGAGAGAATCCCAAGCAAGACTCTGTGCTAAACACATAGCCTAACATGGGGCTTGGTCCCATGACCATGAGATCATGGACTGAGCTGAAATCACGAAGCAGATGCTTAACTGACTGAACCGCCCAGGAGCCCCAGGATTTTTTTTTTTTCTAATTGTGGTAAAACATACATAGTATAAAGTATACCATTTTTGTCACTTTTAAGTGAACGTTCCATAGCATTAAGTGCATTCGCACAGTTCTGCAGTTATCTCCAGAATTTCTAGAGGTTTTGAGCCCTATCCTTTTAGGCTTGAAGGGACCATGGAGGCTTTGGAGCAGAAAACTGGCCTAAAGAAGGATGTGGGGAAAATAAATTTGGAAGGAGAATCTAGAATGATACAGAGTAAGAAAGAAGAGGGGGAAGGAAATGATTAGGAGGGTCTATCAGTGGTCCAGATGTGAAGTGGCAATGGCACTGGCCAAGGAGGTGACAGCAGTAGCAAAGAGAAAGGACAGAGGAAGAGGGTGGGAAAGGTCCTTAGACAATGATAGAAAAGTAGAAGGAAATCAACTGCTGGAAGTGAGATTTTGAAAAGTGATTCAATTCATTAAAAAGCTGCTTTAGGCATAGAGACAGTAGAGCTGTGGGTCAGACAGATGCTTCTATCTCAAGGCAGCATGTTGTGACCAGCTCCAAACACAAGCAGCACCAGGTCTTCAATTTTCAGGAATTTTTTTAAAAAGTATTTATTTTAGAGAGAGAGTGATGGAGAGCCAGGGGAGGGGCAGAGCGACGGAAGGAGAATCTCAAGCAGACTCCCCTTGGAGCACAGAGTCCAGCCTGGGTCTTGATCCCACGAACCTAAGATCATGACCTGAACTCAAATCAAGAGTCAGATGCTTAACTGACCGAGACACCCAGATGCCCCCAATTTTGGGGAATTTTATGAGCTAGCTGTTAAGCCTAACCAAAATTAATTAAGAAACTTATAGTTAAATAAATTACAATAAAAAACAAAGGTTAAAAGACTCGACAGCCATCATTTCCGAATTGTGTTATTCCATTCATATTATCTCTGTTTCTGAGGTCATCACATCAGTTGTACAGTGCAATGCTCTGTGACAGCATGCCACTGAGTGTCCCTTCCCAATGCCAGATTCACTGACACTCTGTGAATAGCTAGAAAGCAATCATGGTGGGGATATTTACACCAGGAAACTGGTAAAGGCTACACAGTGGGGCGGGATTCACTATTACCCTGATTGTTTAGGCCTAGGAAGGTGATGGGAAAATGTTAACAATGCAATTGTTGCTTAAAAGTATGTCGTGTCAGCAGCCAGTACTCTAGAACTACATGTTAAATCAAGGTGAATGGCTCTGAAGACAAAGGTTTGGTAAAAATCAACAAAACCATTTTATGCCAATCAATTGGAATTTAATGTAAAGAATACTGTAAATTTTATAATTTGTAAATTATGTGCTACATAGCCTTTGTATCAGTAAAATTTATAATAATTAAAAAAAATTTTATATACCTGAATATTTGGGGGCAATCAGTTGAACATTCACCAGGATACCTCAGTCTATCATCTTCTGTTAAAAGGAGATCTGTTGTATAAACATGTAGGTATTATTGTATCAACCTTATACCTGCCTTTCTGAAAGAAAAATGACTTAATTTTCTAGTTGAAACGAAAACTGGACACATTCTCTACTTCATAAACAGTGAAAAGAAATTGTGTTTCTTCAGGCAGACGACAGCAGTGCTAACCCCTTACTTCTTCACTCTTAACCACCAGCAGTAGTTAGTACTGTTTAAGCACGACTGTATCCTACGTACCATGCAACGTGCTTTATTCATGTTCCATTCCTGACAGCCTTGTGAGGTAGGTCCCAGTGTCACCCCATAGTATAGATGGAAAGACCAAGGTAGCCTTACTTTAAAGGTTGTACGATGAGGAGGAGGTGAGGGAGAGATCTGAATGTAGACCTCTTGATTCTGATACCTTCTCTATATTTCCTTTAAAAATGTATCTGTAGAAAAATTTCTACTTCAAAAAGGATATATTTTTGGTAACCGTTACTGATCACCAGTTATGTCCCTGGTTCCCCGTGTGACATGGAACAAGTCTGATGAGAGGTCTGTGAAGTGGCCTCTGACTCTCAGGAGCACATTATGTTTATAAACTCGACTGTGCTGGAGGCTGTCCCCATCACCTTTGCCCGTTTTATGGTAAGAGGAGTCACTTCCCACACAAACCATACCTTTGTCACAGCTGATGTCATGTGGGCTTCATTTGCTCCAACATTAGAACAGTCATTTCTTGTGGCCTTGATGCTCATCTCTTAAATCTCCCTCAAACGGTTCACTTAATGCTCCTCCCACACGGTGTTGTTTTAAGACAGTAGGAGGATGATGAAGAAATCAAGCAGCAGGTCCTTCCAGCCAGGGCTCCTTCCAGGTTGTACCATTATCTTTAGTCACAAAGCCTCTAAGACTCTCCTATCAAAATTTTGTGCTGCTGTGCGAGCTCTCGGACGCTCCCTTTGAGTTGTGTCCAAAAGGAGAGATTTCAAGGGCCATTGAACAGTGTTGTTTCCCAAGTGGATTGGTACAAGAACATTGGACATCAGAGTCTTGGACTCTGTCTTGGACATTAGAGGACATTTTCAGCACTGAATGGTCTTAAAAATTTCCCTTTGCCCACATTCCAAAGTAAGCCTGCGTTCATCAACACCTCAGGCCCAATTGGCAGGAACAGAGGGATAGTTTGAGGATTCGGGTTCTCTCCCCTTTGTCTCCTTTTTCTCTCTATGTCCACTTACCGAAATATTTGCTTTGCCTTCTGCTTTCAAACTAGGCCAGTAATTAAGAGAGGAGTCAGAAATAATGTTGATACGCATCTGTGTTGCAAACAGAAACTCCAGTAAAGGCAGAAATGAGGTCGGCTAAAGATAGAACAAAGATTCTTCTGTTCACCAGTGATTGAAAAATACAGATCCTGAACATTAAAAACAATATAAATAAACCAATATAAACAAACATATATGGTGATATTTATATAAAAGTGGAAGCACACTCAGATATAACGGTATTTATCCTTTTTTTACTTAAGAGAAAAAGAGAGGAAGGGGCATTTGCAAACAGGAGAACCCGCTGCCTGAGCGTCCATGTGGGTGTTCCCTGTGTTTGGAATCATACAAGTATAGAGCTCATTCTAGTTCTTCAGTGTCTACAGCCTACGTTTCCCAAAGTGGAAAATACATTGTTTCGGTCAAGCCCTAGCCATGTCACCAGTAATCCTTGTTTTCCTGTTCACCAACTGTCTTCTCTGTCCCAGCCAAGAGGGAGATCTCTTTCCCTCTCCTCATCAACACCAGGAAGAGGGAGGTGAGAGAGGTGACTGGTTTACATTCTAACAACTGAAAGCGGGGGGAACTTAAGCTATTTGCTCACTCTTACAGGGCTGGTAGGAGACAGGCTAGGATTAGAGCTTCGCTCTTCTAATTCTGGAGTGGGACACTTAGCCTCTGGGCTGGGGTGGGGAAAGGCTCTGGCTTCAAAGCCCACCTAGGCTACTTCCCATCTTAATATAGTTTGGTAGTGGTGGTGGGGATTTGCTTTCCTTCCTGAGCCTCAGTTTCCCCTACTGCAAATAGAACCAACCTTGCAGGGTACTGTGACAATGGAAGAGAATGTCTGTGAGGAGCTTAAAACGGGACCTGGCAGGTGGATGGCAGGGATCAGCAATTGATTTGTGGGACCAATTCTGCTGAGAAATAAAGTGCCCAGTCTTTAAGCTTGAGCTGTGAGTGAAGAGAATTATTGTAAAAACTTACCTTATCTGACATTTATTCATTTATTTTCTATTCACTCATTCACCCATTCCACAAGCATTAAGCATCTATTCTGGTGGGAGGAGTTTTCTTCAGTTCTTTATGTATTTCCTTTAATGCAACCTAAAAACCACACTACGTAGCAGACGGAGTTTCTGAGGCATCTTTTTGGCATTTGCCAGTCTAACCATTCACACCACCTGTTGCATTGCAGGCACTGGGCTAGGCTCGGAAATGGGCTGAGCACATTTCCCACCGTGGTAGGATAAGGGCCTTCTGGGGTAGCCTGATCATCCGCATGCGATATTACAAGGGTGTGAAGGGAGTGCTCTGACCGCAGAGGGGAGGGAGGGACTCAGGGTATGAAAGATTTCACCTCCCAGAAAACATGGGAGGGCACTGGGGTGGAGGGAAGCAGGCATGGCAGGCCTGGGGAGCAGTGAGAAGCCCAGCATGGTTGGAACATTAGATGCAAGGCAGCTTGGGGGTGGAATGTCCATTTACCCTTTGGAATGTAGTCTTACTGTTGGCATGGCAACTGCTGCAAAATAAATTCAAGGTGGTGCTTCAAATGGTGCCTCTGAGACTGTCCAGGAGTCATTTAAATTGCTTGTTTGTTATGTATAAGGATTTGCCTAACCTCCAACCTGCAACTGCAGCTTGGCAATCTCTTGTTTATTGTGCTGATATTGTTTCTTGAGTCATTATTCTCCTTAAACCTTTTTTTTTTCTACTTTTTGCTTTTGCTTTTTATTTTGTCCATCTAGAAAATATGCCCAAGCATTGTGTTGATATTCCCGGGCCCCCTTGAGATACCCTCTCTTCCTCTGATGGAAATGCTGCCAGGGTGGTATTTGCCATCTCATTTCTCTCCCCTGGATCCCTGCACTGAGCTATGGGAGGTGTCACGGTGCGCTCAGCCCATCATGCCCCCTCCCCCCCACCTGGTGCATTTGTGGAAGGGCCCAGAATTCAGGCTTCTCAGAGCCACGCAGAAGTTGTTCCTTCTAGGTTGAGGAATGAGACAGTTGGTGCTGACACCATGAACAGATCACGGATGCAAAGCTGCCCTGCAAACTGATGCCACAGACTTGCTGCCCTTGACTGATTCTAAAAGCAGAATTAGAAAGAATGCATGAAAAACAAATAAATGGCTCAGGGTGCCTTTTCCCCCTCAGGGTTCTAAAGCCAACAACAGTCTTTGGCTTCTTAGATCAGAGGTAGATTTGCCAAAACAAAATAAATGTCTAAATCTCTTCCTCTTCCTGCTCTGTGTGTGTGTGTGTGTGCGCACACGCGTGTGCGCGTGCGTGAAAGAGACTGACAGACACAGACCACCAGCCACATGGGGTTGGGGAGGGTGGGGTTAGAAGGGGTCAATGTGGCTTCAGTTTATTTGAGAGAGTTGGTCTGTCCACCATTCCAGGAGAAACTGAGTGTAAAATCCTTAGGCATGAAACGAACATCCCACATCTGGACTCCTTGGGGATTCAATTCATACTCTTCTCTGCTTCTTTTCTCACTGTCTCTTTTGAACTTGAGGGGAAGGCATTTCCCATGCCACTCACTCCTCTCACTCTCAGATAATAAAGAGAACTAAGGGGCTTAAATATCAAGATTTGTAGAATTTGGCAAACTGGCCCCACAAGGTTTGCAATTTGAGTGATGGGTCAGCACCAGGCTTGGTGACAATGATAGAAAAAGGGGTCATACAGCAGACACTCCTTCAGCCCTTCCTCTGTTCCAGGCACTGTTCTGAGGGCTGTACATTGATAAATTCATCCAATCCTCCCAATGATCTTACAAGGTGTAACAACAGTATTAATGTGACTACATCCATTTTGCAGTTGAGGGACTGATATTAGAGAGATAGGTCACATGACCAGCATTTGACTATAGACCGGTAGTTCTCAATCGGGCAATTTTGCGCACCCCTTCCCATGGGGCCTTTGGCCATTTCTGAAAGTATTTTTAGTTGTCACAACTTAGGGGTGAGCTCTGCTTCTGACATCTTAGTGGATAGAGCTGAGGGATGCTGGCAAACACCCTCACCCTCACAATGAAAAATTATCAAACCCAACGTCCTGAGTGCTAAGAACCCCTGCCCTGGATTTACCACTTCTCACAGTTCTGGTGCTGAGCAGGATGATGCAGGCTGAGAATTGGATATCCAACTTGAGATCAGATATTTAGCTGTGAACATAGTCTCCTCCACTGGCTGGCTGAGCCACTCCACTTCTGTTCTCGAGTGCAAGGAGCAAGGTTCTCCTGAATGGCCTTTTGCATCACTTCTGGCTGAATTCGGCAGGGGGAGTTCCTTGAGTTTGCCTAAGCCAGCCATCACAAGGGACATGGGTTTGGAATCTCAAGACCACATGGGAGGGAATGAGAAGAAATCACTCACAGCAAAGTTATTTGTCACTTTCCTTGCTTTCCCCTTTCCTGGCCCCACCCCATCCTCCATATGAGAAGTTTTCTAAGTGGGATCATGAGGAAGAAAAGTCTGTGACTTTATAGGAAACATCTGCAGGAGAGTGGGTCCTGTGGAATCCTTTGCTGGGGGATTTTTTAAAAAAATGATCAAGAGGAAGTTTGTTTTAGCATTCAAGAAATCCACATTCTCTGTAAGTTCCCCAAGATTTGCTTCTCTTGACCCAAAAGTGTTAGTTTTGAGATTACCTTCAAGGATTTGATCTAAATCCACCATGTACTTTGGGGGAAGTATGGTCCTTGACCAGTTGCTTCAGCGTTACCTGGGGTCTTCCTAGGAAAGTAGTATCTCAGCCCTGCCCAGGTCTACAGAATCAGAATCTGTATTTTTAACAAGGCCCCAGGTTACTTATATATGCTAGCGTATGATGTTTTGATTTTTACTTTGAAAATTAGTCTAAGAACAGTGGGTACAAATAAATGGCAGCTCTCCTCACTAAACCTCAGAGTCCAAAGTTTTACAGTGTGCAAGTTCTGTCAGATGGGCTCTGGGGCCCGATTGCTGGTTACAAACACTGATGTCCCAGATTTATGTAATCAGATAATTTCCGAACAATCCTAATCAATCACTGTAGGAATGTTTGAGCTACCCCACCGGTGATACTTCATACACTTTCAGTTGACCACCAGGCTCTTTGCAGGACCCTCCTCCCACCAAGAAGGAATATTTCTTATTAAGAGCCGTTCTGCTGTGGCTGGCTGTCAGCTATTTGATCTGACTTTTTCTGTCGCTTGGCAGTTACTTAGTTCAGTTGAGATGTCTTATATGGGATGTGAATTAATCTACTTCCCAATTCATTGCCACCCACTCCTGAATTTTTAGGTTGAGGTCCCATTCTAAAAACCTCATCCCAGGGTTTCGAAACCTTTGCATCCATCCATCTGAACACGGGCATGTATTTCAAGATCACTGTAGTGCTAGACTTTCTCCCTTCCCTCCATCAAGCCAAAAGACTGTGGACTATGCCTTTACCAGTCAAACAGATGACATGGTCACGCAGATCTTCAACAAGATGGTTGCTACCCTGGTGAAATGATGGGATTTCTGAAGAGGTGCAAGTGTGCAGTGAAGACAGGGGTCACAAAAGCAAATGTCTGCATGAGCCAGAAGAGAAGGGGGAGGGCCTATTATCATAGGGCCTAGGGAGACATGATAACCTGTGCTAGTGTGTTGAGGGGAGGGGGTGCAACACTTGCACAGTTCCAACTAGTTGTTCCCAGGAAGGGGGACAGCAGGGCCTTCGTGTGATCTGAATTTTCTTTGTAATCAAGGGAAGGCACAAATCTGACAAGACATTTTAATTTTTTTTTGAAAGTCCGTTATAATTCAGTTTCTTTTTGTTTTTCCATAAACACGTGGAGAACAGAAAGAAACACATCTTACAGTCTCAAATGTGTCCGTCTGGTGGAGATAACTCTATTTACAAGACTTTAATGGACCTCTTCCACAGGCCTAGTGCCTTGCGTCGCTTTAAGTTCCATTTTGGATCACTCACATGAGAATCATACAATATCACCATATGGCCCCCCCTTTTTAAAAATATTTTATTTATTTATTTGACAGAGAGAGCTCACAAATAGAGAGGCAGGCAGAGAGAGGGGTGGGAGGCAGGCTCCCCATTGAACAGAGAGCCTGATGTGGGGCTCAGTCTCAGGACACTGAGATCATGACCCCATCTGAAGGCAGAGGCTTTAACCCACTGAGCCACCCAGGCGCCCCACCATATGCCCTTTTTGGTCCCTGCCCAGGACAGCCAAATCACAGTTTCTGTAGAATCTTTCTTTTAGCATGCTCCCTGGGAATTTCTGAAGACACAGAATTGTGATCCTTATTAAGTCTTATTACAAAATACAGAGACGTGAAAAAGTAAGTCTCCATCCCAGTACCCTAGAATCTACTAGAGAAAATAAGATTATCACACATTAAACAAGAATTTAAAAACTGGAATGATGCAGGAGTAGGGAGGACCTCAGGCTTATAGATTACTCAGATCGATTGCCTTAAGCACTAGGCAATGGCCAGTTCCCCCGGAGTTTTGAAGGCAGCCAACTCTTTAACTGGGAAGCAGCCTGTGGGGACCAGTTGTGTACTGATTGAATTTTCTAAGCACAGGCATAGAGATGGGGGTTGAAATGTCAGGTGCCTCAGGGGCCAGTTAGGTGACATGAAGGAGCGAAGAGGGCCGGCATGGGAGGAAACGGGGAATGGAGTAGACTGCGGTGAATTGGAATGTGCGTGGCCCCACTAGAGGGGGCAGTTATCTCTGAAAAAGACAAATAGTACATACAGACCAAGAAAAGGCATGTTAAAACAACATAATCTGCAGCTACTTAGACTTGAATTTTATTAGGGATTCAGAAGTAGAGACCTCGGTCTGCTCCTCTCACATTCTGCTAGTTGCACAGGTCACTTCTACCTTGTGCCTTCTGATGTTCTTCATATGTCGAGTGGTGGAGATAAGCTCTGACACTCTGGTTCTTTCTTTCTTGAGAATCAGGGCAGTTGGGTTAGTTAGTGGTTCTTAAACTAAGCTTTGGCCCATGAAAAGAGCAATAACAATAAGAATCGCAATCAAAATGTATGGGGTGGCTATTGTGTGCAAAACTGGTTGGCTTTCCTTCTAGGAAAGGTGAAGAGCAGGAGACAGGCAAGAGCACACATGCTATGTACAGAGATAAAGACAAGGTGGAAATATAGAGCTGAGTTTCTCTTTGGCTACTGCTCACTCAGCGCAAATCAATTTTTTTTAAATGATTATTTCATGTCACAGTAAAAAAGGCAAAATCCATTCATTCATTTAACCCATGTTTATTGAGTACCTATCATGGGCTAGTGATAGGTGAAGTGTTAACTTGTCCAGGATAGTTCCTCCCGGCTGGCCTATCAGAAAAAGACGTGGCCTCCTTCAGTACTCTGCAGAAGCTGAGTACACAGCCTAGTACTTCAAAGTCAATCCTGGTGAGTTCCAAGTCTGGAACCCCAACCCCCACTGTTACCACCACCCCATTATACTAGATAAGAGGCCAATTTTTACCCCTTCAAAAACTCTGGAGTGATGAATACTGTTGCAAGCTTTCCTCATTGCAGAGCTGCAACTGGGAAATCTGGGGCTCAGCCTCCAGATCATGGCTCCATAGCCGTGAACACTAAGTGAGCACTAAGCCGGACCTGATGTTCTGCCATGCTAGAGTGCTACTGTAGGCTTGCTTCTCCTCGTGCTGGGAGAGGAGCTGATGCTTCCCTAACCAGGCAGTTTAAAAGACCACACAGCTGGAAGGTCAGTGTCTACTGGGTCGGATCTCTAACATTGCTATAACTCTGTGTGCTGCTCCGGAATACAATGGGCAGTGAGGACCTGTGCTCCTGCTCCTGCTCCTCTCTCCAGGACTCTTCTCCGGTGATGCTGCTTGGCCACCTGCCCTTGTCTGCATGACTGTCAGTGCCGGGGAATGTAACCAGTCCCAGTGGCAGGGAGGACTAGTCAGTCAAAGTCTCTGCCCCCATGGAGCTTCCCTTCTAACGGAGGAGATGGCAAATACACATGTGAGTAAATGACGGAGGGTGAGGCAGAAAAGTAGAGACAAAATGCAAAACGACTGGTGTTGGGATAGGGATGAGGGGTGCTGTAGGAGCAGGTGATATCAGGGACAGGCCACCAAGGAGGTGGAAGCTTCCAGAAAGCCTCACTTTCTTAGCTCATAATTTAATATGGCTTCAGTAAATAGCAATAAATTTATTATTTGTTTAATTTATCATAAAGCAAAATGTGTTTATTTTTGTCAAATCTTATGTCCACCCTTCATTTGAGGCTTTAAAATATGCTCTATTTGATATCATTTAATGATATATTTGATCATTTTAATATCTGTAATACACAAAATAAAATTTTTACAATAAGGGGGAGGGAACTTTTAATGAGACTATGACACTGGAACCACCTAGAACCGCCGCCCCAGCCAAACGCCCTGCCAGTTGTCTCATTATTGAGCACCAATTGCATGTGAGGCACTCATCTAAATGCTTGTGTGTGTTCACTTTTTTATTTTTATTTTTTTGATGTGTTCAATTTTAAATCGTCAAACTAACCCTGGAAGAAGCGAACTATGATCTTCTCTGTTTGATAGAGGAGATAACTGAGGCAGACTGAGGTGTGGAAACTTGGCCAAGATTATACTGTTAGTAAGTGTTAGAGCCTGGATTTGAACCCTGGTGTGCAAATTCCAGAGCTTGTGCTCTGTTCATCCTTTCCTCCTTAATCCCAAGTCAACTAATAACACTGGAGAGGACGGTAGCCCAAGGGTCTGGCAATCATTTGCATGTGTAGATCCTCTCCTGCCTCCCTCCCCAGCACTGGGTTTGGAAACCATTTAGTAAATATTACCCTAGACCCAAGGAGAAGGGTCCCATAGACAGGTAGACCTTCTTGAACATTCCCTAGAGAAGTGAAAACGCTTTGCTGGCGAGCTCACTGTGCATATTTGCTGCTCTCTGGATGTGTCCCAGTTGGGCCAACTTCTGTTCTCGACTGTTTGAATATATTCTGGCAGCTCAGAGGTGTAATTTCTCCAAACGCCGCATTCCTGCTGGGCCCACGGGATGAATTGTGCAATTTCAGGTGAGCGCATCTTTAAACCTTAGCAAGGCTGGTAGTTTCTTCCCTCCTGCTTTCACTGCAGGCCCCATGTGGAAGATGGAGGGCCTGACAGCATATGCCAGGCCCTGGGATGCAGAAGGTGAGGTGCTGGGATGGAGATGGAGGAGGGCAGGAAGGCCGGTACGGAGCAGTGAGGGCTGCCCAGGCCAATGCCAGGTCCCCACTTGGAGAACTAGGATCGTCTTTAATTTTCCAGTTTTCATTTGTTCATATGTCTGTTGTAAAAAATATTTTGAGTGTCAGCTATGGGCCGATACTACTAGGTCTTGAAGAATAACTGCTAAGTCTCCCTTATTGTGAGCAGGTGTAATGGGAGGGGGGCCGTGACTCAATCAAGAAGGCTGGAGACATCTTATTAGGGCAAATGGGATTAAACAGTGATATAAAGGTAGAAAGAGATCTTCCCTTCATCCTTAACATTTTGGTTCTCTTTACACATCAGGCTTTGTGTCAAGTGCTTTCTTGTATTACTTCCATTAATCCCGCCAACTCCCTGTGAGGTAGGTTGGTTGGATTGTTTGTTTGTTTGTTTTGTTTTTAGCACCCTTTTACAAATAAGAAATAGAAGACACAGAGAAGGTAAATGACTTGCCCAACGTCTTTCAACTGTAAGTTGTGGGAGCATTTTTTTCTCTCTTCTATGAGGCTATATAGCTTTGAAGGCAGGTGGCAAATTCTCATTCTCACAGAGAATCCTGAGGAAGCACAGCCAATCCTCCTCATGCAAGCAAAGGCAGCAGGCAGTCTGCCTGGGCCCAGTGGTGCCACACCTATAGGGCACGGAGTCCTGTCCCAAGGGATGGGTCAGCTGTGGGCCGACCACCCCAGCCACACACCGCACAGCTCTTCTTTCGCCCTCTGCTCAAAGCTTCACCTACGCTCATAGAACTCTTCCCAGAAGCCCTTGAAACAGAGCAGGGTGAGGGACTGAAGCTAGGGGCTCTGGAATCATGTCAAATCCCAACTGGGGCACTCAGAAGTTTCATAGACTGATTTTCATTTTCTTCCTTTTTAAAAAAGACTTTAATTTATTTATTTGACAGGCAGAGATCACAAGTAGGCAGAGAGGCAGGCAGACAGAGAGGGGCAAGCAATCTCCCTGCTGAGCAGAGAGCCTGATGCGGGGCTGGATCCCAGGACCCTGGGATCATGATCTGAGCCAAAAGCAGAGGCTTGAACCTACTGAGCCACCCAGGTGCCCCCATTTTCTTCATTGCTAAAATGGAACTTCAGCTCATAGGTTCCTGTGAAGATTTAAATAAGGCTATCAGTGTAAAATAGCACAATGGCGCCCACCACATAGTAGGGATACTAAAACTGGCCATTCCTTCTAACAATGTCATCATAAGTGTCTTCATCAATAAAGTTGATGGAAATGGGCTTGAAGTCCCCTGAGGAAATCACTTCAGGCCTGCAGGGGGGAAAGGGTAAGGAGGGGGCACCTCTGCAGTGTTGGTAGGCTGTTTTGGCACCAGACTTTTGCAAGAGCAGGGCAGAGCTCAGATTAAGCTCCTAAGGTATACATCATACCAGCAGAATGAACCAAAGGTGAGAAATAAACACAGTAAGGGAACAGACATTTCTAGGATTTCCCCGAAGAACAGATTTGTTCATCATCTGTCTCCACCACTGACCGAACGTCAAACTCTGTGAGAAAAGGAAGTTTGTCTTAGGTAGCTCTTTATCCTTTTCAGCTGGAACAGTTTTCTGAGTCACTTTCGCTCCTGCATAGATATTTCCTGATTGGGCAAATGAAGGAATGAATTCTTCTCTGGCCTGACTCAAGGGTCATTTTGCTAGAGGGTCAGGGTATGGAAATGAGGGACTTCTCAAGATGGCCTCCGCTTCCCACCTGAAAATACCTAAATAACAGGAATGCTTAATAAGTGGTAATTATCCCAGTGTACTGCCCCTGCATGTACTGCCTTTGCCCTGATGATAATGCCAAGTGCTTAATGTCCCTTCTCTCACAATACTCAATAGCTATGAGGGAAGCATTGTTATCCCCCATATCCCAGAAAGTGGGGGAGGGGATGTGGTGTGCAGAGGTGAAGCACCCTGCCCAAAGTTATATGGCCAAGAAGCCATGTGATCCTTGATTGGTTTCACGGTCTGTCTGTAGAGCCTGCATTTTAAGGCACTACCTTCTTCCATCTCTCCTACCCCCATCTGAGGATCAAAGAAGACCCCAAACAGCCTCACTCTTTTCAGCACACAAGGATTTGTTTCGGGAAAGATAGGCCACGTCATATTGAGTATCCATAGTCAAATTCCAGTACAAGTGAACTTTCTAGACCCATACGACTCCCCTGCGGTGACCACCTGCTACTCCTGTGGGACCTGGGACACTGCCTGTCTCTACTCCCTGCACCAGCTCACACATCAAAATGTGTCTGCTCAATGGCCTCTTTCTTCCAAGTTTCTCTATGCCCCCATTCTCCTGAGCAGCTTACTTGAGCCAAGATAGGGAAGTCTATTTTTCAGACCATTCCTTCGATCTCTAGTGCACCATCATCAGAAAGAATGGAGCAATAAGGCCAGAGCCCCCTGCTTCCCACCCCTGCATCAGACTGAGTGAAGAGCTGAGTTTTCAACTTCTCTCCATCTACTTGTTTGACTTCTGCCCTTAAACAAAGGATTTTATGGAGCAAAGGACTGAAAAAGAAGCTTAAAAACTATTGGTTTAATTTCATCCTCATTGTAGTCATCTAAAAATGTTTTGGAGTGTCTGCTCTGTGCTTGGTCATGTTCTCAACATCAGGGAAGTAAAGACAGGCTGAGTCCATGCTCTCATGGTGCTTACATTCTGAGGGAGAGATAGGAATTAAACAAATTTGTAACAGAAGTGAGGACAGTAATGGTAAATGCTAAATAGTTAAAATCAAGCACTATGTCTAAATGGTGGGATCTAAAAAGGTGTATCTGAGTTTTAATTCCTGGAACCTGTGAATATTACTTTAGATGGCAGAAGATGGAATCATTTAAGAATTTTGAGAGAAAGAACGTTTCTTAGATTATGCACGTGAACTCTAAATGTAGTTACAAGTATCTTTATAGGAGAGAGGCAGAGGGAGTTTGAGACAGAAGAACATGAGGCAGTGGGACCAGACCCAGAGACTGGGATGATGCAGCCACGAGCCAAGGAATGCCTGGACCTGCCTGGTGTGGTTCTGCTGGTGTCCTGACATCTGATTTCTGACCTCT
Organism: Mustela nigripes; assembly: GCF_022355385.1. Classification (NCBI taxonomy): domain Eukaryota; kingdom Metazoa; phylum Chordata; class Mammalia; order Carnivora; family Mustelidae; genus Mustela; species Mustela nigripes. The sequence goes on from NC_081558.1 coordinate 27,775,953, forward strand.
AGAACTGTGAGGGGATGAGTTTCTGTTGTTGGAAGCCACTCATTTTATGGTCCTTTCTTACGTTAGTGCCAAGGAACTAACACACATGGCTACTTTAGATAGAATGGTTAGGAAAACCTCAGAAGAGAGAATGCATGTGCTGAATGACCAAAAGGATCCTCCTTGTGAAGACCTGGAGGAGAAACATTTCAGGCAGAGGGAACAGCTAGTGGAAAGGCTCTAACACAGGGTTCTAGCAGGGAGAATGGTTAGTGTGGATTACAGGGGCCAAGGGGAAGGTGTTTCCGACTTATACTAAAAGTAGTGGTTGAGAAGATAGGGAAAAGTAGATGGACTTAGAATCAGTCATGGAATAAAGTCAATGTTAATTGTTTCTGGATTAGATACTGCAGTGAGGGAGAGCAAGAGAAGATTTGGCTTGAACCACAGGAAAAATACTGATGTTGTTCACTGAAATGGAGAAAGAACAACTTGGAAAGAAAATCAAGAGACCCTTTTCTCATATTAAATTTTAAATGCTTATGGACTCCCAAGTCTGGGATTAAAGGATATATTTGGGTGGGAAATCTAGCTTTGGGAGCCACTAACGCATAGGTATCTAAGTTATGGGACTAGGTGAGATCATGCAGGAAGAGTATGTAAATAGAAAGATAAAGCAAAACCAAAACAGACCCTGAGGTACCAGCGCAGAGAGATCAGGATGATGAGGAGTCAGTGAGGGAAACTGAGGCAGAATGGCAAACACAGTGAGAGAGAAGGAGTGTGGTGTTTCAGAAGCCATGAGAAGGAAGACTTTCTCTAAACAGGGAGGCATCTGCCATATCAAAATAAGTTTTTCTTGCCAAGCACCTTATATGCATTTTCACTAGGGAGTTAGTGTTCCAGGCCAATAGGTTTCTTCTCAACTGCCATCTCCCTTAATTGGTAGTGGCTCCCCAGAGTTCAGTGATGAGAAGTGTTCCAGTGTTCCGCCTGGGCTTGGCAGGAGAACCTGCTATAATTGGTTGGCAATACCCATGTGAGAAGTTGGGCAAGAGTTTTGTCTATTTTATGGCCCTGCCTGAGCAAGGAGAAAGAGATGAGTTAGAACAATTTCAAGGGCTTTTGTAAGGCACCAGGAGAAGAGATGTGGGCAGGGTGAACCATCAAATCACATGCCATAAGCCAAGTCCATCCATATGTTAGGACCACCCTGTAGTGGAATCAGGACTAGAAACAGGACAGTCTCTGGACGAAGAACATACAGAGACAGAGGCAAGAAGTGAGGGCTATAAGTTAAGCCTGGGCATCAAGGGATTTGAAATCTGATATCCAGATCCAACTGGTAAATCTGCCACTTCTTGTGCGGGTGTGGGTAATTAACCTTCCTGAGCCCCATTTCCTCACCTGCTGAGCGATATACATACAATGGTGAGACCATAGCAATAGGGCAGGCCAAGTCTCTTGGGAATCCCTAAAACAATATGTTTTTGTTTATTGTTTTTTTTGAGAGGCCAGCGTGATATCTTTAATTTAGGCAACAGAATAGAGCTTTATCCCCCTTCATGGCCATCACACCCTCCCTACAGAGAGTGTTAGGCACACTAAGTTCTCAATAAAGGATCAAACAGATTTGGATTGCAGTGTCACTGATTTTGTGCTCTTGGGACACACTAAGTTATAATCACATTTTGTTAAATAAGAATCCCTTATTAGAGGTATAACAGGGAATAACAACAAGAAGAATGTCAGTATGTGCCCACAGTTTTTTTTTTTTTTCATGCTCCCAGCCTTTAGGGAGAATACTGTGTAGATACTGCATGGCTGTTGTGTCTTTGTTGGACAAATCAGGGAAATGGGTAGGGAGGTCATGGCAAAGAAGCTTAAAGAAGGAGGAGTAGACTTCCCTACATAGCATATGGAACAATTTGGGGAGGAGGAATTACCTAGAAATCTGGAGGATTGGATTAAAGAGAAGGGGAAAATATGAATGTGGTCAGTATAGGATGAACCACTTGACGACAAAAGAGGTCACTGAATAGCTACCATGAATAGAGATGTTTGGGAAAGAGCTAATTAAGCTCTATGAGAAGAGTTTTGCCGTGTTGTAGGACATAAATCCTCCCTGTCACCTCTTTAAGAGTCATTCAGTAAAAACTTGCTTCTCAAGACTTTTTGGATTAAAGTATGTATGTGTGTAATATCTTTGTGCTGAGGCTGGTCTTAAGGTGGTGGAGTTTTATTTAGGTTCCATAGGTGAAAAGTGTCCTCTTGTTCATCCTCCAATTTGACCTTCAAAGTATCTATCTGTGATAAAAACTCATCAGATTTTAGTTTTACATTGTTTCCTAGCTGAATAAGGAGAGACCAAGCCTTGCCCTGTGTCCCTGAGTTCATCACTGGCAGGCTGTCAGTAAAATACAAGTTTCCTGTCACTTAGACGAGAGTGCTTTTCCTTCCCTCCTCCTCTCCTTCCCCGTCTGTCTTCCCTCCTCTCTCTCTCTCTCTCTCACCCTCTTCTTCCTCCTCCCTATTCTCTCCCTGTGTATTACTGTTAGCAATGAACCACAAGCCCAAGACATTCCCTGATACACCACCATGCTCTCCGTTGACTGTTTTAGTCTCAAAGAATCCAAAGGTGAGTCTTCTGAAAAGCCAGAGGGCCTGCCGATGGTGTTTAAAGATGTGTAGACCAAGAGGGCTTACATTTTCAGTTTCCAGTGGGAAGGCCTTAACAGCAGCCTGGGTGGTGGTAGATGCATCTAGGTCCTTTGCCTTCTAAAGGCAAAGAATCCAGACCCATGGGGATTGGGTGACTCCCTTGGGCCAAGCAGGGTTTTAATAACCTGGAGATAGGGAGGCTGTCTCACAGAGCCTGCCACCCGGGGTCACCTCACCCAGGCCTGAGTGAGTAACGAGTTACTGTCCCCCAGGGTTCACGCTCCTGTTTTCTTCTGCCTTCCTTGAGTTGCTGAAAGCCTATTTGTGTGCAGTTTGGCTAAGAAAAATTCTGTTTCTTAAAAGCGGATGCTTTGTTGTTTCTGTTACGCAAACATATGAAAAATCAGCATTTCCCACTCTGCATCGAGCCAAAATTGACTGCTGTCTCCATATAATAAAGCAGCATGTTTTGCCCCTCTCTTCTAACTGGAAGACGCAATGTCTCAACAGACAGGAAGAACGTGTTTATCGATTGAGCTTCATCCCAGAAACCGGACTGCACCACAGGGAGTGAGCAGAGAGCGAGCAAGCGGGCCAAGTTTAAATACTCCGCAAATGCTCCTTAGCGCTCTTAATGAGCAGTGGACTGAAATGCATTAAGATCTCGTGTGATGGAGTAAATGAAGGCAGAGCTTTCTGTCTCAATAACGACCTGAAAATTCACTAGAAAGTGGAAGAGGAAAGAACTCCTCATTTCCTGAGTTGCCCGTCCTCTCTTGCTGATTTGGAAATGCACTGGTTCCCCCAATGCAGTGGTAATAAAGCTCTTATGAATGCTGGAACAAGCCTTGTATGCTTGCAGGGGAAAGCAGGAACATTTCAACATAGTCTCAGGAGAAGCAGCAGAGAGATATGGGGCAGCATAGCTGGACAGAAACCAAGAAGAGACTTGCCTCTGGCTCTTGTCCTGAGTCTGAATCACCTCTGTTTTTCCTTACCCTGTCCTGCCCCCTGCTCTCCTGGGTCTACCTGCTCCGTGGAGTGAAGTAGGCCTGTGGTTGGCTGGACCTGGTCTCCAGGGACCTCTCTGCAGACCCTTGTTCATTTCCCATCCCAGAATGAGTTTGCTCAGACTCTGGAATGTGCTACTAACAAACACACAGAGCTGAGCCTCTGGTAGAAGCCACTGCTTGCTGTCCCCGTCTGGTAACCCATAGAAAGCAGAGGGCATACCTGCTGCTTGCCTGGATCCTCCTGGCCTTGGCGGTCTGCCAGCTCTCCTCACCTGTGGCAGCTACTTTCTTTCTTTTTTTTTTCTTTTCCTGCTCCTGGCATCATCAAGTTGACATACTGGCCAACAGATCCCTAGGGTATCTCCTCCTCCAGCCATAAAACCTGAGCCTTGCTCCTGCCTGGAATATGAGCAACCTTGATTGACCCAGAACCTAGAGCCCCTGCCAAGGGGCTGCTTTTCCCCCTGTGAAGCTGTTCATCCCTAAAATCAATGGGGAGAACCAAAAATCCAAGGGAATTTGGGAGAGGGGTGGGCAGAGGAAGAGAATAAATGGCATGAAGCGGGGAGGGCTTAAAATCTGCCCAATCTAGGTTCCAATCCCAAATCTGCTGCTTGCTACCAGCAAATTCACGTAGCCTCCCTTACTATGCCCTCAGCCATAGAAGGGGAATAAAAGTGATTCATAATGGGAAGATTAATTGGGATAACATGTAAAGAGCCTTCGAGCAAGGAACTGGACACAGACCACATATTAAAATTTATTTCTTCCACCCCAACCCTCACCACCAATTTGCTACCACCAAGCACTTACTAGGTGTTCTATAAATATCTGAAGAACAGAAAGATGATTTGAATGAATCAACAAATGTGTGATTTAAAAACACAGAATGTTGTAATGGATTAAGCCTTCAATGTCAGAAGGTCTGGTTTTGAGTTCTGACTCTGAGATATAGTTGAAGGAACTACAGAAAAAATTTGATTGTGAAATATTTATTTAAGCTTTATTGTTTTTTCTTATGAATTTTGTATTATAGGAAAATACACATAACATAAAATATATCATTTTAACCATTTTTAAATGTACAGTTGAGAGGCAGTAGCTTCATTTACAATGTTGTAAAGCATGATCACTTTTTCATCATCCCAAACAAACTCTAATCTGTTAAACAGTAATTCCCCATTTTTCCCTCCCTCTAGCACTGATAACCTCTATTCTCTCTCTAAATTTACCGATTCTCAACATTTCATATAAATGGAGTCATATAACATCTGTCCTTTTGTGTCTGGCTTATTTCACTAAGTATAGTGTTTTCAAAGTTCATTGATGTGGCATCTGTCAGAACTGCATTTTTCACGGCTGAATAATATTCCATTTTGCGTACATGATACATTTTGTGTATCCAATCATTTATCGGACCCTTGGGTTTTTTTTTTTTTTTTAACCTTTTGGCTATTGTAAATGATGTTACAATGAGCACTGGCATACAACTCTCTGTTTGAGTCTCTGCTTTCAGTTATTTTGGATATATACCCAGGGATGAAATGCCTGGGTCATGGTAATTCTATGTTGAACTTTTTGAGGAACTGCCAAATTGTTTTCCATAGTGGTTGCACCATTTTACCTTCCCACCAGCAATCCAGCAGTCATGCAGCCAGAGGTAGGGAAGAGGATGTTCCAATTTCTTCACATTCTTGTCAACACTTCTTATTGCCTATCCTTTTTATTTTAGCCATCCTAGCAGCTGTGAAGTAGTATCTCACTGTGGTTTTGATTTATTTTCCCTAATGGCCTATGATGTTGAGCATCTTCTCCTGTGTTTACTGCCCATTTGGAGAAATGTCTCTTCACGTCTTTTTTGACGTTGGGTTGTCTGGTTGTTGAGTGGTAGGAGTTCTTTACATATTATGGATGTTGAGCCCATACCAGACATATGACTTGAAAATACTTCTACCATTTGTAGGTTGTCTTTTCATTTTACTTAGCCTTGTCTTTAATTAAGAGTTATGAACACATGCACATATACGAGGGTAACTTAACATTATGAGAGTGATTCTGCAGTTCAAGAGCCAGAATCAGGCTTATAATTGTTTATCTGCATGCTCTAATGCAATGTCTGTCCATTTGGATAAGAAGTTTCTCTGTACAAGAAGTGTATGACCTCATAGAGCTATACTTCTGTACTCTGTTAGCTTCCGGGGAATGAGAGACAGTAGAGTCATTTTGTTATACTAAGTAGCAACTTAAACCTCTGGTTAGGTCCAGCATCAAGCAGCTCCACAGAGCCATAAAATGTCTTCTGAGTCCTGCCAAACATCGTTGGTTCAGCAGTGAAGGAAGGGAGTGATGTGACCTAATTGGATGGATTTCTAACATGGCTGAAATCCAAATAACCAGACAGCAGGGGGATCCTGACCCAGAAGATGGACTATATTTGGACAGAGCTTGATGTTTAATTGAATACATGTTTCAGAATTCCAAGGGAGCATCTTTTATGACTTTTAAATCTGTGAGTCACATATAAAGAAAGAATTCTCCCCTCTTCACTCTGGTAAGAGGCAATGGGCCCAGCCTTTAGGAACTTTCTGAGTGAGAACAGTAGATGTTCCCAAGGCTGGAAGGGAAGGGAAAGGATATGATGAAGCAGTGTCCCTGCCTATCTCTCTCCTCTCCACTCTTCATTCTTTTGTACCTAGTGAACAAATTCTCAAACCTGAGAGGAAGAAGAGGAGGAAAAAAAGAGACAAGGAATTTTTATTTTTTATTTTTTTAAAAAATTTTATTTATTTATTTGACAGAGAGAGGGAGAGAGATCACAAACAGGCAGAGAAGCAGGCTCCCCACTGAACAGAGAGCCTGATGTGGGACTCGATCACAGGACCCCGAGACCATGACCTGAGCCGAAGGCAGAGGCTTAACCCACTGAGCCACCCAGGTGCCCCAGACAAGGAATTAAAAAAAAAAAAAAATCAACTTGATCAGCTCTAAGATGAGCAGTCCTACTGCCACTGTAAAATATAAATACTTTTGGGTATGATGTGTTCAGCAAGCAGGTATGAAGTATGAAGCCAAGTCTTCAGGGTCCCTGATGGGAGCCCTCATTAGAGGAAGTGGCTGGAGCTTCTGCTTTCACATGCAGCAGGAGAAAGACTCCACACCTTTTTAGCCAGGCAGGGGTTTGGTAGTGCAAAGGAAACAACAGGTTCTTCTCACACGGAGCTTTATAACATTAGTCCAAGGACAAGTAGATACTCCAAAATCCTAGAGGCAAAATCAAGAATTAATCTACTAAGTGCTAAACAGGAGGTTCAGCTTAGCATGGGATCCTGGGATGGTGCTCTGAGATGTCTGCAGTTGGAGGAAGCTTCCTGCCAGAAAAGGCCAGAGGCCACTTGCAATAGACAGGGTTTTTTTGTTGTTGTTGTTTTGTTTGTTTTGTTTTGGCTTTTTTTTTTTTTTTTTGGTATCTGTAGAAACAAAAAAAGAAATTTAAGTGTTCAGGAGTTCATTTGGTGGTCTACTGGTACACACTCCCCTGCCCAGAAACCAACTCCCCCAAAAGAAAAAATAAAAGAAGGATGAAATGGTACTGGGAAAGAAGTATTTCTTCCTGGTCCCTTGGCTGATGCCAGTCTTGTTGCCTAGACGTAATGCCAGACTGCATGGTAGGCTTTGAGTGCCAGACAGTAGCAGAAGCAGCATGCTATATTTTTTATTTTTTTATTCTCTACCTTGCCAGATGCCCATGAAGGGAACTTCCCTTAGCCCATGAATAACCGAGACTAATAGAATATCTCTGGCAAAGGGGTTGGCAGAAATCTCCGCCATCTCAAGTATCAGGCTATGAGGAGGGACCCAGTTCCCTTGTTCCACAAGCAAAGTGTTGGCAAGCCACACAGAGAAGATAAACATGGTAAAACAATGTACATTTTGGGAGAAAAAAAATTCCGGTTGAGCCATATTGTTTTAATTGTCTCTGGCAAAATCTTTCTGTTCCATGGGTTTCCAATTGGAAGACATTTGTGATGCTGCTTTTCCTACCAGAAAAACAGTAATAATAAGAACTGATCCCTGCACAAAGTAAAATATGCTGAGGTTCAGGGGAAGAACTGGGCACTCTACTCAGGCCAAGACCTCCTTGGGCATTTCTATCAGGCTCAGAGGGTGGGTAGAGCCTGTAAAGACCTTAGAAGTCATTCTTTCTTCTGCCATTATGTAAACAGCGTGTCTTCCCAGCCCTGGGAGGCATTGCTCACTTAGCAAAGTTGGTGTGTGCCTCTCTACCCCTCTAAAGAGCCCCTGGCCCTTGCTGTTGACATCTAGAATTAGCCATGGGGCAGCCTAGGGCTGTGGGAAGTAGCCCAGTCTCTAAGTTTGAATGGCTCTACCACTCCTTCATAGTGTGATTTTTGTGAAAGTTATTTATAACTGCTCCGTAACTTGATTTCCTGGTGTCAGGGCAATTTAGCCAAGTAGTTAATAGTGAAGGCTCAAAGCCAGAGTGACTAGGTTTAAATCCCCCGTTTGCTGGCTGCATGATCATGGGCAAAATTGACTAATTCTGGGTGACATTTTTCTTTTTCTTTTTTTTTTTTAAGATTTTATTTATTTATTTGACAGACAGAGATCACAAGTAGGCAGAGAGGCAGGCAGAGAGAGAGAGGGAAACAGGCTCCCTGCTGAGCAGAGAGCCCAATGCGGGACTCGATCCCAGGACCCTGAGATCATGACCTGAGCCGAAGGCAGCGGCTTAACCCCCTGAGCCACCCAGGCGCCCTGGGTGACATTTTTCTCATCTGTACGAAGGGGGTCATAATAGTATCTACCTTATAGGGTACTTAGAAGCCTCAGAGGAGCTAATCCAGGGAAAATGCTAAGAATGGCCTGCAGTAGAGACCAGTGAGTCATGCTGGGTGTCTACCTTCCTCTTAGCCATGCCCTGTTCTCTCTTGACTTTCCCCAAAACACTCTGGCCACTCCTACCTTCCTTCAGTCTTGGAGCAGACTCAGCTTTTCCTGCCCAAGGACTTTTCCTGGCTGTTTTCTCTGCTTGTGCTTGTACGCTGACTCTTAAGACTACCTTTTTTAATTTTGTTTTCAGGTCTCGGCTATCAGGAAGGTGCCTATGAATCCCCTGGACAGGATCAAAAGCCCTCTTGTGCCATAGCTTTCCCTTTATCCTTTTATCACAGTTTTTTTTTTCTCTTTTATTTCTCTTTTTTTTTTAAATAACTTTTTTATTTTTTATAAACATATATTTTTATCCCCAGGGGTACAGGTCTGTGAATCGCGAGATTTACACACTTCACAGCACTCACCAAAGCACATACCCTCCCCAATGTCCATAACCCC